>NC_132861.1:52311974-52615034 GCF_048164855.1 Canis lupus baileyi | reverse complement strand
GCAGCCCTGCCCCTGAGTGTTTGGTGGGAAGTGGCCAGTGTCTTCCTGGAAAACCAGGGATCACACCTGCTGGTGCTTCGATGGCTGAGCAGGAAGGCGGAGCTGGGGTGCTGGGGGGGTCCTGGGGTGTCCACCCTGGAGCCCGTGGTAGCTCGGGCTCAAGCGGGCAAAGCGGAAGAACACGAGTGGGAATTTGGAGACAGCCTGGGGGGCCGTGTGGGGGCTGGGGAGCTGGTGGTGGCCTCTCCGCTGGGTGGTCCAGGACCCGCTGACCGAGATGGGAGGGTGGGCAGGGGGTTGCAGGCCCAGAGTTCAGCCTTGAGGGGCTGGATGTGGGGGACAGTGTCACAGAGCCTCCGATGGCCGGGGCGGAGGGAGAGACAGGTCCCAGCCCAGTGGATGCTACAGCAGAGGGCGGAGGACGAGGCGGCTGCCCAGGAGGACCGAAGGCTGGCCGAGGGCTGACCCCTCCGTGCAGTGCCCCAAGAGGCCGGCACACCCAGACCCCAAAGGGATCCTCTGGATGTGACAAGTGCTGCTGATGAAGTTTGCACATCTGTGGGGGGGGAGGGCGCTCTTCCCAGGAGCAGGGCTGGGGGAGGGGTGGGGAGGGTGCAAGAGGGATGCCCGAAGCTATGGGTTCCCCCGATGACCACACGGGTTCCAGCCCTCGGGGGCCCATCCGGACCACAAGCACAGCATTCGCAGCAGTTGCGTCCCGTCCGTCTGTCACTCGGCCGTGACAAATGCTGGGGTGCACGGGGCCCGCCAATGGGGGAGGCCACTTCGGAGCAGGGAGAGGACTGAGCCCCTGGCGAGGGGCCGGTGGGCAGAGCCGGGACGGGCTTCCTCGTCTGGTGCTCTCGGACTTTAGAAGCGGACAGTGGGGACAAAAGCCGCAAGGTTTCGCCCTTCCCTGCAAGTTCGGAAACCACCATTTTCTGTTTGTGCACATTTCCAGGAGAAAAGCAGAGGTTTCCTTCAAATATGGCTTAAATATTTCATGGTATTTTAAAGAGGCCCAGGCCACTTATGTGAAGCATCAGGCTCCTCTCGTAATGACTCAGCTTTTACGGAATTCACATTAACCGGCATCATCGGACGGCGTGCCCTCTGCCAGCGTCACCCGGTGCACCTCCGAGTTAGTGTCCTTCCTTGCGTCGCCACGGTTCGGAGCCCACAGGCCGTGCGAGGAGTGGGCTGGGCCAGTCGGCCTCGCACACCCGGTTCGCCTGCGGGTCCACGTGGCGGCGGGAAGGCACCAACTCCAGCCCCGCGCGGGGCCTGCGCTCCAGGGGCCTCGGGCTGGTCCTGGGAGAGACCCCAGCGGGCAGCGCTCAGACGTCGGGCACCCGGAGCTCGGCCGGGAGCCCGGGGTCGGGGCTCACCCAGACCCTCGCACGCCGCTCGCGTCCACTCGCCCCAGCGCCCCCTTCGGCCGTGCTCGCCTTATCATCAGCCTCGCTGCTGCTTTTCAAAATTTCCATTAAAAGCCTCAAACATCTCTCCTTCTCTGTAGACTCGGCAACCAGCTTGCCCGTTTCCCTCCACACAGTCCATTAAAGATAGACGAAACCCAAACGGGAGAGCCCAGCAACCAACAACCAACCTGCGAGGAGCCAGGAGCATAGACACATCCCCCCGGAAGCTGCTCGGAAGGTCCTGACTGTCCCCGAGCCTCACCCCGTCCCCACTAAGACTGGACGCAGCAACCGGAGAGGCACAAACCCGTCGCCGATCTTCTCAGTAACCCTCGCGTTAGGAAATAAAAACCGAAAGTCCTCGAAAACTGGTAAAAAAAAAAAAAATTCACGTCGGAAATCCGTGGTGCACACACCGAACCCCCAGTAGGGAAAATGGGGTCACACCGAGCCCTCTATTGAGAGAGGACGCCCGGACGTAAATCCATGGCTTGTTCGGTTTAAGAAACGAGGGCGGGAGCCTGGTGGCTGAGTCGGGGAGGCGTCCGCCTGGGGCTCAGGCCGTGACCGCGGGGGGCCTGCTTCTCCCTCTGCCTCTGCCCCCGCCCCGCTCATGCCCACTCGCTCTGACGAATGAATAAAAAGAATCTTTTTTTTTTTTTTAAAGGAATGAGGAAAATCACAACAACAACAACAAAGGAGGATATTAATATAACCCTAAAGGAGTCATCGTGGGCGAAGACGACGGGAGAGATAAAGCTGGTTCTTTGAAGAGACCAATAAACCAGGCGAACTGTTGGCAGGTCGGGCTCAGAGAAAGCGACAGATCTGCAGCGCCGAGACCAGGTAGGGCCCCGGGTGGGAAGAAGAGAGGGTCTCAGGAAGAAAACGGTTCCAACCGCAGGTGGGACGACAGGCGTGAGGGAAACGCGCGGCGGGGCGGCCCCGGCGATGCCTCTAACCGTGCAGGACGGAGGGCCCAGCTGCCGGCTGCCCACGGGGGGAGGCAAGCCCGGCGCCCGGCGGGAGGCGGTGTCCACGGGCGGGCCCCTCTCGCCCGGGGCCGTGGCCTGGCCCTGACCGCCCGCCGCCCCTCCCCCTCCGGCTGTGGGCCCGCGCCCCCTCGCTCCGGGCCGCCCACTGCCCGCTGCCCGCAGGACCCCGAGCGGCGTGGGGCGCGTGTCCTGACGTCCGGGCCCCTTCCGCGTTGTTGATCCTCCGGATTCCCAGGGGGCCCTGGAAACAGGGAGGGATTTGCTCTCGAACAAGAATCTCACTGTTTGCATAGCACAGCCTACCATTTAATTAGAAAAATATGTTTTTAATTAAGTTTCTCTTGACAAACGCATTCAACGGTTCACGTGAAACGGGGGGAGAACCCGGCGCACGAAAGTGAAAGCGCTCGTGTCCCCGCAGACCCGGCTCGGCCTGCGCGGGGGGCCCGGCACCTGACCTGGGCGCGGGGAGGCTGGCCCTGGGCCCTCGGGGCCTGCCGTGCATCGGGGTGCCCCTCCCAGGCGCCCACCTCCATGCCCCGGGCACAGAAATTGGGAAAACCGTCCTCGGGCTGGAGACCAGAGACTCGGGGGGTTCGCGCGACACGGAGGCAGACAGACCCACGGCCGCAGGACGGAAGTACCAGAATTCTCGCCGCGGCTAAACGCGCTGCCCATGGATCTGAGCACCCGCGCTTGCCCACTGGCGGCCGATTCCGAGTCCCGGGGAATGTGGGCCCAGCACGGGTGGCGAGGTGTGACCAGCGTCCCCAGGTGTGGGGCCACAGGGGCGCTGACTCAGCCGGGGCTGCAGGAGGCAAGGGACGCCGGCATCTCACGGAGCCCCAGCCGCCCCGCGGGCAGGTGCCACACACAAGGAGGGGGCGCCACGCAGCTCAGCTGGCCCGAGGACGGAGCCTGCACCCTCCCCGCGGAGGACAGGAGACCTCGGGTCGCTCCCTGCCGCCTCTGTTGCCCTGCGGGGCCCCCACGTCCCGCACGACCCCCATGACCCCCATGACCCCCAGGGTCCCCATGGCCCTCAGGGTCCCCACAGCCCCCAGGATCCCTACGGCCCCTATGGCCCCCATGACCCCCAGGGTCCCTATAGCCCCCACGGTCCCCACGGTCCCCACAGTCCCCACGGCCCCCAGGGCTCCCCTTTCTGTCTTTCAGTTCCAGCTGGAAGCATCTGGACAGGGACACGTGAAGCCCCAGGGGGTCCTCTCCACTCCCGGCTCCGAGCAAGACCAGACCCCCTTCTTTGAGGCCGAGCAGAGGAGAGAGATCCCGACAGTCACAGCCAGTGGTGGCGAAAGAGACAGTCGACCCAGGATCAGATCTGAGGGTCTCGAATGGGAAGAGAACAGAGTGGCTGCACGACGTGGGAACAGGTGTCAGAAGCTGCTCGCGCCCGCTCAGGAAGGGGCCCCGGGGCGGGGAGCCGGAGCGGGAACAACCGAGACTGGGGATGCGAGGACCGACCGGGCGTGGAGATGGGGATTCGATGACGCGCGGCCCTGGACGGAGGCCCAAGCTCCCGGGCCGCGGAGCCGGCGAGAAGGCGGGAGACCGCGGGGCAAGGAGGACGGGCGACCGGAGGGCAGGGCTGGGCTGCCCGAATTTCAGGACAAAAGGATGGGAAGTGCGCGGAGAAGGGGCGTTTTTACGTGGAAATGACCAGCATCGGCTCAAGACAGATTCGGTTCCGCGAGCAGACGGGGCTGCAGGCACAGGTACAGTCGCAGAGGGGACACCCGTCTGGCCTCCCCCGTGGGGGAACAACTCAACCCACAACCCCCTCGCCTTCCCTGAGCCCGTCTGAGGATGAGGTCATGGGGCCACCACCAGGGGAATCTAGGTAGACACAGGCCCTCCAGAGGGTGGGGGCCCGGGGGCGGGCGGCCCCAGGACTGCCCGAGACACCCGGGCACCTCGCAGGTGTAATTAGGGCCACCGCCCGAGGTTATCCAGGTGGGCCGGATGAACCCCCGGAGGCCCCCGGGCTGCTGGCACGGGGACAGCGGTGCGTGAGGGTCCGCGTGAGGGTCCTGCTGCCGCGGCAGCCTGGTGAGAGCCGACGAGAAGCCCAGGCAGGGGTGGGAGACGCGGAACCCACTGCCCCCCGGACCCCGTGGGGCTGCTGCCTGCAGGGATGGGGCTCACTGACGGGGAGCGCCATCAGTGCGTGCAGTATAAAGCCCCGGGGTGTGCCCACGGGGGGCGGGGTTCAAAATCGGGGGCAGGCCCTGCAGGGACCCCCACCGGGGCACTTAGGAGAAAGGTGCAGGCGGGGCAGCCTGGACGGGGCAGGGCGGAGGGGACATGGGCGCGGGGGGAGGGCTGCGAGAAGGGGTCCCCTGAGCACGGCGCAGCCCCACGCTCGCGGTCACACGTGCTGCCCACCCCCGTGGAGGGGGACGGAGAGCAAACGACCCTAAAATAGAGGGACAGAATGGAAGCCACGAGGAAGCCTCAAGCCTCCAGTCAGCAATCGGAGCAAACCGGAGCCCGGAGGTGACCGCACAGCTCGTAAGGGGGATAAATTCCCTTGGAAAAGGCAGAGACTCGAGGTGGGATGGGGATGGAACGGGGGGGGGGGGGGGGGGGGGGGGAGGGGCGGCTGCGCTTGGGGACACGCGGTGGCAGCTGCGGAACGTCGCAGGGCCCGAGAAACTTCAGATTCTGAAGGACACGCCATGGAAACGCGGGGACCCGGGACGCTTGGAGACGGCAGCACGTGCGGCCCCGAATCCTCACGCAAATCCAGCGTCACTCTAGGGATGCCGAGCTCGGGGGACGACCCAGCGCGGGGCGACTGCGTAGACGTCGGGGTCACTCCGCCACCTGCCCGGCTTCTCGGAGCCACATCTGCTGGGCCCCGCGCTGGGTCGTCCGGCCTTCCAGCCCGGGCCCAGGCGTCCCCCGCGTCTCCCGGCGGCCCAGCTCCCGGGGATTCCCTGGCCCGGTCCCACCCCTGCAGTGCCAGGCCACTCAGCCCCCTGCTCCGCTGCTCCCACCATCTTTCCGGGGTGGGGCCGGGGACCCCGATTCTCCAACACGCCCCTGGGGGGCCTGTGCTCCCCCCTGGCCTGCTGATCCCCATGCCTCCGGGGCCTCCAAGAACTTTCTGGAAATGGCAGCCTGGCAGCTTCAGCTGCCCAGACCCGGCTGCTCCCCATCCCAGCCCACCCCGGGGCTGCTGGGCGCCCCGTCCAGGCGGCCACCTCCACCGGCCCAGCCTCCTCACTTGAAAGGGACCAGAGGCCACCATCACAGCACAGGCGCATATGTGGGGACATTTACCCAAATTGGTCCTGTGTAACCTCCGTCCGTGTCTGGGTGACACAGTAAACTTGTCCTGCTCACCATCGACATGACCCCACGGGGGCTCCGGGGCTGGGCCCGTGTCACCGAGGCCCGCATGTGGCCACAGAAGGGTGGACGGCCGGGGAGGCCAGAGGTCACCCTGCCTGAGGCCCTCGCTGCCCTGGACCCAGTGCCCAGCCTGCAGACCAGTGGGGAGCACCCCCGGACAGCCCTACCCGGACACCCCTATGCGCCCTGTGGGCACCCTGTCCCTGGAGGCCATGTCACCCGCTCTGCCTCCACAGTGGTCCTCCTCGTTCCCCGCCCTGTCCCCAGGTCCTCACCCCGCAAGCCCCACCTGGAACCTCCGCCTCTCCCGGCCTGCCGCCCGCCTGCTCGCCAGGTGCTCCGCGTCCAGCCTGTGCAGCGCCTCCTCCTGCAGGGCGCGGGCCGCCTGGGCAGTGCGCGTCTCACCCTCCGCCTGGCGCCAGGCTGCGGACAAACGGGCTTGCGTGGCTCCCGAGCTCAGGCCGGGGAACAGGCTCGCTGTCGACACCTAGACGCTGGGGCTGCAGAGGCCCCCCGACAATCCCTGCCCCTCCCACTTGAACCTCAAGGATCCCTGGGGCTGGGGCTGGGGTCCCGGCTCCCTCCGCCTGCTTCTCCTTCTCTCCCACCTTGTTTCCTTCCACAGACATTCCTCCTTCGAGACTGTGCGCGGCCCCAGACCCACCCTCTGGGGCAGACGGGCCAACGTGGGGAGGGGGACAGGAATGCCGTGGGGGTGGCCCGCAGGGCAGGGGCGCTCTGTGAGGCCACAGGGGCCACCGGCCTCATGACTGTCTGTGGAGGAGGGTCCCAGGAGGCCCGCACAGCCAGCGCAAAGGCCCTGAGGGAGGAAGTGAGGGTGGCCCGGGGGGCAGCAGGGCCTGGGGCCCCGCAGGGTCCCTGGGCTTCACGCCCTTGTGATGCGGAAGCCACTGCTCGGGAAGCTCCCAGCCAGCCGCCGCCCCCGCCCGAGCCCGAGCAGCTCCCAGGACCCCGCACTTGCAGCAGCACTTGCAGAGGCCCTCGGGGGCCCTGGGGAGGTGGCCGAGCACCCCCCACCGCGACCCTCGGGGGCGGGAGGGACGGGAGGTCACCTTCCTCCGCTTCTGCCAGCGCCGTCTGCAGCTGCCCCGCGTGGCTCTGGGCCTGGGCACGCGCGCTCTCAGCCTCTCTCAGCTGGCGGCTCAGGCTCAGCACCTGGAGGTGCCAGTCATCCTGGGCGGAAGGACCCAGGTCAGGGGGCAGCCTGGCGGGGGTGGAGGTCCGGGGCGTCGGGCTGGAGGCTTGGGGGGCTCGGGTGCGCTGACCTGGGCCCCAGGGGGTGTCCGACGGCGCCTGGCGCCAGGGGCTCTGCCGCCCCCTCGGAGGAAGAGAGGCCCCTGGGCCCCCTGGGCTTCGGGTCCAGTTTGGAGGGACGGTGGGGTTCGCTGCTATGTGTCATGCCACCCAAAGGCCAGTCTGACACCTAGGTGCCCGTGACCCGCAGGCCCTGCCAGGGTCTCAGCACGCCTGGGATGGCCGGCCGACGGGAGCCCCCCGCGTGACCTGTCCACTCCCTTACCCGCTCCCTCTGGGCATCCCGCAGCCTCTGCACAAAGTCCCTCAGGGCGTCTCGCACAGAGGCCACGTCCACCGCCGAGCTGTGGTCCCCGGGTGCAGGCGAGGGCCCTCGGGGAGGTGAGCCGGCCCGGCTGGGGGAGCTGGCCCTGTGCCGCGGGGAGCGGCCCGGGCTGCTGTCTGAGCCTGCGGGACAGTGACGGCGGGGGGACGTGGCGGGGACTTGGTGACACACGCAGGTGTCCCGGCCCCCGGCTCTCTGCTTGTCCCCACCCGCGGGGAGCCCGGGGGAGCCCGGGGGACCAGCCCCCTCGCCATGTGCCCCAGGTGGGCCGCGGAGCCTGGACAGGAGCCCCTGCACCACCGAGGACACTGACCTTTCCCCGGGAGGCCGGGCGGCTTGGGGGAGCCTGGGGGGCCGTGTCCCTGGAGCCCCAGGCCGCAGCGGAGCGTGGACCAGAGCCGGCGCAGCTGGCCCTCCGAGTCGCGCCGGGCAGCCTCCGCCCGGGCCAGCTCCTGCTCCAGGCTGCACAGCCGGCCGCAGGCCTCGTCCAGGCGAGCCTGCAGACCCTCCGCCGCGCCGCTGGCCTGCCGCAGCCTCCCGGACACCGAGCGCAGCTCAGCCCGCAGGCTCCGCTCGGCCCCGCGGCTCTGGCGCAGACGCTCCTCCAGCTGCTGCTTCTGGGCCTCGGCGCCGGCCTCCACCTCCGCCAGCTCCTGCCGCAGCCTCAGGACCTGCGGGGCACGGGAAGCCCCCCTCAGCCGCCCGCCTCAGCCCTGCGCCCGGCCCCGCGCCCCGTCCAGGCCGAGGGAGCCCCGCGCCCCGTCCTCGGCACGGGCCCCGGAGCACACACATCCTGGCGGGCAGCGGAGGCGCGAGGGAGCCCGGAGCCGGGTGGAGCCGTGACCCTAGGCTGTCCCTGCCGGGGCCCTCCAGGGTCCCCTCTGGCCAGCCCCGTCCTGGGGCCTGCGGTAGCGAGGGCAGGGCCGGCGTCACCCTGAGCCTGGGGCCGGGAGCCTCGGGGTGCCCCACACACCACCACAGGCTTCTGCGGCCGGCGCGGTGGGTGATCGCCGCTGGCTGCCCCGTGGCCTCCCTGCACACGCGGGGCCCCGGGTGGCCGCTCCCCTGCCTCGCCGGGCCCGGGCCGTTCTCCCTCCTGCTTCACTGCAGCCACCCCCCCCACTGGTCCTCCCCTCCCCTCCCCTCCCCTCCCTTCCGGCAGCCCGGCTGAGGCGCCGAGGGCCCTCCCTGACCCCGCCGTCTGTCCACAGCAGCCCATCCTGTCCTTCCTCTCAGGCCGCCCCGTCTGCCGTGCACCCCTGGTCCCGGCCTCGCCTGGGACCGACACCCCTCTGGCAGGCTGGGGCCTCCTCTGGGCCGCTCCGCCCCCCACCTCCCCCCCCGGGGCGCCCTCGTGGGTCGCCTGGGCCTCGGCGCCAGCCTCTGCCGCTGCTGTACCTCCCGCTGGCTCTGCTGCTGCCGCTCGGCATCCTGGGCGCCCCGGGCCTGCAGCTGGCTCACCTCTTGGCTCTTCCTCCGGTTCTCAGCCTCCAGCATGTTGACCTGTGACGGTGGGCGGCACGGATGGGGTGGCCGGGGGCCCCGCTGGACCCCAGCCTCAGCTCACGTGTCCCAGGGAGGGAGCCCTCCGAGTGGGCAGCGGCTGCACGCAGGGCGCGGGAGGTGGGGGTGCCCTGAGACCACCCCCGGAGCTGACTGCTCGAGGGCCAGCAGCGGGCTGGGGCAGCGGGGCGCTGCTCTGGGCTCCCGGGGACCCCGGCTCACGGGGACCTGGTCCCCCGCACGGCTCTGTGCCTCCGTGGCCTCCTCTGAGAGGGACGGTGCTCGAACCTTCCTCACGGGAGGCCGTGGGGGAGGAGGGAGGTGCAGGAGACGGCGGCTCCGGGGCGCACAGGACAACGGGAGCCTCCACAGGGCGTCCATGAGCCCTGGACACGGCTGTGGACGCCTGGAAAGGCCCCCCAGAGTCCAGGGGCGTCAGGGCCCCACCTCTGAACGGGGTCTGCACCCCGGGGACCTCAGGGACCTCAGCACGCAGCCCGAGTGGCAGGCAGACTGGCAAGCGGTGCCGCCGTCCTCGGGCCCCGGGGTGGCCGTGCGGGGACAGTGTTCCAGGGGCACAGCAGCACGGCCTTGTCCCGAGCCCCTCGCTGCGGCCCGGGGGCCCCGGGGTGGGGGCGACGTCCCGCGGGCCGGGCCCGGTGGCTGCCCTCACCTGCCTGCCCAGCTCCTGGAGCCCCCGGCGGGCGTCGGCCTCGGCCCGCTCCACCTCCCTCAGACTGGCCCGCAGCTCCCAGGCCTCCTTCTGCGCCGCGGCCCGGGCCTCCTCCAGCACCAGCAGCTTCTGCTCCCCTTCTTCCTTGGCCCTCTGGAAGCTGAGCAGAGTGTCCCGGTGGGCCCAGCCCGCGCCGCCCGCCGCCCGCCGCCCGGGGTCTGTCTCCCGAGGCCCGGAGCCCAGCTGGCCGTGCCCCTCGGGGCCCTCCCCCTGCCTTTGTCTCTGCAGCCACACACCCGGAGACGCACGTCCAGCGCGGCCTGGCACCTGTGCCCCCCACCCCGTGAGGGCGGCCGTTCTCGCCTCGCCGCCCCCCCATGGAGCACCCCCGGCCCTGGACCAGGCCCCGCCTCCTCTGCTCCCCGGCCCTCGGCCGTGCCCTGCTGGCCACTCGGGACCGGCAGGCCTGCGAGATGGGCAGTCGCTGAGGGCGGGGCTGCCCCTGTTGGGATCCCGGCCTTCCCGCCCGTGTGGGCGCCCGCCGGGCAGCTGAGCCCGCCCCACCATCCGGCCCTCGTCGAGGATCCGCCGCGTCCGCGGGCTTCGCCCCTGGGCTGCGCCCCTGCGCTGGGCCGTTACCTGGCCCGGTCCTGCTCAGCCCTGCGGATGGCGGCCCGCAGCTCAGCGTTGGAGCGCCGCAGCACGTCCTTCTCACGGGCCTCGTCCCCCAGCGCCCGCCGGGCCTCCAGGGCCTCCCTGCGGAGCCCCTCGCCGCTCTCCTCGCGGCCCTGCAGCTCCCGGCGCAGCACGGCCAGCGCCTCCCGGGCCTCGTCCAGCTGGGCCTGCAGCCGCTCGGCCTGGGGGAGGAGCATGTGGCTGTGCGGCCGCTGGGGCCAGGGTCAGGGGCGTGGGCGGGGGTCGGGGCGTGGAGCTGCCCGGCTCTGGTCCGCAGCACCGATGTAGCCCCTCGCCCTGTGTCCCCAAGTGCTTGGAGGAGCAGCAGCTAACCTGGACGTGCCCACCTGGGGGTCACCTCTCCTCATGCCACTGAGGCTTCATGGGGGCTGGTCCCGGGGCCCAGGGAGGAGACACTCGGACCCTCCTGGCCCCTGGTGTGGCCTGGCTCCCCCGGGCCCTGCTCACTGGTCAGCGGGGACCACATGGGTCATGGCTCTGCCCGCACATGTGCACTGTCCCCACCCAGGTCCTGACGGCCTGCCCTGCTGCTGTCCCCTGGTGCCCGCCCTCTGCGTCCATGATGATGCGGCACTGGGGCCGCTGCCCACCCTGGCGGTACCAGTGGCCTGGGCTCCCGACCCCTGCGTGGTGGTGGGTACACCCAGTCGCGTGGGCCCCGGTTCCCATCGTACGGGAGGTGGCGGGGAGCGGGGGCCTCTGGCGACGGCCCTCAGAAGGCCCAGTGTGGACCAGGCCGTGCAACTGCTCGGGCAGCAGGTTCCCACTGTCTCCTGAGTGCTCGGGGTCCAGTGCTCCTGACCCAAGGGGGGGGCAGCAGAGGCCCCCGGGGCACGGTGGGCAGGCTCCACATCCACCCTGGTCTCAAGGCTCGGCCCCGCAGGCCGGGCCAGGGGTGGGGGCCGTGGGTGTGAGTCGCGGCCCCTGTCCCCGTCGGACCCGTTCCAGGCCCCGAATGGGACGCATCCGACTCGGGTTCGGAGGAGCACAGGCGCGGGGCCGGGGGCCCCACCCCGTCCCCGCCCCGGGGGCGCCCGCCCCCGCCTGCCTCTGGAGGGCCCTCCGTGGGGCTGCCGCCCGCCCCAGGGGAGAGGGCCTTGCCGGGAGGGGAAGCCACAGGAATTCCGAGCAGTGTCAGGCGCTGGTCTGCCAAGAGCCAACCCCACGCTGCTGGCCGTTCCAGCGGCAGCGTCCAGGCCCCCGGCCAGCCCGGCTGCCGCGTCCCCCCGCGGCTCTTGTTGTTCTGTTTGGGAAGGGCCCGAGCCCCTCCTCGCCCCCCCGCCCCCCGCATGTGGGAGCCACGACCGTGGGGAGCAGTTTCCGCAGAGCTCAGCAAAAATCCGCGCGGGGTCAAGGAGCAGCGCGAGGCCCTCCCCGCAGAAAGGAGGCTCTTTCCACTTCCCAGGGCGGAGATGAAAACAAGCACAACAAAGCCCGAGCCCCCCCCCGGCCCCGCGCCCCGGGAGAACAGCCATCCTCTTTACAGGAATTTTACAGCCAAATCACTTAATGTGATTATAATAATTATTTCTTTACTAGAAATTGTATAAACAGGGTCTTTTGAAATCTCCTGCAGGGAGGCGGCTCCAGGGCTCCGCACAGCCGAGGGGAGCCGGGGACGGGCGGTTCCGGGCTCTGGCCTGGGCGCCAGTGCGAGCGCGCACGTGTGTGCTTGGTGTGCGGGCGTGCACGCGTGAGCGTGTGCATCTGCGCGTGTGTGCGGGCGTGCACGCCGCGCGTGTGTGCACAGGCATGCCCTGCGTGCGCGTGAGCGCGTGGGGTTGCGTGTGCGACTTGCCGCACACGGCGTGCGCCCCGCAGCACCCAGGTGAGCCCCCCTGCGGGTGTTGCATCCACGCATAAGTGCACGCGTGTGCATCCCGCGCACACGGTCAGGGACGTGCACGTGTGTGAACCGTGGGGTGTGCTCATGTGCCTGCGTGCACACGCGTGTGGACCTCAGGCGGGGCTGTGAGAAGCCTGGACCTTCCTCCAGTTTAAAGGCTGTGAAAACGGTGCGGTTTCCATGGCAACTGGGCCAGCCTGGCGCCTGGGAGGCTCTTCAGTGCTGCTGCTCCCTGGCTTCCTCCTGCCTCCTCGCTCAGCCCCCTGATCCCCCACTCCCTTCCTGGGGCCCCTCCTTTCTGGGGGTTCCCTCCTTCCAGGGGCCCCCTCCTTTCTGGGGGTTCCCCGCCTTTCTAGGGGTTCCCTCCTTTCTGAGGCTCCCCTCCTTTCTGAGACCCCCCTTTCTGAGGTTCCCTCCTTTCTGGGGGTTCCCCTCCTTCCAGGGGCCCCCTCTCTGGGAACCTGACCTTCTCGGGGGGCCCGCACTTTCTTCCTTCACCTCGCCAGAGCAAACGTGCCCCTCCCCCCCCACCCCGTCTCCTGGCGCCCCCGCTGCAGCCCCTAGTTTTAAATCTCATTTTGCTTCCCCGTGTGGTCGCTGACCGGCCTGACTTTGAAATCTGTTGAAAGGAGACCTTTCTCTTTGGGGGCCAAAGTAAACAGCCTGTCATGTTGAATCACGCTCTGTGCCCCCCTACCCCCGCCGGGGCTGCCCCGGGGGCCCCCCTCCCCGCTCTCCCCTGGGCTCCCGCAGCGCTCGCCTTGGCTCCGGGCCCGGGCGGCCTGGGGGCCGGGTCCTCACGCCCCACCTGGGCGCCGCCGCCCCTCCCCCCGCCTCCCCCCCCCCCCCCCCCCCGGGCTCCCCAGGCCCTGTCACAGCCCCTCACAAACACCTCCCCGTCGCCTGCCTGCTGCGCGGCCTGGCCCTCCTGCCCCCACCCCCGCGGGACACTGTCACGTGGCTCCTGGGGACCCCGTGTCCACCTCGGGGCCTTGGCCGAGTCCACGCTTGGCCGCCCCTGGAAACCCCACGGGACCCCCACACTTCGGCCCCTCCACCCCAGCACCCCGTCCCAGGGGCCCGCACCTCACGCTGCGCAGGCCCAGCCTGGCCAGCACCACTGCCCCGGGGCTCCTCCCGGTGGGGGGGGCTGGATGGTGGGGGGTAGCAGGATGGGTGGGCCTCCCTCCTCTCCCCCAGCACCCTCACTTCTCTCTGGGGACCCCCTCTTCCCCCGGCACCCCCTCTTCTCCCTGGCATTCCTCTTACCCAGCACCACTTACTTCTCTCTGGGCACCCTCTCTTCCCCCCTGCACCCTCTCTTCCCCCCTGCACCCCTCTTCCCCTGACACCCCCTCTTCCCCCAACACCCCCCTTCCCCTGGCACCCCCTTTCCCCTAGCACCCCCTCACTTCTCTCCTGGTGTCGCTTCGCTCTGCAGCCACCTCCCGGAGACTGTCGCTCAGAGCCGCGGCCTCCCTCTGGTGCGCGGCGACCGCGTCCTCAAACTGGGCCTGCAGGGCTTTCAGCTCCGCGTCCGTGGCGCCCATGGCGGCCTGGAGGGAGCGGCAGGCGGTGGCCTCGGGGGGCTGCTGGGGTGCATGGGGGGGCAAGACAGGCGGACCCTGGCCCCAAGCCGCGGCGGTGGGGGGCGAGCAGGGAGCTAGGGCCACAGTCAGGCCCGTGCCCACGTCCCGGTGCACACAGGGGCCCCGTGGAGGCCCCGCCACCACACTCAGGCGGCCACACAGTCCCCCGGACTCGAGTCTGCTCTGCGGGGCCTTAGCCTTCGGGGGGACCCCGTCCAGCAGGCCCGGGGGTGCTGGTGGGAGGTGGGGTCCCCTGCGCCCCGGGCCGGGCAGCCGTGCTGGCGGCTCTCCTTGTCTGCAAGGCAGCACCTGAGGCCCCCCGCTTCCTCACCAGGACACCCGCCCCCGGCTCTGGCCCTGTGCGGGGTCCCTCGGGCACCCACCAGCCCCACTGCCTGGATCCTACGGGCACCTCCCCGCCCTGTGCACGGCCGTCGCCGGCAGCCAGTTGGGTGGGGCCCCCGGGGAGCCCCTGTGGGGGCGGTGGGGCCCTCCACCTGCCAGGCCGCTTTCTGTGTCACCCACAGGCCTTCCTGGGTGGGCCTCTCCCTGCGCCCCCCAGGGCTTGTCACCTGCACCCTCACGCCAAGGTGGCCGAGGGAGCGCCCGGCTGGCAGGCCACCCCGTCCGGCGGGGACTCCGAGCCAGCGCCAGGGCAAGCTGGGCGTCAGCTCCCCGGGTGGCGGGGGCTGCTGGGGGGCAGCTCGGTGAGGATGGGAGGAGGGAGGGCACCCCCACGGCCCCGTTGCCCCCGGCCTGGGGTGGGACAGAGCAGCGTGGGTGCCTGGACCCTGCGGGCAGCTCGGCTCAGAGTGACCACGTCAGGCAGCCCTGGGGGTGCGGAGGCCCCCTGGCAGCCGAGGCCTGACGGCAACCCCGTGTCCTGCCGCGCGGGGCCCCAGGGACGGGCCTCGGCCCCCTCCCGGGGCCGCCCTCCTCGAGGCCCAGCGTCCTGTGTCCTGTCCACACGCTCAATCGCTGGCTCACTGGGCCACTTCAGCACCGGTGGAGAAGTGAAGCCTGTGACCTCGGGGCTGGGGACGCACCAGGGAGCAGGTGGGGACAGGTCCCCTGGACCCAGCGCAGGGGTAATGGAGTAGGAAGGACGCAGGCGGCGCAGGAGGACGGGTGCTGGCCTGGCTTGGCCGCGGCCCCCTGGAACCTGGGGTGTGCGAAGTGCCAGCCCCCCGGGGTGCTGCTCCCCCGCAGACCACTCCCTGTGCCCTCCTCGCACCTCGCTCCGGCCACCGCACCTGGGGGGCTTGTTCCCCGTCGGCCACATGGGGGGCACCAGATGGAGCAGCGGGTGCAGCCACGGGGAGGAGGCCCAGTGCCCCCAGGGTCACTGCCCCCACCGGCGCCCTGGCAGCCGCTGCCCGTCCCCCTGGTCGTCCCAGGCAGCCTCACCCCACCCTCAAGGCTGGGGAAGCCTGTGTCCTGGCTCGGCCGGGACCCCCGGGACCGCCTGCCTCGGCACAGCACGGGCCTCCCGGCCTGGGTTTCTCCTCTGGCGGCCACGAGCGGCCCCCAGGCGCCTCCCGCACATTCGGGGGCGTCCTCCTCCCGGGGCCGTGCTGGTGTCTTGGGACCCCGGCCCAGGTGCTGCTCGGCTCTGCTGCAGGTCACCTGCGGCCCAGGGCCCTCCTGGCTCCGGCCTCGCTCTGGCCGGGCCTGCTGCTGGGGAGCAGGGCCTGGCTCTCGCACCCCCACCCGGCTTGGCTCACTGGGCCTCTCCTTCCCATTAAGACGGTGTCTCCTCCCAGCAGGAGCCCCGGCCGGTCCCTGGGGGAGTCCAGGCTCGGGGGGCAGGACAGGGGGCTGTGTCCCTGGGACTGGGCAGGAAGGGGGTGCTGGGCAGTGCAGGTGCCAGGCCGGGTGCTCCGTGCCTGGCCTGGGCACCAGGGCTCACCTCGGCTCGCTCGTGCCGGCTCTGGGCCTCCTGCCGCACCTGTTCCAGCTCCTGCAAGGCCCGGGAGAGCTCCTCCTCCAGCAGCCTCCTCTCTGCTTCTTTCAGCGACAGGGCCTGGCAGCAGGGGGCGGGGGTGCTTGTGAGGACCGGGGGCCTCTTGAAGGAGAGGCTGCCGCAGAGCCGGGTGCTAAAGCCCCCGCCAGGACATGCTGTGTCCCTGATCCCACATCAGCCAGAGGCAGCCCTTGTCCCGAGTGGGGTCCGTGGGCCTTCTCACTGCCATGGCCCAAATTCCGTGCCTCCACTCAGCCAGGTCTCCACACACCGGCTGGCTGGTCAGGGGGATGGGTGGTCAGACACAGGGACGGATGGTGGATATGGAGGGACAGCTGAGGGTGTGGGAAGGATGTTGAAGTGAGAGGATAAACAGATGGTCAAGGGACTGGCTGCAGACACGGACGGTCCTATGACTGGATGATGGTCGGGTGTGTGGATGGTTGGATGATGTTTAAGCAAATTGATGGATAGGTGTATGGTCAGGTATGTGAATGGAAAATGAGGTATGTGGCTAGATGGCCACGTATGTGGGAGGACGGCTGGGTGTGGAGATAGAAGGATGGATATTCAGGCGAAGGGATGGATGGTGGACAAATGAGTGGAGGGACAGTCAAGTACATGGATGGATTGGTGGGTGGAGAGATGGATGGATGGATGGATGGATGGATCGATGGATGGATGGATGATGGATGGATGGATGGATGGATGGGTTGATGGATGGGTGGATGAGTGGGTTGCTGGATGGATGAGTCGGCGGGTGGATCTCTGTCCACCAGAACTGCTGAGGAAGACCAGAGCTGCAATAGCAGTGACCCAGAAAGGTTGCCCTCATAGGCCTCTTGCTGGGTGGGAGAAGGATTGACGTGAGGAGTGGATGTGTGGGTTCCCTCTGCCTCACAGCCCCCATCACCTGCTGCATCTCGTGTTCCAGCTGGAGGAGACTCTCATCCCTCTCATGCTTCAGGGTCTGAATTTCCTCCTTCAGAGCCTCCCTCTTGGCTGCATTCTTTGCTACCAGCTTCTTCTCCTCTTCCAACCGGCGAGCTGCCACTTCCTTCTCCTCTGTCAGAGACAGACTCAGCGTCTCCTGGGCCGATGCAAAGGGACAGGCAGTGAAGGCTGCGTGGTCAGGACATACGAGGCCAGCGGGTCCCAAGTGAGACCTGGTTCATGGGACAGCAGGGCAGGACGGGTCCCCGGGGTTGTCCACTCCAGTCAGCTACGTACCAAAGCAAGAGCTGGGTGCCCCCCCGCACGTAGTGGTTCCCAAACCTCCCCCGAGCTCCACACTCACAACATGTGTGATGTGTCAAACAAGAGTGGGGGGGCCTGTGGCCAGCGGGATAGCTCCGGCGGGGGTGCTCCCGGCCCGCAGACTGCAGCAGGTCAGCCAACCCCAGGCCTGGCCTCTGCTGCGGGGGTCTGAGTGGACCCAGGCGGCACCCATGCCCCAGGCCCTGGGCTGCTCACGCGACCCCTGGGGAGGCCTCCCCTGGCCCCGGCCCTGGCACGGCGGGGGCGCCTCTCTCTCCTGGTCTCTCCCAGGCCCCCCACCACAAGGTCTGCTGTTTCACGGGACACGGTGGGCTCCTGGGAGGTGCCCAGGCAGCCGAGGGCCCAACGGAAGCAGACCTTGTCCCTCTGGAGCCGCGCCAGGTCCTCGTGGTGGGCCAGTGCCTGGCTCTCCAGCGCCAGCTGCGCCTCCCGCTCCTGCTGGGCCACTAGCCGCTGAAGCCGCCCCACGTCCCACTGGAGCTTCGTCTCCTGGACCTCCCAGGCACTTTTCAGCTGCTGCATTTCCACTGCAGAGTGACAGGCGCATCAGGTACTGGCCGCACGGCGCCGCGGTGGGAACCCCTCGTGGCCCTCATGAGTTCCCTGCGGAGGGCCGGCGCGCTGGAGGGACACCTGCTCGAGGACGCTGCCAGAGCCGGCGGCGACAAGCGCCCTGGGCCCGTTGCAATGTCCCGAGTTGTCACCTTGTACTGCCCGTGGTCAGGCCCACCCACGGCTGGCTGGGCTGGACAGGGAGCACGGGGGCCGGGCAGGGGGCCACCACGCTCAGCCTGCGGCCACTGCCCAGCTTTGCGCCCGGGCCCAGCACCGGGAGCCTCCCTCCTTCGGGGGCTGAGCTCCACGGGGCGGGGGGTGGGGGTGGGGGACGTACAGCCCCCTGAGGGCACCTTGCAGGGTCTGCCGAGCCAGCCGCAGGCTCTGGGTCTCGCCCTCCAGCTGCTCGCGCTCCGCCTGGAGCTGCCCCGACAGCCGCTGGGTGTCAAGCAGGGTGCTCTCCAGAGAGTCCCTCTCGGCCCTGCAGGGAGTCAGCAGACAGCGGCCATCAGCCGGGCAGGCCTGCGGGGGGGACGGTGCGGGGCCCGTCGCTAGACGTGGGGCGCGGCCCGGCTCGCAAACCGGGAGATAAACGGAACATCTCATTCATTTTTTGATCTCAAAACCAAATCAGGCTCAGCACAAAATGACCTTTCGGGTGGATTAAGTTAAACGAAACAAACAACAGATAAACAACTCAGAACTATAAGAACAGTCGAGGGGCGCCTGGGCGGCTCCGTCGGTTAAGTGTCTGACTCTTGACTTTAGCTCAGGTCATGATCTCAGGGTCGTGAGACGGAGCCCCAGGTCGGGCCCATGCTGGGCGTGGAGCCTGCTTGAGACTCTCTCTCTCCCTCTGCCCCTCTGCCTCCCCCGCGCTCATGCACGCGAGCTCTCTCTCTTTCTCAAAAAAAAAAAAAAATAGTCGGAAGAAAACACAAAGGGTATTATATGATCTTCTTAAGCAAGACACAAAAGCCAAAAGCCAAAAATAGAGGCCAGCAATGTAAACACACTTAAAGACGAGGTGATGGTTGTGCAGGAAAGCTTGCATAAACCAACTGAAAAGACAAGGGACAGACTGGAAGAAAAAAATCTGCACTAGACGGACAAAGAGTTAATATCCACCATATGCAAAGAGCTCCTACCAATCAATGACAGAAAGTCAGCTGATCCTACAGAAAAACGAGAAAAATGACGGTTATTCACAAAGAGAACGCAAAGGGACAATGAACATCCAGAGCTTGCCCAACCTGACTAGTGCCCTAGGACAGTCGATCACCACCACGAGCTCGAGGGACCCGGCATCAGAGCGACAGAACTTTACGTAATGGTCACATTCAACGTCGGCAAGGATGTGAGGACGATTTTCCTTGTGGAGCGGAGGCTGGGAAATTTCAAAATTTAAAGAGTGCTTATCTTAGAACGAGCCATTCCACTCCCAGACGCCGGTTCCTTAGAAATACACGTGCCCCGTGAGGCGTGTGCGAGGACGCCCACTGCAGCTCTTGGCAGCGCGTGCGCCGGGCTCGGCCTCGGGGCTGCTGAAGCGCAGAATGCTGGCAAGGGCGGCCCAGCCAGTGGGTTGTCACTGAGGACGAGGAAGCTCTCTTCTCTCTCCTCTTGCCTCCGAGAAGCAAGGTGCCGGAGCCGCCCGCGCGCGGCGTGATCCCGGGCGTGCAAACGCCCCTGCCTGCCTGTGCACGCGCACAGACGTGTGTGCACGGGGAGTCCTGTGTCGGCGCAGCTCCCGCAGCTCCCGGCGGCCACTCCTCTCTGGAGGGGACGGAGGGGCTTGAAGCAGTCGTGCGAGGCCAGGCAAGCGGCTGCCAGTCACCAGGCGGCCGAGGGGCCTGTTCCAAGTGTTCGTGGGCCGGGCCCTGTGCTGGGTGATGCGGGAGGAAGGGGACAACGCGGGGCATACCCCACAAACACTTGCGTGCGCTCGGGGGGCACACACAGGGCCCCACCCACGTGGACGGGCCAGGGAGGGCCTGGGCCATGGGGACCCCACAGCCCCCTGCCCCCCGCTGCCACCTTGTCGGGGGGTACGGCACACGGACACCCTCTAGGGCTCCCTGATGCCCGCAGAGCCCGGAAACCTCAACGCCTGGCATCTCCTCCCCGTCCTCGCCAGCACCCCACGTCCCCCCCACCCCCCATCTGCGTGACCCCCTCCCTGCTGCGGGGAACGGTCCCTCGAGTGCCTTGAACCCACCTCCTCCCAGATCCCGGCCCGGTGCCCCCGGAGAAGCAGGGAGCTGCAGCAGGACTTCCTGCACCTGGCGCTTGTCAGCACGCCCCGGGAGCTCGTTAGAGCTGGAGAGACACACACGTGTGTGCGAGGGGCCGTGTGCGCCAGGCGTGCGTGCGTTCAGGGCAGGCCCCGAGCAGTCTTGTGGCCAGAAGCTCAGGCTGGTGATCGTGAAGGGCTGTTTCAGGAGCACGTGGCTCTGTGTGGGCCACAGGCCTGCCGTGTGCAGAGGCCCCGGGCCCAGCCATCAGGGCTGCGGCTGGAGGGAGGATCCTGGGCTGCGGAGGCCCCGGCCGGGAGGGGGCGGCAGGCAGGGACCCCCTGCTCCAATCTCTCCGCCAGCTTTCATTTGCAAAAGAGGTTTGTCTGCGAGGATGTTTAAGGACCTGGGACTCGAAGGGTTCTCGTGACCCCAGATTCCGGAATTCCAGGAGGAAATCTTTTCTACAAAAATACTTGGGTGTTCCCAAGGGAGCCCGCAAGTTTGGTGGCAGGAAGGTACGGAGGCCACGGGACGAGCTCAGCTCACCGGGCAACGGCCACAGGCGCCCCCTGTTCTCGCCCACAAGTGCCTATTTCGTGTCCTCCGGAAGTGGCGCCTGACGGTCTTTGAAGCTCATCCTGCCCCTGCCCTCGACCTCCCGGTTCCCCGGGGCTGGCACCGCCCCTGGCTTCGGGGATGGACCTGACCCAGCCTGCCAACCTGAGCCCAGCAACTCCCAGGATTGGTTCAGGGACATCAAGTGGCTCAGTTTGGGGGCTTTGTGGGGAAAAGGGCTGTCTGCTGAAGGAGGGAGCCTGGAGTGGGCACCACCCCTCTCGCCGTGAGCCTGCCTGGGAACAGAACCCCCGGAGTTAAGCAGCACTGAGCAGGGACAGGCAGGATTCTCACAGCACTGTGGGAGCCCCTGGATCCAGCCTGGCCTGAAGCCATGTGTACCCTGAACTTCTTAGATCCATGAGCAAGACATTCCAGGTCTTCCTTCTGCTGGTCCGAACTGGGTTTCTGATTCCCTGCTGTCTGGCCAGCGTGGCCACCTTGCTCAGGAGGCCCATCCCCGGGCTCTCACCAGATTCACTCCTAGATGCTCCTCCTACCCGGGCTCTGTGTTTGCCCCTCACTCCCAGCCTCTCTCCCATGTGGACAGAATTGTTCAGCTATTGCTGAGTGAGTGCCCGCCCCCTGCCGCACTCCAGGCTCTTCAGGGCGGAGGCCACGTGGACACGACCTGCTGGTGGGGCCTGGGTACCTGAGGTCAGCTGCCTCCGCAGCTGTGAGCTGGACCTGCCTCTCCAGGGCCGCCTGTTTGGCCAGCAGCTGGGTCCGCTCCTCAGACAAAGCCTCCTTCTCCTGCAGGGCCCTCTGCAGAGTGTCCATCTGGGCCTCCTGGTCCCGCAGGCTCTGGGCCAGCTGCTCCTCCAGCGCCTGTTTCTTGCCTGTGACCTACGGGAGGGGGATGGGACAGTCTGGCAGAGAGTGGGAAGGTGAGGGGCGTTCAAGAGAAAAGAAGCAACTTTGTGCAGAGGGCGTGGGGGACGAGACGGGGAGGAGAGTGGGCGGGAGACCGCTGGGGCCTCAGAGGTGCACGTGGGTGTTTTCACAGCAGAGGGGCCCCCGCTCCCGTAGCCGCGATGGAGAAGCTGAAGATTCCCAGGGAAGAGCCCGCTGCTGTCCCAGATGGTGACCTGGGCTGGGCCACGGGCATCCAGGGGACAGGAAACATCACCCAGCGATGGCAGGAGGGGGCAGAGGACCAGGCGCCGCAAACACTTCCATCAAGAGCACCACACGAGTGTGGCCAGAACCTAGCACAGGGATCTGTACGAGGCCTCAGGGAGCTGCCAAGGCGGGGGGACTAGGGAGCCGAGACCTTAGAGGCACCACCTGGCATCTCTTCTCTCCTCAGAATTTGCTGATTTAGACATTTTGGCTGAGAAATTGAGAAGCCCAGGAGAGTTTCCGACAGTGCTATGGCCTCAGGGGAGCAAAAACTCAAGTTCAGAGCCATCATGGCAGAGGGGCCCTAAAGAGCATCCTGGCTTTAGTGGCAATCCCCGCAGGGCTTCACCCAGTAGTGGCGCCGACCTGGGAATAGATCATCCCTCAGGAAAGCTGAAGCTCGGGCTTCAATCACTCCAACCAGGGACTACGGGGTCGTTTCCCTTCACTGCCTGCCAGAACCAAAGGTGAATCTTCTCTGGAAGAAGAATAGCGTCATCAAGATCCTCACGTCATTTCTACAACTTTTTACCTATATTTGGCATTTAGTCAACATCACCAGGTGTATCAGGAGATAGGATCATATGGCAAAAACAAAACAAAACAAAACCCCACAGGTAAGAACATAAAACAAAAACCGATGCCTCTCTGCCCTCTTGAATACTCAGATATCGGAGTTCACAGAGTTTAAAGTAGCTGTGATAAAAAAATAAATAAAGTAGCTGTGATTCAGTGTTCAAGAAGGTGGATGGCAAGATACAGAATTTCACAAGAGAACTAGAAACTAGATATAAACAGTATAATTTTAAAATACAATAACCAAAAAAGGTTCAATGCCAGCTTAGACAGAAGAGAGAGGACTACCAGTCTGGAAGTTCGGCAAAAGAACGTATCCAGACTGAATCATGAAGAGAAAAAACGGATGAAAAACACTGAAGAGAGTGTAACACACGGGACAAGGCAAACAGGTCCAACACGTGTACAATGGAAGTTGCAGGAGGAGAGGAGAGGGAATACTTGAACGGATACTGCACAAGAATGCCCCCAGTCCAGTAAAATCCATCGAGCCACAGATTTAAAAGGAGCCATAATCATGCAGGGGGATAAACATGAAGAAAGCATCACGGACACAGAGCACAGTAATGTTTCTGAATACCGGAGATAGAGAAATACAAATTTTAAAATCAGAAAAACACACGTTAGCTTAAAATGAGCAACGATAGGAATGACATTTGATTTCCAAACAGCAACAAGGAAAGTCAGAAGATGGTGGGATGGATTCATCAAAATGCTGAAGGCAAATGTTGTCCATCCTAGTCTCCTATAACGTATAAAAGTATCTTCAAACATAGAGACCAGTACTTTCTGCTTCTGATAATGGTGAAAGTTTGTTGGAGACCAACCCTCCCACCTGGAGCAGCTAGAAAATCTATGCAGCACACCTGCAACATCACAATCGTATGAGGGCCTAGGAGGTGCCACGTGGCCAAGACCCAAGGAGACGTGGACCTAGTTGAGCCCGACACCTGGCCATGGGCTTTCCTTGCAGTATCTACCAGCCCCGAAGTAGCACAAGGCCCAGAGCCTTTGCAGCCAAGGATAAGGCCTGGGAACTTGACTTGTGAGACTAGGGAGGCTTAACCTGGAGTTCAAAGCCACCAAAGCAGCTGGTGTTTGAGAGGTGAGACATCAGAGAGGAGGGGAGACTCAGATTCTGTATTGTTTTTAAGTACTGCTTTAGAAAAAAATAATTCCCAAGCAGTAGAGGGCTGAGGGACTCTGAATCTGAATGAGAAGTGGCAGCTGAGAGAATTGAGAAAACAAAACCTGGTGGTGGAGCTTGCCGGAAGGTAGAGGCCCTGGTCTACACCCGACTCATCCAGTGAGGGGCCCGGGAGAGCGGTGTTGCACCCCGGGGCACACCAGAAATAGGCCGCTCTTCATGAGGGATTGAAACCCACTTACAAACCAGTGTGAGCCCAGACTGGATACAGGCGCTCTGCCCCTGCTCTGATTTCCCCAAATCTAAAGCCAATTCCCTCTGGAAAAAGTTGATCTCATTCAGAGGCTCAAATGATCTCTACAAAAACATAAAGTCTTATTCAACAAAATTATTACCCATATCAAGAGGCAAGCCCAATGACTGAAAACCAAGATATAAAAGACAAAAGAAAGGGACCTGTTAGAGGCTGCAGATGTTGGGAGTTATCAGACAAAGACTTGAAAAAGATTACGATTAACATACGGTGAAGATAAAGAATTTCACCAGATAACTGAAGTGTGTGTGTGTGTGTGTGTGTGTGTGCATAGTTAAAGTGACCATTTAAAACAAAAATATTAATAACATATTGTAGGGTTTATTTATTTATTAAAGATTTTATTCATTTATTCCTGAGAGACACACAGAGAGAGGCAGAGACCCAGGCAGAGGGAGAAGCAGGCTCCATGCAGGGAGCCCGACGTGGGACTCAATCCCGGGACCCCGGGATCACGCCCTGGACTGAAGGCGGTGCTAAACCACTGAGCCACCCAGGCTGCCCCTATTGTAGGGTTTATAACAGCACATGTAGAAGTAAAATATATAGCAACAAGAGCACAAAGGATGGGAGAGATAAATGTAACATATTATTGTGAAGGTCTTAAATTGTTTTTGAAGTAACATGATATTATTCGAATATAAACTATGCATATAATAATTTCAGAATAATTACTAAAACAATAAGCAAAATAAGTACAGCTTAGAAATGCCATTAGAAAACATAAAATAGCAAAAAAGAAAAAAGAAAAAAGAAAAAAAAAGGAAACATAAAATGGAATACTACATAAATATGAAAATAACCCAAAATAAGTCCAGAAATGAGGAAGGTAAAAATGTGTTTTTAATGAGACAAATAGAAAACAATTACCAAGATAGTAGAATAAAACCAAGCATATCAATGGTTACACTAAATGTAAATGGCACAAACTGTCCAGAGTGAATATAAAAGCAAGACCCAGGGCACCTGGGTAGCTCAGCGGTTGAGCATCTCCCTTTGGCCCAAGGCGTGACCCTGGGGGTCCTGGGATCGAGTCCCGCATCGGGCTCCTGCAGGGAGCCTGCTTCTCTCTCTGCCTGTGCCTCTGCCTCTCTCTCTCTGGGTCTTTCATGAGTAAATAAATAAATTCTTAAAAAAAAGCAAGACCCAAGCATATGCTTTTTATGAGAAACACACTTTAAATATACAGACAGAGATGAATCAGAAGTAAATTTCTTGAGGGGTATACAAAGAAAACAGCATGAGAAAGTTGGTGTGGCTCTATCAACTCCACAAAAAGTAGAAATCAAGGAAAAGAGTGTCAGCGGAGATAAGAGGGGACATTTCATAGTGATGGAGAAAGTCAGCGCATCATGAAGACATAAAATACTAAACGTGTATGCGCCTAATAACGGGAATTCAAACTATGAGGCAAAAATAAACAGGACTACAATTTGAAATGGATAATTCTGCAATCACAGATAGAGAGTTTAATGCCCTTCCAGCATGAATTGTTAGAGCAAGTAGACAAAACCAGCCAAGTAAAACAAATAAGATGAACTAACAAACAAAAAACAGTGAGGACATGGAATATTCGAACAATATTTGACGTGATTGATATTTATCGACCCTGCATCCACCAGTTTCACTGTGCTCGCTCTTCTCACACGAGCATGGGATGCTCAGCAAGACTGGCTGGGCCGAAAACATGCCTCAGTACCTTTAGAGCCATTCAAGTAGCATGGAGCATGTTTTTTTTTCTTTTTTCTTCTTTTATTCTTATTTTAAAGATTTTATTTATTTATTTCAGAGAGAAAGTGATAGCCAGAGAGAGAGAGAGAGAGAGTACAAGCAGGGAGGAGAGGAGGAAGTAGGCTACGTGCTGAGCAGGAGCTCCATGTGGGGCTCAATCCCAGGACCCCAAGATCGTGATCTGAGCTGAAGGCAGATGCTTAACCGACTGAGCCCCCCGGATGCCCCTACAGTATGTTTTCTGACCTCAATGGAATCATATAAGAAATGGGTGACAAGTAGGTACTTGGAAAATCCGTGTGTGGGATCCCTGGGTGGCTCAGCGGTTTAGCGCCTGCCTCTGGCCCAGGGTGTGATAATCAAGTATGAGCAAGACAGCTACACGGAGAACAAACCACAGCTGAGAGAAGTGAGTAAAGAAGAGAAACGCCACATCCTCACGGGCGGACACCTCAAGGCGCCCAGGCCTCTGGATTCCACCTACAACGTCAACACGATCCCAACTGAGTAGGTTCTGACAGCTTTTCGGGGAGGACAGAAACTCATGAGCTGATCCCGCAGGGTACACGGAAATGTGCGACATTTCCAACTGTCAAAACCATTCTGAAAAAGAAGAATAAGGTCGGAGAACTCGTGCTCCTTAATTTCAAGGCTGAGCAAGAAAGCCCGGTAACCAAGACAGTGTGGTTTGGGGGAAAGAATGAGCAGATGGATTTGCACAGACCGACAATCTGACCCGTGCTCATCTCTGCGCGTGTATGTTCAATTCGCTTTCAACGAGTCGCTGAGTTGACTCAAGGGAGAACGGACAGTCTTTAAAAATCGGTGCGGGGAGGGATGCCCGCGTGGCTCAGCGGGTGAGCATATGCCTGCGGCCCAGACCGTGACCCTGGAGACCCGGGATCGAGTCCCACATCGGGCTCCCCGCAGGGAGCCTGCTTCCCCCTCTGCCTGCGTCTCTGCCTCTCTCTGTGTCTCTCATGAATAAATGAATAAATACTCTTTAAAAAAGCAGAGAACGTAGAGGCAAGTCACCAACGTGAATAAACCATTCCAAGTACATCCGCCTGACGAAGCACTTGTGGTCAAGGTGTGTGCAGAATTCCTACACGCCCACGACCAAACCACAAAATAAAAAAAAAAAACAACAATAAAAATGGGCAAAAGATTTGAACACTTGACAAGAAAAGAAGGTCCACAAATTTCCGGTGCTCTCAAGATCGTTTGTGATCCAGGAAAGGCGGAGGAAAACCACAGCGGGATGTGACCGCACACACAGAGCAAAAGTGGATGATGTCGAGTGTTGACAAGGCCGAGGAGCAGCTGCAAGGCCCCGTCCGGGCGCTGCCGGTGGGATAAATAGCACAATCTCTCCGGAAAATCGCTGGGCGGTTTCTTACTAAGCTCCACGGCCACCTCCCAAACGGCCGCCTCCCTGTACATTCGTGCGCCTTGGTCACCGATGTCTGTGGCCGTCTGGCGCATCACAACCCAAAGTGGACGGAACCCAAACGTGCAGCAGCAGGGACATGGGGGAGCCAGTGTGGTTTATCCGGACGCGGACCGTTACTAGGCCGTCAAGCCCCAGCTCTTGCCGCCTGCCCGCCCCAACTCCCACCCACGATGCCGAGACTCCAACTCCACGGCTCCGTCCACCAGGAGCTCTGCCCCGGGGGAGCCAGCGTGTGGCCCAGGGGACCGGCCCTGTCTCCTCCGCGCTGGCCGCGCCGTGCACACGATGGTCACTGCTCACGGAAACGCGCCCTGGCTCCCGAGTGCGAATCACCTTGCGGTGAAAGGAGGAGGAAGACGACGGCCGGGACGGATGGGCCAGCGCGGGAGAGAGTGGAGGGCGCCGCGTGGAGTCCCAAGGCGCACAGGGCCCGTGGGCCGCGAATGGAGGCAGGCAGAGCGCTGCAGTGCCCGCCCCGCAGAGTCACCCCCTGGAAGGCCCCCCCCAGATGGAGCAGGCAGGGAGGAGGGAGCCCCGCGGCGGAGGAGGCAGTGAAGCCCCCGACCCCGAGTGTGTGCCAGTCACGGGCGGGGCCTTGGGTCCCCTGGGGGCGCTGGGGACAGCCCCAGGGACCCTGCCTATCCCCCCAGTCCTACCCTCCCTTCACCGGCGGGACCTCCAACGGTGACCCGCACCCACAGAGGCGGGGCAGCCCCGCGGGGGCAGCGGGAGCCCTCCACGCCTCACCTGGCCCACCTGCTGCTCCAGCTGGGCCCTCTGCTGCTGGAGGCGGGCCGCCTGCCCCTGCACCTGCTCCAGCTGCTGCTCTGCCCGCGCCAGCCGCTCCCGCGCGCCCGCCTGCTCCTGCTCCAGCGCCTTCTGCTGCTCCCGCAGCTGGTCCCGCTCCTGCTCCAGCTGCCGGGGGGGTGGGGGGGGGTGGGGTCTGCACCTAGGCTCCCCCCCACCACGCCCCGTCCCGCGGGCTGACCCCCTGCCCGGCCTCCTCCTGCCACACCTGCTCTCCGTGCAGGATTGGAGGAGATGGAGAGGTGGGAGGTGAGGGGCCCAGCCTCACCTGCAGGACCAGGTGGCTCAGGTGGCTTCTGTCCTCAGCCAGCCCCTCCGTCAGCGCAGCCATCCTGGCCAGGGAGTCCCTCTGCTCCACTCCCTCTGACTTCAGCCGGGTCACAAGCAGTTCCAGGTCAGTGTTGCTGGACTCGGCCTAGGGCGGGGAGGCAGGGCGGCCGTCACCCCCACGGGCGACGCCAGGGGGACGCCGGGGGATACTCGGATTCCTGCAGGCCAGAGCTGTGGGTGTCAGGGAGGGAGTGAGCCCCACGTCGTGGAGGTGTGCAAGCTGACGCTCTGGGCGGGGCAGGGTGGAGAGGCCTCTGAGGGGGACGGCGGCCCCCTGGGCATCCAGGCTGCGGCCCGGAGGGGTGACAGGGTACCAAGGGAGCCGGCGCGGAGAAGCAGGGGTGGCTGGCGGCCGGGACGGTGGGGGACGGGCCAGGGCCCGCAGCTGGGGCCCCAGGAGGCCGCTGGTGGTGCTGGGAAATCTGGATGGACCGAGGGCCCCGGGGGCGAGGAGACAGGCAAGCGGGGACGGGGGTGCAGCGGGCGTGGAGCAGTACCCGGGCCAGGGCCCTGCGCAGACCCTCCCTCTCGCTCTCCACAACGTCCCTCTGCAGCTGGGCCAAGTGCAGCGCCTCCTGGGCGGACACCAGCTCCCTCCTGAGCCCCGAGATCTTCTCCTCCAGCTGCTCCAGGCGCCCCCGACTGAGGTGCAGAAACCAGAGGGGAGGGGGTGCGGTCAGCTCGGGGCAAGCCGGGGGCCGCGGGGCGGGGGGCCGGGGAGCCCGGGGAGCCCAGGGGAGTGTGGGTGGCCCTGCAGGGAGGTTCCCGTGTCCACCTCTGCCCCTGTGGGGGGCAGGCCGTGGGCGGGGTGACGGGGACCCTGTGCTGCCCTCAGGAGCCCGGCGACCAGCCCCGCACCTGGCCTGCAGCCCTCCCCTCTGCTGCGCCCACAGCAGGCCGCCCCCCTGCAGCTCCGCATTCTCCGCCTGGACGGGGCCTCCTTCCTCCTCATCTCCTCCACCGCCGGCTCCAGGGCCCTTTTCTCTCTCTGGGAGCAGGGGAGGCGGAGGTTGGGGAGCCCCAGGACCGGGTCACGCCCCGGATGGGCTTGCACCTCGGCCTGGGCGGGAGCACGGAAGGGCAGGGAGGGCACGGGCCAGGCGGCCGTGGGGGTGCACCCGGGGAGGCACCCAGCCTCCGGGCCCAGGCGCGCCCCTCTCGAGGCTTCCGCGAGCCCCCAGGGCACTCAGGGTCGGGCTCCCCGCTGCTCCCTCTGCTCGGCCCTCTGCCCGCTGCCGGCCAAGCGTGCGGTCCCCGCAGGACAGCCTGATGGGCGGACCCTCCTCCCCGGCACCGTCCCCACCTCCGCGTCTGCCTGTCCCACCGGCCTGGTCCCGACGGGGGGCGCGGGCCCTCGAGAGCCGCCGGCCGCCCCAGCTGGGAATCCGAGCCTCAGGCCCCTGAAGCGCCGAGTCCTGGAGCCTCCATCTCCCAAACGCTCCTGGGTCCCCCACCCCCCCCCCCCGTGAGGGTCCCACCCAGGCCTGCCCACCTGTCCCCGGAGCCACGGCTTGCCCCCAGCAGCCACACCGGCCCCCCAACCAGGGCTGCCCCTGCTAGGAGCCCTGGCCGCAACCCACGCCAGCCTGAGCCCTGCTCCCGTCCCTCCCTGGGTGCCCCTCGGGGCGGGCGTGGGGTTCATGTCTCCCCAGACATCCTGTCTCTGCACCGAGGGCGCCGTCAGGTCACCCCGAGAAGGCACCTCCCCAAGGGAGCCACAGTCCCCACCCCCGGGGTGATGAGGGGAAGCGGCCTCCTGGCCGTCTCCTGGCCCCTCGCTCAGCACTGAGCAGGGGAGCTTCTGGTCCCACCGCCACCGGCCCTGGGGCAGCAGCATGTGCAGGAAGCATCCAGAAAGCCTCCTGGCCGCTTGCCACGGGATCCGTAGCCCCGGGAGTGCTCTCAGGCCGCCCCGTGGATGTGGCCAGAAGGGTGTTTGGGGGACTTCGGGGCCGTTCCTGAAGGATGGTGGGAGCCCTGGGAGGAGTCCCGGGAGTCGGGGGCCGGGGGCAGGGCACATGCTCAGCCAGGGCTTTGGGGGGCTGCGTCCTGGGCGGCAGCAGCCAGGTGGGCCCAGGGGGGCAGGGCCTCGGAGCAGGCGGGTCAACGTGGGGCTGAGGGCAGGGGGCCGGGGCACATGGCCTCGCCAGAAGCCGCTCTGTCCTCTGCCCTGCGCGCCCCCGGTCACCTCCGCAGGAGCTCGCCGCACGCGGGGCGCTGCTGTGCCTCCCGGGCCTGCGCCTGCAGCTCGTGCAGGAGCCTCCGCGCCGCCTGCAGCTCCTGCCGGTCCCCGGACTGCTGCTCCCGGAGCCGGGCGGCCCGCGCCTCCGCCGACTCCAGCTGCAGGCACAGCTCCTGGCGGGGGGAGCGGCGAGGGGGGCAGTGGCGTGAGCCCCTCCGGCCTGGGCGGGCCTTGGACGGGACCCCACTCCTCCCGCAGCCCCGGGACCCGCCAGCTTTGCCTCCCGTCCTGGGCCGTGGCCGCCCACCTGCTCCCGCCGCCGCCGCCGCTCGATGGCCGCCTGCACGGCCTGCAGGGCCACCTCCGGGGTGTCCGGGGTGTCTGGGGAGCGCGCCGGGGGTGGGGACGCAGAGCACGCGGGCCTCCTCAGCTGGCCCCCGGCCTCCTCGGCCTCGGCGCTGCCGCTCGTCGCCAGCAGTGGGCCCTCCGCGTCTGCCTGGGCCACCTACGGGGTGCAGAGAGGACGGGGTGGAGGGGCGCGAGCTCGGGACCTTCCAGATCCTGGCAGGTGCCTGCGGTCCCACAGGAAGCCCCAGGCGGCCGCACCTCTGCGATTCTCCTCAACACGCGCCGCAGGGACGCAGCTTCCTCCTCCAGGACGCCCGCCGCCCTCTGGTCTCCACCGCGCGGGGACTCCTGTGGCCACAGCAGGGCCTCAGTGGGCAGGGCAGGTGGCCGCCCCCCACCCCGCGCCCGCCCCGTGCCCGCCCCGCACCCGGGCCTGGAGGTCCGCCCTGAGGGAAGCGATGGTGCTCTCGTGCTTGGAGCTCTGCTCCGTGAGCTTCTCCACCAGCAGCGTCTGCTCCGAGAGCCTGGAGGGCGGTCGGGGCGTCAGAGCAGAGAACAGCCCAGCGCTGCCCGCTCCCGGCCCCCCGCGGCGTGGCTCAGTGGACAGCCCCGTCCGGCCAGACGCCTCTCTCCCGCTCTAGGACCTTCGGTGGCCCCCATGGCCTCGGGAGCAGAGTCCAGCGCCCCGGGCCCACCCCGACCCCAACCCCGCTCTCCAGCGTCATGGCCTGCGGCTCCCGGAGGCTCCGCGCCCGTCCTCCGGGCCCTCAGCCCAGCTGCGTCCTCCGCCGGGACCACCTCCGCCACCAAGTGATGTCATCGTCCCTCTCCTTCTCAAAGACCCCGGGGCACCTGGGTCTCCCGTGCTGTGGTTCCAGCACCTTCCGCACAGGCCCGGGGAACTGCCCCTGCATCTGGCACCCCTGGGCCCGCCTGCCTCGCCCCTTTGGGGCTGTGTTGGGGTCTGTTTGACTCAAGTGGCCCCCCAGGGCAGCGCGGCCTTCTTCCCCGCAGCCTGGCAGGTGCCTGTGGCCAGGCGATCCTCGCCCCTGTGGAGCTGCGCCCGGGGGCAGCAGGCTCGGCCTTCCCTGGGGAGCTGTCTCCCCCTGCCCGCAGAAGCTGCCCTCACGTCTGAGCCACGGACACGTCCTCTGCGTCCAGGACCTCGCGCGCTCGCTCCGAGGCTCGCAGACCCCAGGAGGGCCCCGGTCTCAGCTGCACCCGGCGTAGACCTGGGCCCCCCACCTGCCTCAGCCTCTCAAGTGGGTCAGCCTCCAAGCGGGCGCCCACCGCGGCAGGGACGTGCCGCGAGGCCGGGAATTCAGCTTCTGGGACCGGCCACGAGGACACGGGCCACGCCTGCCCGCCGCAGCTGAGACCCTCAAGGTTTGGGCGCCCTAGCCTGGCCTCCGGGGTTGGTTCGGGCCGCGTGAGCCCGCCACGTTGGGGACCGTCCTGTGCCGCCAGGGGCACCGTCAAGAGCATGGGCAGCAGCACGGAGGCCCCCGGTACAGCTGCACGCGGGGCCCGTGCGTGTCTGGGAACCACGGCCCCTGGGAGCTGGGAGGGGCTGGGAGGCGCCCGGCCCTCGGCCTCATCCTCCCTCCCGCCCCCGCCGGCCGCCGCACCCACCTGGCCCGAAGCGCCACCTTCTCGGCGTCCCAGCGGCCCTGCAGCTGGAGCATCTCCCGCACCTTGTCCCGGAGCTGCCGCTCCAGCCGCGAAGCCTGCAGGGCCTGCTGCTCCGGGGCGCCGGGCTCGCCGCGGGCCGACAGCCGCAGGTGGCAGTCGAGGCTGAGGCAGGCTGTGCGCAGGCGCCGGGCCGTCCTGGCCGCCTCCGCTCGCATGTCCGCGAGCCCCCTGGGAGGCGAGTCAGCACCGCCGCTGAGCCTCAGGCCCCGTCCAGGCGCCCGTCTCCCCCACGCGGGTCCCCGGCCGTCACCTGTCCGTGGCTGCGCGCAGTTCGGCCAGCTGTGCCCGGAGCGCGGTCGCCCGTCTCCACAGAAGGAGGAGGTCCTGGGCCCCCCCGTCGCGGGGACGCTGGCTCTGAAAGCGAGAGGGCGAGTCTGCCTCGGGCCAGGGAGGCGGCTGGAGCCCTGGGACCCCCGCACCCACCCCTCAAAGCCCTCTTCCAGGTGGCGCCCCCCGCGGGGAGCAGACCCAGCACCCCGGGGGCCCTGCTTCCTGGGGGCAGCGCCCCCCGCCCCCGACGACCTGGGGAGGCGACCGCATCCAGCTCCTGCCCGGAACCAGGACTCACCCGCCTGGTCTCCCTGCTGGGGCGGGAGGCACCTGTGCGGCCCTCTGCAACCGCCTCCCCCCACCCCCCTGCAGCACAGGGGACAGGCTTCGCGCCCTCCCAGCTCTTCCTCTGGGGGAGCCCCTGGCGTGTCCGGTGGGGCCGGGTCCTCGCAGGTGCCAGGGACCCGGCCTGTAGCCCTTGGAGCTCATGGAGGGGAAGGTGGGGAAGCCGCCCTCCGAGACAGGCGACAGGCGGGGCGTGGAGGGCGGGCAGGAAGGGCTGGCACTGGCCGCCGTTCAGGGACCGGGCTGAAGCCCAGGGCTCCCGGGTCTCTACCCCCGTCCCGGGCCCTGCACTGGCTGTGTCCCGAGTGCGGATCTTCCTGCCTCCCAGGGGCTCAGCGCGGGCCCCGGGCCGCCCCGTAGCTACCCCTCTGCCCTCCCGGCCCGCTCCGGGCGCCTCTCTGATGCCGCTGCCGACGGAGGCCCTCACGTCCCCCTGCTCCTCCTCCTCCACGAAGCCTTTGCCGAGCCCCTGGGTCCTGACCCGCATCTGAGGTCCCCGCACTGAGCCCACGTGTGTAGGCGACGCCCCTCTGTCGGGCCTCACTGTGCCCCGGCCCCCAGGGTGATCCTCCAGGAGCAGGGATTAGACCTGCGCACGCCTGGGCCGCCCTGCCCGACAACCGCCATGAACTGCGGAAGATTCCAGACCAGACGACTTCTGGGACGCGAGGCTGATGCGCCGGGGGGCACTCCGGCCCGGACGCTGGGGTCAGGGACTCCGGAGGGACGCAGGCAGCCTGTTGCCAAACCGAGCAACGGGAACATGGTCTCCTGGACCGTGGGGGTCAGGGGACAGCGAGGAAAGCCTGGGGCCCGTCCAGACGGCGCATCTGCCCACACTCGCGAGCCAGATCTCGAAGCTGCCGTCCAAGGGGGGCCGTCCAGGTGAGTGAGCGGACACGCGCCCACAGGAGCACGCGCACACGCACACGCGCAGCCCTGCCTGCAGGGCAGTGTAAGGAGGAACCTCCGAGGTGGCCCCTTGGGTTCAACGGTGAAACCTAATCCCTGCTGGACGGGGTGTGGAGGTGGGTGTCAGGCTCCACCCTGGTGATGGGCTTAGCGCCCTTATGAGGGTGCCCTCGAGCCCCCTCGCCCGTCCGCCGCCTGCGGCTGTAGTTCCAAGATGCTGTCCGGGCCGGGAAGCCGCCCTGGCCCCGCGCTGAGTGGTCGCGCGCCTTGATCCTGCGCTTCCCGCCTCCAGAACCGTGAGCGGCTAACGTTAGCGGAACACAAGCCCCGTCTGCGGGGTTCTGACAGCAGCCTCCTCCCTGGGGGCGTAGGGCCACAAGGCCGCCTGTACGCAGTTTTCAGCCTGAATTCACATCACCTGGGTGGCTTGAAAAAAAAATGCTCAGGCTGGAAACGTACTCCAATGTGGCCCCAAAGACGGTCAGAGCCGCCCCCGCGCACCTGCCAAAGCAAAGGAAAATCCTTTCTGGAAGAGACCGCATCCCTTCCGGGTTTCAAAGAACGAGCACCAAGTTGCAAGAAAAATAAGCCGCTCTTGGTTTAAAATTCAAGGCAAATCACTGACGACACAAGGGAACAGGGCACCGCGGTCAAGAGCCTGCACAAACAGCACGATCGGACCTCAGACAACGCGAGACGTCGCGACATCCGGCGCAGCAGGGGACGTGGCCGTTTCTAAGATGCGTCAGCAAGCAACGAGACGCGTGCACGTCCGGGGTAAGAGCCGGATATTCGGGGAAGCCTCAGCCACAGTCCTTAAACACGAGAGACCCGACACTTGGGATCTTAGCCAAAGCGGGTGGGTTTAACCGTGAGGACTCCAGAGGCGGACGTGCTGACCAGGCAGGCGCGCTGGGAGCCAAGCTCTAGAATACGGGCCGGGTGACAAAGGGAGGACGGACGTGCCGGCGCAGAAGCCCGAGGGCGTCCTCAGAGCAGCTGGCCTGCGCGGGGTCGGAGAGCTCGGGGACGTGAGGCCTACCCTCAAAGGTCGCCAAGGCACAGCGTCCTGCTGAATCCGAAGCAGGATAAAGAGAAGGAAATCTGCACAGAGACGCGTCCCAGGGGAACTGCGGGACCGCGAGGCAGGAGCCGGGATCCTGAAGCCACCGGGTGGGAGGCCGGACTACCTCAGAGGCCCCGGGCGCCCGCTTCTCGCAGCAGTGGGGGGGCCAGAGCGCAGGGAGAGTCTCTCAGGGACCGAGAGGGAGCACCTGCCGACCAGTGAGACCTCCTTTCAAGGCCAAGGGGGAAACAGAGACCCTGGACGAACCACCGCCGGGCTGAACTCGGGACCTGCCCCCCAGGGCGTCCGGGTCCCCCCAGGTCACAAGCAGAGGCGGGGGTGGCAGGGATGCGGGGCTGCCTCTAACCTGCCCCTGCCTGGCCACCACCTGCGATGATGACCACAGGCCTCTGCGGGACGTGGGTAAGGGCAGGACCCTCCATCTGGAGGCCACGCAGCAGGAGGCCCCCAGCCTCCGACGGAACCGCAGCCGCAGGGGCCTGGGCACAGGGGTCAAGACCTCCCGTGCGGCGGCTGTGCCCCAGGCCCGTGGGGGCCCAGCCGGCTGGCCTGACGCTGGGTGGGAGGTGCTGCGGTGGCCCCGTGAGGCGGGTTCGCCTGGGGGGGGTCCGCCCGAGGCCCGGGCACGCTGGCCCACCGCAGCCCCGCTTTCACCCGAAGCGCCGTTCTCAGGTGGTGTCGGGGCGCATCCCGCCAGGGGCACCTGCAGAGGACCGTGGGGAGGCAGCGACACCTGCCCCGCGAGGGCCGCTGCAGCCGCGGAGGCCGGCCCTGCCCCAGGAAGCCGCCCTTCCAGGGGCCCCCGTCCAAGGACGGGTCGGAGCAGACAGGGACGCCTCGCTCACTCAGTGGCCACGAGCGTGGCGGCGGGATGACCCGGAGCAGGCGGGGCAGGGAGCGGGGCGTCGTCCGGCTCAAGCATCCCCCCAGCTCACAGCAGGTCTTGTCCCCAGTGACCCCCCCCCGAGGCCGAGGCCTGGGATCAGAACACTGACCAGGGGAGCCGGGGGTGGGGGGGCCTGGAGCAACGTGTGCCCCCGGGGTCTGACCAGGGCCCGGCCTCCAGGGGCCTGCTGCTGTCTGAGGCGCGGGGCCCTGCGCAGGTCTGGTCCCGCCTGCCGTTCCTCGAGGGAGGGTCTCCCTCCCCGGCGTCCCCCGCCCCCGCAGGCTGCTGGGCCCAGCCGATGGGGAGCCCGGCGTGGCAGGAGGTCAGCGGCCTTGCCCCCCAGCAGGGACCGCCGCGGAGCCACTTGAGCCTCCCGGCCCCCCGGCCGACCCCCCGCCACGAGCCGCCGCGGGCCAACGCGGGCAAGCACCTGTGTCCCGGTCCCGCGCTGCGCCTCCCTCAGCTCCAGCTGGCTCCGGAGGTGGAGCACGCCGTCGGCCGTCCTGGCCAGCTCCTCGGCCAGCCCGTCGTTGGCCCTCCTCAGGTGCTCCAGCTGTTGCCGCAGCAGGCTGTTCACCTGCGCCAGTCCAGAGCTCCTGGGCGGCACACGGCACCGCGGCCTGGCCTGGGGGCTTCTCCCTGGACGCCCCTCGGAGCCGAGCCCGGAGCCCGGAGCTTCCCCGGCCCGGCCGGCCCCGCTCAGCCGTGAGGGCCCCAAGCTGGCCCCAGGGGGCACTGACCGCCTGCAACGGGCCCCCCACGGCTCCCCAAACTGGGCCCGGTACCCGAGGAGCCCCGGCACCCTGCTCCTCCCATGCTGAGCCTTCCTGGCCGTGCCCCTCACGCGTGACCGGCTCCGGCCCAGGCGCCAGGTGGGGGGCCCGAGACACCGGACGGGCAGCGCTGGGAGCTGAGGGGCGCCTGCGGAGGGAGTGCCCGCGGCGGAGGGGGTCGGGCGTGCCCTCGAGCGGGCAGCCCCCTGCGACCGCGGGGTCCTCTCCCCAGGGAGCCTCCCTCCGAGAGCCGGCCCTCCCTCCCAGCAGGGACCTGCTCCGCTCCTCTTTGCAACCTGGGCATCGCCTCCTCTTGGGTTACGACCCCCCCCCCCCCCCCCGGCTGTTTGTGAAAACCGGTTTTCCGAATGCTCGTCAGCACTTTGCTTCTTTTCCGGAGTCCCCGAGGATGAAGCAAGTAACGGGAAGCGTTCCGCCAACGCGCCAACCTCCCCCAGGTCTGGACGCAGCCGAGCTCAGGGGCTCAGCGCCTCCTGGCTGCCCTCCCTGCAGTGTGGACGCGTGCCCTTCCCTCCCAGGGACGGCGCCCGGAGCCCGGGGCCCAGGGGCTCCTTCTGGAGAGCCGGGGGCACCACTGGGCGTGCTCGGGCGTGACCCACGCCTGCCAGTGGTGGCAGACGAGCCCCTGACCGGGAAATCAGGGCGGCCTGAAGCCAGAGGAGGCGGGGCCAGCGCGTGAACGAGTGGGGTCGAGGGCAGCACCCGTGGGCACCCCAGGACTGGCTGCGCTCCCGAGGCCCACGGTCGGCCCAGGGGACCCGCCTGCAGCACCGGCCAGGGCACCCGCGGGCGTCGGGGTGGAGGGCAGGGCGGGTGAGACCCTCAGACCCGTGGGACCTGCAGCCCCCTCAGGCCCACCCCGGTGGTCCCCGTCCCCGCCCTGCTCTGCCCACTTCTTCCCCTGCCTCCGAAGCCCGCGGCCAACCCAGCCTTACAGGCAAGTTGGGAGGAGGCCCCGGGGCGAGGGCGTCTGCTGCCTCTGGGGGTGCGGCCGAGCTCCCTGCAGCCGCCCACACTCACCTCTGCTCGGCGGCCTCCAAACGGCCCAGGGCCTCCTCCAGGTCCACGCTGTGCTCCAGCTCCGACCTCCGCAACCGGGCCTCGGTGGTCTCCAGACGGGCCTGCAGCTGGAGAGGACGGTGGCCCACTAGCCAGCCGTCCCAGGGCCCACCAGGGCCCCCGCACACCAAGGGGCAGCGGCCAGGCCTTCATGCGCTGACCCCGCGCCCCGTGCCTGGCTGGCTGCGGAGGGGCCCCCGGGCCGGTTCACCAGGACTGAGCAGGCCTGGGGTCGCCCTGCCCGAGTGAGAGTGAGCGTGAGGTCCCACTCCTCCCGCTGCCCCCCAGTTCCCGTCCGGCAGGTGGGCTTCCGCCCGGGGCAGGCCTGGGGGCGGGGGGGGTGTCATGGAGCTGCACCAGGCCTGCCTCAGGGCCGCGTCCTTCCTCCCCGCCTCCCTGCTGGAGCCTGAGAGGTGGGCAGCCTGGAGCTCCAGGAGGACGGGAGGTGCTGGGCGGCCCCCAGACCTGCACCCCGGAGCACCTGGGGTGTCTGGGGAGGGGAACTCGGGCCCAGCCGGCGGGTGGGGGGGGCTGGGACGTGGGAAGTCAGGAGAGCCTGCGGGCCCCAGGATGGAGACAGCCGAGGCCAGGGCAGGGGCCGGGGTGCCCACCCAGTGGACGTGCCGCACAGAGGTCACCCCCTCCCGGCCATCTGCTCGGGGGTCACGGGGGGAGGCCTTGCCCCTTCTGGCGCCTGCACAGGGTGGGGGGTGGGGGACGCCCTTGGGAGCCGGACATGTGCGCCGGGCTGCGAGGTCTGGGAGTTCAGTTCTGACTCATGAGGCTTACTAATGTGTCCGCAGGATTTCTGGCTTCTATTCCCGCCACGGATTCCCAACATCTCCCCACCCTGTGCTAGGAAGGCCCCCCACCCCCACGACTGGGCCGAGGCCGCAGACAGCCCGGGCTGGCGGGCGGGTGCCCCCTGGGCTCCTGGCCCTGATGGGGCCGAGGACGCCCCTCGTCGTGGTGTTGCCCCGAGGGGCTCGCCGGGGTGGGGGCAGCAGGGAGAGCGGGCGTTGGGTCTGGGGGCCGCTGGTGCCACCTCTCCCGGAAGCCCCGGACATCCCGGGGAACAGGGGGCAGCCTGGGGCAGCTCAGCCCCGGGCCAGCGTGTCCTCATCTGGCGTGGGGGCAGCGGCTCTGCCTCGGAGGGCACGGAGGGCTCTGGGGACAGCGGGGCCAGGTGGGCCAGACGCCGCAGGGGCGCGGGCACCCCACCCTGGGGCCGGGCATGCCGGGCTCTGGTCTGGCAGGTGTCCTCGCCTTTCTGCCTCGGTGTCCCCGTCTCCACACTTCGTAGCCACATGGCCTCTTGCTGTGGCTGGAGGCGTTGGGGGTGCCCAGGGGACCAAGGATTGAGGACCCGGGGTCACAGCTGTCCTCTGAAGTCACAGCCGGCCTGGCTGTCAGGGAAAGGTGGAGGCAGGGGCGGAGCCGAGGGCGCGGGCCGGTTCCTGGGCAGACCCCAAAGGTGGGGCGCTGGGGCCGAGGGCTCGGGGCTCACCAGCTGCCCCAGCAAGCCCCCGGCAGCCAGGACACAAGGCAGTGCTCCGGCTGGGCTGGGAGACCGGGGCCTTCGTCGTGGGGGGGCCTGGGCACCCGTCCTGCGCGCACCCTCCCGCCTCCAGCCTGGCTGGGGATTCAGCTGTGCGGAGGCTGAGGGGACCGTCAGGCTGCGTCCTCAGTGCCACCGTCTGACCCCCGGCCTCCCGGACCGCCCTTCTGCTGGCCCCGCGCCCCGGGCACCGCTTACCCGCTCGCTGGCCGTGTGGCACCTGCTGGCCAGCTCGTCGTGCTCAGCGCCCGCCTGGGCCAGCAGGCTCTCCAGCCGGCACAGCTCCTGCTGCAGGAGCTCGTTCTCCTCCTGCAGGCGGGCCGAGGCGCCCAGCGGCTCCCGCACCCCTGCAGGGGGAGCACCAGGGTCAGCCCGCACCGCCTGGGCCACCGCGCTGTCCCCACGGTGGGATGTGGGCGGGTCCCTGGGCTCCCTCCGCGGTCGGCCCCGACCTTCCGGGAGCATCCCCGACCCGACCCAGGAGACCCTGGCGTGGGGTCCTGGACGTCTCGCTCCAGGCCTCCCTCCCGCTCCTGGGGCCCTACGTCTCAAGCATCCTTGACCCCAACACGGCCCCAAAGCAGTTAGAGCAGAGGGCGGGGGAGAGGCCTGGACACGGGGGCCCCCGGCCCCCACTAGGCACCAAGACCTGCTGATGCAGGGTAACCGGTCTCATCTGAGCTGCTTTCCTTTTTTTTTTTTTTTTTTTTTTAAAGATTTTGTTTATTTATTCATGATAGTCACAGAGAGAGAGAGAGAGAGAGAGGCAGAGACACAGGCAGAGGGAGAAGCAGGCTCCATGCACCAGGAGCCCAATGTGGGACTCGATCCTGGGTCTCCAGGATCACGCCCTGGGCCAAAGGCAGGCGCCAAACCGCTGAGCCACCCAGGGATCCCCCTGAGCTGCTTTCCTGAGCGCACGGCGGGCTTTCCTCCCCCTTCACACGCGCCCAGAGAGCGATGGGTCCCTCGGGAGGCCACAGACCCTTACTCTGCACGGGGGGCTCGGGACCCACACAGTCACAGGCACAGCGGGGGCCTCGTGGCCGAGCGGCCGGGTGGCCCTGCTGCAGGGACCCAGGGGGCCTGCGTGCTGTGGTCAGAGGCCGGGAGGGGTGGGGGGCCCGCTCAGGGTCTGCGCTTCCTCAGCGTCGCCCTTCGGGATTTTCACTCCTCTAAAGGAAAATAAATACGTTGGAAGTTGAGACGGTCACCAATGTGTCCCACACACGAATGCCGCGCTGGACAGTCCTTGCGGCCTAGTGGGAAGCGTGCTGCGGGGATGGATGTGTGACCCCCGTGGGGACCCCGTGGGAGGGCGTGGTTCTCGGCCCGTCACCCTGCAAGATGACAGCCCAGGAGGGGCCAGCCGCCCGAGGGGGACGCTGCAGGGGTGGGGGGTGGAGAGCACTGAGGCTTGACTGCAGCTGCTGGCTCTGCGGTTCCCCTGTTGCCCACCCCCCCCATCGTCACCCCGCCACCTCCCGTCACCTTGGTGTGGCTCGTCCCCCAGGCTGCCGGCCACGATCTCGCGGATTCGGGCGGGCACAGGAGTAGGCGAAGCCCGGCAGCCTTCCCCGCGAACGGTCAGCGCCCGATCCTCCCTGCTGGCCATGGGGCTCAAGACGGTGTCCTCCAGCCTCTGCAAAACAGCCATCCAGAGACACTGGGGGGTGGCAGCCGCCCCGAGCTCATGGGCTTAGTGGGGGCTGCACGCCCCCGCCGCAGCCAAGGGCCCCGAGAGGACTGCCCGAGGGTGTCGCCCGACGCTGCCTGGGGTCTGTGCCTGTAGAGTGGGATGACACCCTGGGAGCTCTGCGGGGGCCGGGCCGGTGTTCACGGGGGGCCTGTCCAGGGGCACCGGGGGGCGGTGCCCTTGCTCTGCTCCACGGGACCACCCGCAGCACAGTCTCCCCACTCTCCCGGTGGGGCTGCTGGGGGGGACTGGCAACTTGCAGGGACCTAGGACCTCCCTTTAGGACGTGGCCGGGTGCTGGGGCCTTCGTCCTGCCCAGCAGCAAGGGCACGAGAGGACAGGGCAGGACCCAAGGGAGGGGCTGTGGGAGGATGGCGAGGGCAGCCCTCCCTCCTGGCTGGGCCAGAGCAGGGCCTGGCAGCGGCCGGGAAGCCCCAGGGGCCCAATTCCCGGACACCGGTGTTGGGAGGCCCTGGGGATTCGGTGCGCCATGAGGCGGGCAGAGCTGGGGGAGGGCGGGGGTGCCCTCCAGACCCCGGCCCGGGCAGGGCCCTTCTGCTGGGTGTAATTGTGGTGCCGGCTAGGGCAAGGACCCTCGGGGCCTGTGGAGCATCTGGGCGTGAGAGGGCTTGGGGTGACAGGGTCACCGATGCTTCCCTGGGGTCCTGGAGACAGATGTCTGCCCCCGGGGGCTCTCCGGGGCTGCAAACCGGGTTCTCCTATCATGGTCCCCCAATCTCAAACTTCTGAAATCCATCACCGTGTGGTCAGACTCCCCCTGCCTGTGGAGGGTCTACCCCCCGGGGCCCCCCAAGCCCCCTCCCAGCCCAGGATCCTGCCGAGTTACCCCTGAGTGGCCTCCTGTCGCCTCCCTCCTCTGATTTCCTCTCAGCTCTCCCTGGAGGGCCCTGCACCCGGCTGTGGCCCTCGGCCCTGGCCTCCTGGGTGTGCCCCTGCTGTGCCCACCCCACTGCCGGCGCCCTCTCTGTTCCCTCTTCCCGAGACCCCAGCCTGGCGTCCCCTGCACACGCTGTCCCCAATTCTCCCTGGGCACAAGGCATGTTCCACGCGGACCAGACAGCCGGGGGTCACCCCGAGACCTGGGCTCTGTGTGGCACCCAGTAAGGCCGCACTCGGACGGATCCCGGCAGCAGCCCAGTTGCCGGACCGCTGCTGAGCAGACGCCTGGGCTGACTTCCGCTGCCCCCTGGTGTGGAACCTGGTCCTGGCTGGCCCAGACCGGCCCTTCACAGGCTGGAGCCCGACTTGGCACGGGGATGTTTCAATTTGAGAAAGTGGGGGGCCTCCGGGAGGAGCCTTCACCCAGCACCCCCAGGTGACCCCTGGGGTTACTGGGGTGGGAGCAGCCTGCCTGGGGGGAGGGGAGCCGGTGCCCCCTATGCTCTCTGGGCCGAGCGAGCCGGATGCCAAGACCATCAGCCTCCTCTCCTGTCCCCCCCCAGGAAGGGCAGCCCGAGGGGGGCGGGGGCCATGTTCACCTCCACCCAGATTCGCACGTGGGGAAACTGAGGCTCAGCCGGGTAGGCCAGGCCCGCGCAGGAGCAATGAACTCCCTGGGCCAGGCCGCACCGACTCTGCCCTGCGCGCTCCCCCACCCTCCGCGCTCCCTCGGGCATCCCAGGCGCCACCCGCTGACGGGAAGGGCAGCAGCGGCATAAACTTGACTCATTCCTAACATTTACAGAGGGTCACTTATTAGCCGAGACGTCCCAGGAGGCGCTGGGGGCGTAATGGGTTCCAGCTGTGGCCGGTGCCTGCGATGGGCCGCGGCCCAGCTGGAGCCGAGGGGCGCGGCGGGGGGCACGGGGGGGGGGGGAGGGACGGGGCGGTGTCGAGGGCGGGGAAGGGGCAGGGGCGGGAGGGGAAGGGGGAGAGGCCTGGGGCAGGGGCAGGGGCAGGGCAGGGTGGGGAGGGAGGGGCAGGCCCTGGAGGGGAGGGGCAGGGGCCGGGAGGAGAGGGGGCGAGGCCTGGGGCAGGGGCGGGACGGGGAGGGCGGGGTCAGGAGGGGAAGGCCCGGGAGGGGGAGGGCCGGGAGGGGGAGCGGGAGGGGGAGAGGCCTGGGGCAGGGGCAGGGGCAGGGTGGGGAGGGAGGGGCAGGCCCCGGAGGGGAGGGGCAGGGCCCGGGAGGGGAGGCGGAGAGGCCTGGGGCAGGGGCGGGACGGGGAGGACGGGGAGGACGGGGTCAGGAGGGGAGGGAGGGGCAGGAGGGGCAGGCCCGGGAGGGGAGGGGCGGGGCCTGGAGGGCGGGGCCGAGCCGAGAGGGGGCGGGGCCTGGAGGGGCGGGGCCTGGAGGGGAGGGCCGAGCCGAGAGGGGGCGGGGCCTGGATGGGCGTGGCCTGGATGGGCGGGGCCGAGCCTGGGGGCGGGGCCGAGCCGAGAGGGGGCGGGGCCTGGATGGGCGGGGCCTGGATGGGCGGGGCCGAGCCTGGGGGCGGGGCCGAGCCAGGAGGGGCGGGGCCAGGAGCGGCGGGTGCGGGTCGGGGCGCACCCCGGGGAGCCTGGGCGCGCAGGCGGGTCCGGAGGAGGCTCGGGCTGGGCCCCGTCCTGCCACGACCTGGGCGCCGCCCGACCCGGGGCCTCCTGTGAGACGGGAGGGGGCATCCCAGAGCCCCGGCCGCGGCCTTGCGGGTCCGAGCCCACTCACGCGGGGCGACCTCCCAACCTGCCCTTGCGGCGACCCCGAGTGGCTCCCCAGGCCGTGCGGGCGGCCCGGGCCGGGGCTGGGGGACAGCCCGCGACGGGCGCAGAGGATGGGCCTAGGGGAGCCTGGCGCCTTCGGGGGCGGGGAGGACGCGGCTGCCCGCACCCTTGGGTGGCCCCGACCCCTGAGCCCAGTGGCAGCCCCGAGCCAAGCTCCCACAGTGCCGCCGTGTGGCTGCCGGTGGCCCCGCAGGGCACGCGCCCTGGGGATCGCTTAGCACACTTGTTGCACACTTGTCCCGAGAGGGCGGGTTTCCCCTGCACCCCATGGGTGACGAGGCTCACCCCGGCTCGGGCGCTCACGAGAGGCACGACCCACCCGCCCGTGGGCCCCGCGCCTCCCCAGGGCACGCTGGCCTCAGGTGCCCTCCCGGGTGAGGCTGGCACTTCCCGGAGCCCAGGCTGGTGGCAGGGGACAGAGAGCCCAGCCCCTGCCTCCGGCCTCTGTGCCCGGCCTCCTGCCTCCTCCTTGGAGGCCGGCCGCCGCCAGGAGTGGGCACAGCTCGGAGAACACATCCGAGGCCTGGGCCGCAGCCAAGTCCGGCTACCAGACGTCCACTGGCCACTTTTCCGTGGCGTGACCCGCCGCACAGAGGACGCAGGCCGGGTGGGGGGTGCCTGCCAGGCTCCGCGTCCTCAGGAAAGAGCTTCTCTGTGTCGGGGTAACACCTGGCCCTACGTGCTGTGCCTGGGCGCTGCCCGGTGTAGGTTTCTGTGCGTTTGTGAGCCTCGGGGGCCCTGGGAGTCCCCCCACCCCGGGAGCAGGGTCATGCTTCCTACGGGTGTCAGTGTGGTCCTCACCTCATAATGGGTGGGAGATCCGGGCCAGGCACTGAACGGGCGTTTGGGAGCGAGGGGCACACGTGGTCACTTGTCTCTGTGCCCCTGCCCAAGCCCCCAGCATGGTCAGTGCTTGGCGCAGGTCACTATGGGAACGACGGGAAACCTAGCCTAACGCGGAAATCACCGGGGGGCCTGTTGACCATGCTTGCTCCTGTGTCCCCAGGGCCGCACAGACTTCCCAGAGCCGGGCCAGGCCAGGTGGCCTTGAAGGATGAGGAGTCCCACAGCCAGAGGAGGCACAGGTCAGGTGTTCAGGCGGGGGCAACAGCGGCAGCAGGATGGGTCGTCAGTCCGTGTGGGGCCGGGGGACGAGGCCACAGGGAAGGTGGGGAGCAAGGCAGGAGAGGACAGGGCGAGGGCCTTGATCGCCTGCCCCCTTGACGGCTGTGCAGCCCCTGTCCCCTCGGACCCCGGGGTGGTGGTGGGGCGAGCGAGGTTCTGAATGAGGAGGGGGTGGGGGCCACCTGATTAGCGCGGCTGCTCCGTCTGACCAGGTGTGATGTGACCTTGGCCGCGGCAAGGCCCGCGGGGGGGAAGGTTCGGAGATGGGCTGGCGCCGCTGTCCCTGGCTTGCGTGGGAACGGCACGGGGCTCGGCCCTCGGCAAGTGACCGCGGCGTGACGATGCCCTCAGACCACCCCAGCTCCTGTCCCGTGGGGGGACCCTGCAGGTTCTGGCCCCGGGGACCCATCTCACGCCCTGATACAGATGAGGATACTGAGGCACAGTCGGTGACAGAGCCGGCTCCGGAACTGGGGCACCTCGCTGCCCTCCCTGCTGCTCGGGGTCTGTGCCCACACCCTGCCCTCCTCCCCCGAGACCTCCCCTGTCCCCCCCTCCACTCTCAGGGCCCCCCACTCTGGCAAGGCGTTTAATCTCTTTGGTGACAGAGATTCCAGCACGAGGCCTTCCCTTCTCCTGGGGGACCTCCGGGGCACGCGCAAAGGCAGCGATGCGGGATTGGCCCTCCAGGAGGGGCCCCCGGAGGAGGAGCTGGTGGTGGCCGTGGGCCGGCGGGCCAGCTCCCCGCGGCTACCATTTACAGAGCGACAGCAGCGGCTCACGTCAGGTGTCCAGGAGCAAGTGTAATAACTGAGCACGTGCAAGACCTGTTCATTGACAACCGCGCGGAGCAAAATCTAAAAACACAGAACAAGCGCTTCATCAAACAAGACGTTGCTCGTGTCCACGAAGTAGAAGAGACCCCACATCCCGGAGATGGCCGATCTCCTCGCCTTAGCTACATCCGTGAAATCCCAGTCCAACCCAATCCGGCGGAGTTTTCCTTTTGTAGAAATAAATCCATTTGTAAATGAAGAGTCAGAAGGATGAAGGTGACCATGAAGAATAAAGCTGGAGGGCGGGCGTAGGCTCGCGGGGGGCCGCGTCCCAGGCCTGCAGCGGCTCAGCCAGCCAGGTGCTGGGGTACGGGCCCGGGACCAGCGGGGGGGTGTACCTGTGACCCCGCACACCCAGGCACCGTGCACAGGCGTGCACACACGCTGCTGCGTGACAAAGGTGACACGGGCGGTCAGGGCTTTTCAATGCAGGAGTGGGGGGAGGGCCACTGGGTATTCAGATCAAGAAACAAGAAAGCTTTTAGTTTCAAATATTTTCTGAATATTGATTGATTGATTGATTGATTGGTTTTAGGGGGTGAGGGGCAGGGGGCTAAGGAGAGGGAGTCCCAAGTGGACTCCGCTGAGCACCCAACAGGGAGCTCCACGTGGGTCTCGATCCCACGACCCTGAGATCACGACCTGGGCTGAAACCAAGAGTTGGGCGCTTCCCTGACCGCCCGGCCCCCCCAGGCGCCCCAAACAAGAAGGCCTTTAAAATAAATGTAGAGGAACGTGTTCGTGACTCCGGAGTGGGCTAAGCGTGTTTCTCAGCACGCCAGGATCGCTGACGTAAGAGAGAAAAGAATCGATCAGTTGTGCTTTAGGAGAATCATGAGCTTCTGTGCGTCAAGAGATGCCACTGCAGGAGCGGGAGGGCCGCTCGCGGCAGATACGGGGGGGGGGGGGTTCACCCAGTAAGGCACTCGCTTCCGGTGACCCAAGTTCCTATTAATACTTCGATAACAGAAAATGGACATTTGAGAGCAGACGCTTCACAGAGAGGATAGATGTGAGGGCCCCATAAATACGCTGCAATGTAGGGGCGCCTGCGCGGCTCAGTCGGGGGAGCGTCTGACTCCCGGTGTCGGCTCAGGTCGTGGCCTCGGGGCCGAGGGATCGGGCTCTGCATCGGGCTCTGTGCGCAGCGCGGAGTCCGCTTGAGATTCTCTCTCCCTCTCCGCCGCCCGCCCCTCGCCCGTGCACAAGTGCACGCTCTCCCTCAGATGAGTGAGTCAGATCTTTAAAAAAATGCCGGAATGCCACATGGTCACCAGGTAAATAAGTGGCGGATCCCGACGCAGCCCCGCGGTGCGCCCGCCGTCAGGGCAGGATGCAGTCGCCGAGGGGCTGCGGGGCCGGCAGGGCTACACAGGCGCCCGCGTCCCCGGGGTCGCACCCTTCGGGAGCCGCTCAGCGGCATCGGCCAGGCCCGGCACACGGAACCCGCGGCCCGGACTTTCCACTGGGCGCAGGCCCCCGACAAAGGGGATTTATGGGGCCCCCGCGGATCCGGGCCGAGTGCTCGTGGGCGGCGTCACGCGGGGCCGCGGGGGAGACTCCGCAAATGGCCGTTTGTACAACAGATAGAGAGCGAGGGATGTGCACACGGTGCACCCCTGCGCCGCGGCGGAGCGAGCAAGAGGCCACCGCGGGCTGCCTTCCGGGGGCATTGCACGGGCCGAGCCATGCTCAGGGAGTGGTGCACACGGGCACACGCTGTACACACACACGGGCACACGCTGTACACGCGCCCACACGAATGTATCTTTAGGAACAGGCAAGACCAGCCTATGTCGGGGGGCGGCTTCTGGATTCTGAGACGTGGCGCCAGCCGCTCGGTTACGCTGCACACTTAGGGTGTTCTGCGTGTTTCTGGACGCCTGCAATAGCACTTCAACCCAAAGGGGAAAATAAATCACTGATTCTTTTTTTTTTTCTCTCAGAGGCCAGTTCTTTGACTATGGGATCGACCCCTTCCCCCACCCTTTGTGGGCAATGTCTTTCCATCCGCTCTCCGATCTACCGCAGCCCCACCCGGGGCTGCCCCCGCCCCCAGGGAGCCCCTCCACCCACCAACCTGCATATCCCTTTATTCATCCATCCTCGGATCTACACTTCGGCGAACTGCAGCTTGTTCCAGCGTGCCGCGTGTTCGTAAATAAGGTTTTGTTGGAGAATAGTTATACCCATTTGTTTCCGTATTGTCCATGGCTGCCTTCGTGCTGCAGCAACAGAGTGGAGTGGTTGCTACAGAGACTTCACGGTTTGCAGAGCCCGGAATATTAATTATTGGCCCTTTCCAGAAAAAGTTCGCCAACCTTCACTGTCTTCCATCTGTCCACTCGTCCCATTGTATCATACCCCGTGCCGTGCCACATCAAGACATCCCATCCATCCCATCCCATCCATCCCATCCCATCCCATTCCATCCTTCCCATCTGATCCAACCCAACCCAACCCAACCCAACCCACCTCATCCTCTGTCACGTGCCTCACACATTCCTCCAGCAAGCCTTCCCTCTTCCTTACGTATCAGTGATTTTTCTCTCTTTTGGACCATTCTTAGTGGACCAAACTGTTTAAATTTATATCCCTCTTTAAAAAAAAAAAGGCGTTGCTCCTTCCTGCGCCTTGAGGTATCCTTGGAGTCAAGGTCACCCACGACCTCCATGTTGCCAAGCCCAGTGGTCCAGGGTCTCCCTCTTCCTGGATGTGTTGGCAGCATTTGGGTCACCATCTCCTCCTGAAACACTCGCGTCCTGATGCCACCTGCCTCAGCTGTTCTCACCTCACTGGCCACCCGTCTTGGTCTCCTTGGCTGGTTCCCTCTTGCGTCTCCCATCTCGAAGTGTGGGCGTGTTCCATCTCCTCTTTCTGTGCACACTCACCCGGTTACCCACACGCCCACACTCCAAATGTCTATTTCCAGCGTGGAGCTCCCCGCCCCCCGAGGCCAGGCCACATGCCCACTCACCTCCCTGCCTCCCTGTGGGTGCTAATGGGCTTTTCTGCTCTAAGACATTCCAAACAAAACCTCTGAGCCCAATATTGGCAAACGAGGCGTAGAAAAACGATTTACAGGGCAGCCCGGGGGGCTCAGCGGTTTAGCGCCGCCTGCAGCCCAGGGCGTGATCCTGGAGACCCGGGATCAAGTCCCTGCAAGGAGCCTGCTTCTCCCTCTGCCTGTGTCTCCGCCTCTCTCTGTGTCTCTCATGAATAAATCAATAAAATAAAAATCTTAAAAAAAAAAAAGAAAAGAAAAACGATTTACAAATCTCTGTATGTTTGGAAATTAGGCTATTTATACCTCTGGATAGCCCATGGATAAAATCACAAGGGAAATTTGGACACAGTTTGAACTGGACACTAATGAAAATTATTATCTCAAAATTTTTGTATTTGAGAGACGGTGGGGGCGGGGTAAGCGTGCACGCGGGTGTGCCGAGGGAGAGACGGGAAGATGGAGAGAGAATCTGAGGCAGACTCTGCACCGAGCCCGACCTGATCCCACGACGGCAAGATCACATCCTGAGCTGAAACCAGGAGTCGGACACTCAACCGACGGAGACACCCAGGTGTCCCGTTAAAATAAAAAAAAAAAAATTTTTTTTTGTAAAGAAAATCTGTAAATGAATGAGCTAAGCACACATCTTGAAAGATTAGATGAGCAACAACCCCAAAGAACTGAGAAGCAAAGGAATAATAAATATATACGTTAAGGAAACAGAAGATAAAAACACCGTAAAGAGGATCAACAAGGGCCGAAATCAAAGAAACAGGGGCACGGCTTCGGGTTGACCCGCACCTCTCCATGTGCCCGGATGCCCCCGAGTGGCACACCGACGCCCCGGGTGTCCCGCTCCCCAACCCCAGGGCCGGCGGCCACCCTGCTTCGGATCCTCAGCCGAACGGCAGCAAGAGGATATCAGGAACAACTTTTGCACGGAAATTTGAAAATTTAGATATTGCGGACAAATTCCTGGGAAATCATTAATCGAAACCTACCCCCGAAACATCCTGGCACGTCCGGTAGCTCTTATCTTAAGGAGCCGAGACCCGGATCGGCTCCCTGCCGACTGGCCCCTGAGCCAGGGCAGTCCCGCGGGGGCGCGTCTGCCGCTGTCGGCTCGGGGTGCCCCACCCTCCGAGATCCCGGATCGGAGCGGACGGCCGGGGCCAGGCGCCCTAGGGTGCGGTGCAGGCGCTGCCGGGGGCCCCCCCAGGCGTGGGGAGTGTGTGCAGGCCGGGTCACACGCAGGCCACGACCTCCAGCCACACCCTGCCGGGCCCTCGGTCTGCGGCGCCTCCAGCCCTCGGGCCCTGCCTCCCCGTCTGGACAGGCCTATCTGGGCGTCTCGGCGCCGGCCTGCTGCGCCCCGGGGGGTGGCACCCCGATCCCCATCGCCACACGCAAATAACAGGTGTCGGCTGGATGGGCAGAGGGCCCTCGGCCGGGCTCCCTGTGGCTTTCAGGGGACAGTTCCCCGCAGGCAGTGGGGGCAGGGGGCGGCCGCGTCTGCCAAGCACCTGTGCCCACTGCCAGACAAGGGCCCCAGGAACCGCCGGTAACCATAGCGACGTGGCTGGGGGGGGGCAGCCTCTCTTCTGGAATCCAGAGCGGGTGATGGGGCCCCGTGCGGCTGACGGGAGTCGACGGCTGCGGCCAGCTCTCGAGGCGGGAGCGTGGGGATGGACGCCCCGTGGGAGCCGGACTCGGTCACCCGCCCGGGGCCTTGTTTTGTCCTGTCGCATCACCCGGTTCAGGGGTCCCGTCCCACCGCGTTCTATCCCGCGTGGACATCCGTGTGCGTGCGCCCGAGCACGTGGAAGGCGACCCGGTGTTACTGCATCGCACTGCACCAGCTGTGGGCCGTTACTGTCCTCTGGCGACCTGGGCTGTTTACCTGGGGCCGCGTCAACCCGGCAGCCAAGTCTGAGGTCTAGGACGCGGGTTTGTTAACCACTGAGTCAGCCGGGGCGGCAGGGTTCACTGGGATCCCGGGGGCCGTCGGGTGGGGCGGCCTGGAGCGGTGGGCGCTGTGGGGGGCTGGCGGGGCCAAGCAGAGCGCCCGCTCGGGGAGCCAGGGCCTGAGGCCAGGAGGGGCGGGGGGTGGGTGCCCGTCCCCGCTGCTGCTGCGCTGCGGTGGCTGCTCGGAGGGCCGCGCACGGAGAAGGCGGAAGTCACGGAGCAGATCCTGGGGTGACCGCACCCACCCAGCGGGGCGGCCCCCACCTCTGCCACAAGGGAAGCGTGAGTGAGATCCCGGAGCGGGGTCCCAGCGGGGCAGGGTCCCTGTGCGCACCCCCTGCCGCCCCACGGTGTGCGGGCCGGGAGCCGAGGCCCAGAGGAGGGGCGGCCGGCCTGAGCCACGCCGCGGACGGGGAGGCCGGGTGCTGGGTCCAGTCCCTCCCGGGCCTCTCTCCGGAGCCGAGGCTGCGCTTGCGTGTGTATGAGTGTGCGCGTGCCCACGCTGACCATGTGAGCGCCACGTGCCCCTTGGAGCCGGGGAGGTGTGGCCCCTCTGGGCACCCTCCCAAGGTGCCCTCGGAGCCTACGCCCAGGAGGGTGCTGGAGGGCGGGCGCCCCACTGACCTGGATCACGGCGTCCAGCCCGGGTGGGGACTGCGGCGCAGCGGCCTCCCCATCGCCGGGCTCGCTGGAGGCGGAGCTCATCTGGGTCGGATGCTCGGGGGCCGGGGTGGGGGGCCGGGGCTGGGGGGCACAGGGCTCGGGGGGCCGGGGCTGGGCCGCCCGGTGAGTCTCCTCCTGGAGCCCTGGCCGGGCCGGACCTGCTTCAGGGCAGCAGCTGCACACCTGCGGCACCTGGCTCCTCCGTCAGGGCGCCCAGCTGCCCCCTCTGGGTTGGCGACCTGAGTGGCCAGCTAAGGGCGGAGGCGTTGCCGTGGCAACCACGACGCAGGGATTGAGTTTCCCTGGAAACAGGAGTGCCGCCCTGTTGCCGTGGGGACCGCAGAGTGCTGTTGTCTGGAAGCCGTTTCCTGGAGACCTGGAGGCGCCCTGGTGGCGCTGTGCACCGGAGCCACCGCGCGGGGCAGGGGGCTGGCCTCCCCCAGCCTTGGGCCGCACCCGCCCGGCCTTCCAGGGGCTTCTCCCTGGACCAACTGTGCTCGGGGGTGGACTCCCGAGGGAGGATCGTACACTGTGGCGTTTTCCCCAACACCTGGCAAAGAACTTAGGGGTCATTGGTGGGGTGGTGTCCCCAGAGGGCCGGACGAGGCCCCCGGGTAGGAGAAAGCACCGCCCAGGGACGGAGGGAAGCCCCGTCGTCCTAGCCCTGCTTGTGGACTCGCCCTCCGGGCTTGGCTTCCCTCTGGAGCCCCCACCCCCACCCCGGGACCACCTGCTCTGGGGGGCATTTGTGTCTAATTGGGGGGGCGGGACCCAGTCCCGGGGGGCGAGGCAAGGGGAGGGACGGGCACAGACCTGCACCCGGTCCCCGGGGTCTCCCAGGGCCTCCTGAGCCAGCGGCCCCCCGCCCCCTGCCCGGCTGCACCCCTCCCAGCAGAGACCGTCTTGAGCGGGGGCGACCCCCGTGACCCCCAGAGTGCGCGCTCCTCGGAGGCTGCCCGCCCGGGCAGGGCCAGAGGGACCCGTCCTGAGGAACACGGCGCAGTGCTGCCATCTGCAAGGCCTCTGCCCACTGCCCCCGGGGCGACAGCCACCCGAGTGGCCGTGCGGGGACGGGCGGGCCCTCGGGTGGACGGAGCCCCATGGGCGTGCGGGGCTGGCCGTAGCCTCCGGCTTCCCCCGGGCTGTGGCTGGGGCACCTCCCGCACCCAAGGCTGTCTATGGCACCCCCACCGCCGCGAGGTGGGCCGGGGGCTCGGGGGCTCGGGGGCTCGGGGGCTCCGGGGCACAGCCACCTCCGCGGTGTGGGGCAGCGTGTAATGGGGGCGCGTGTCCCCGCGGGCATCCTGGCCTGCCCCGCCCCCACGCACCCCAGCGTTCCTCTCGGCCCGGGCCCCCCAGCCCTCCCGCCAGCCTCCGCCCCTGCACCCTGTCCAGGCCCTTATAGGTTCTGGACGTCCATTCCAAGCCTCCTGGCCTGGGGTCCCTGCTCGTGGCTCCCGGTCCCCGGCTGTCACTGGACAAGAAGGAGAGCCTCTGACAGGGCAGCCCTGGGCCTGGGCCCAGCCCCGCGGAATGTTCCGGAACGGAGGCAGGCAGCGCCCCCGTGGGGTGGGCAGGGCCGGGCTCAGGAGGACCGTGTCCGCCCTGCCCAGGGCCACCAGCAGCCGCCCCACCGGATTCAGACCCTCCTGGGCGTCCCGGCTTCCCGGTGCGAGGGCCACCCCGTGCCCTTGGCGGCATCTCTTGTGCTCGCCCCGACACACGGGCCGCGGGCGGGTGCAGCAGGGCCTGCGGGGACGGGACACGCGGCCCCGACACGCCCCGGGAGGACGGGTCACTCGCAGGGCAACCCCAGAGGAGGCGGGAGGCTTCCAGGGAGCGCTGCCCCCCCCCAGCCCCCGCCCAGCCCCGGGGCCTCCCGGCCCGCCCTCCACTCCCCTGCCAGCTGCCAGCCAGTCTGCGCCTGGGGACTCCTCCCCGGGAGCTGCCCCCCCGCACGGCCAGCCGTCGGCCAAGTGTCCATGGACGAAGGGCGGATCAAGGGAGGTGCCACTCGGGAGGGGACCGGGACACGGCCGCCAGGACCAGGGACTGCCCGGCCCCCGCGGGCGTTGGGCTCCGTGGAGCGAGCGTCGCCACAGCACTGACCCACGGCCACGAGGTCCTTAGACGGGACGGCGGGCGTCCGTGGCTCCGGATCCTGGGGCCGTGACCTCCGGCCCCGCATCGGGTGCAGAGACCTCTTAAAAATAAAATCCTAAAATAAAAAAATCATGGAGACAGAACGAGGGTGGCGGTGGGTGCGGTGGGTGCAGTGGGTGCCGGGTGGGGTCAGGGGAACGGGGAGGGGGTTTTGGCGGCGGCAGGCGGGGGGAGGGGGAGTTATTCTTCCACGAGGAGGACGGAGTTTCAGTTTGGGGCGGGGTCCTAGAGGCGGGCGGAGAGCTGGAGGCGCCCGGTGTGAAGGTCCCTCCTGTCACGGGGCTTGACATTTGAAAATGGTTAAGATGGTACATTTTATGTTTATTCATCATCGTAAAAAACACAAAACCAGACCAAACTCAGGCCTGCCTACAGCACCTGGGGGCGCCGCGCTCCGTGGCTCCCCGACGGTCTGCGCCTGAGCTGCCGGGCGGACCCAGGCTCTAGCGGGCGGCGGGGAAGTCGGTCTGGCCCCCGCTGGCCCCCGGGCCCCGGACGGACAGACCTGGGTCGCTCCCAACCGCGCGTCGGTGCCCCCGCCTCTCTGCCCGGGGCCTCCTTCTCGGGCCCCCTTCCCCGGGGAGCCCCCAGGACTCCGTCTGGGGTGGTGGCCGCCCCCGGCCCCCTTCTCGCCTCCGGAAGCTTCACGGCCCCGCGTCCGCCCCGTTGCTCGTGCCGCTGGCTGGGGTGGCCACGTCCGGGAGACCGTGCTGGCCGGCCGCGCCCCTGCTTCTCCTGGGGCGACCCTGAGCGCCCGCAGACACCCGGACGGCCACCCCTCTGCCGCCCCCAGCCACAGGGGCCCCCGGCTTCCTGCCCCGCAGCCCTCAGTGCCCTCCATCCGCCACCTCCGGGTGCAGCCCCACGTGCGCCCTGCTTGATGGCAGGGGTGGGGGGTGCCGGCCTTTATGCCAGAGCGGTCTCTGCGAGGGAAGGCAGCGAACTCCCACCCCGCCCCCCTGCACCACCCCCTGACCCACCCCTTGACCCGCCCCGCCCCCTGCACCCCTGCACCCTCTGACCTGCCCTGCCCTCCACCTGCACCCTGACCCTCCTCGCCCTCCCCCTGCACCCCCTGACCCGCCCCCCCTCCCTGCGCTTCCTGGGGGCCTTCTGCCTCAGGCCCTCGCCCCTTCCACAGACCAGGAGGCTGCGGGCCGGCAGCCCTGCACCGGACGCTGGAGGCAGCTGGGAAACAGAGCGGGGCCTTCTGAGGGGGCTCTGGGGCCGGGGAAGTGGGTGGCGCCTCACCTCCCTGCGGCGGCCTCACCCTTCCCGGGGCCACCGGGGGGCATGTGTGGCCGACGCCCCCGGGGCCTGGCAGGCAGGAACACGCCGCAGGAGCAACGAAGGCGCACTCACAGCCCCGTCCTCGGCCACCGGGCACGCGTGTCAGACCGCGTCCACCTTGACTGCGCGTCGTGGGGCCACACACGGGAGTTCGGCCGTGCTGCGCCCGTGACGGTGGGGCTGCGGGCACCCTGGCCGCCGCTGGGGGTTGCTGCCCAGGAAGGCACCGCGCACGAGGGATGGCCGGTCTCCCGCCAGCTGGTGGCCAAGGCGCTGTCATCACCGCCGGAGCGGGAGGCGTCTCGGGAGCCCCTTGAGGCCCGACGGCTCTGTGTGTCCTGAGCGTGAGCAGCTTCTGGGCCCTTCGGCTGCACGAGCCCCTGACCCTGGGGGAGAGGCCTCCCGGGCACGACGGAGGGACCCACAGGCCCCGGGAGCCAGGGCCAGGGCAGGGCTGTGGGACCAGCTCCTCTGCAGCAACGCCCCTGCCTACCGGTCGGGTCCCTGGAGACCGAAGGACCTGTGCAAGGGGGTGGGGGGGAGGCAGGCCGGGGCGTCCGGTCCTTGAGCTGAGTGGCTGCCCTAGGACAGGGACGGACGTGCTCTGGGCAAGGCCACAGGACAGCACTGGGCCCGCTCTGAGGACGGAGAGCGTGTCTTGGTTGGCCGTGCTGTGGCTGCCCTGAGAGGTGGTGAGCTCCCCGTCCCAGGAGGTGTGGAGACGGAGGCCCAGGCCCGGGGCCTCCAAGCACCAGCACCAGGAAGTGCACGCCTTGGATGGAGGCTCTGCCCGTGGCGCCCGAGGCCCCTGCGTGGGTGGGGGTGGGGGTGGGGGCTCCCCAGGGCAGAGGGCGGGCGGCAGGCAGCGTCTCCAGGATCCCTTGTTAGGGGCTACTTCCAGGCTCGCTGTTTGCACACCCTCCAGCGGGGCACCCGGCGTCCAGGGGCCAAGGGTCGGCGGGGGTGGCTCCCCGGCTGGTCGGGACCTGCCCGCCTGAGCCTGAGCTGAGCGGGAGACAGGCTGGGCTGGGCGGGCTCCCAGCAGGGCGCTGGGGGGGCGAGGCCTTCACCCAGCGAGGCGGGGCCGGGGAGACTTCCCCCGAACCGGGGCGGCAACGGGCCTCCAGCTGCAGCCCGGGGTGGGTGCGGGCTCCCCGCAGCCTTGGGGGTTGGAAGGGAGGCCCCAGGGGGGCAGGATTCACACCCGGGCCCCCCCGAGGCGCCCCCTCTCAGCTCTCAGTCGGACACAGGTGCCTGAGTGGGTGTTGAGGCTGCCGGGCAAGTGCAGCTGCCCAGGGGCTCCTCCCACGGGGGCTCAGGGGGCCGCCACCCGGCCTGGCCTCTGTCATCGCAGCAGTGGGGCCGCTGTGGGTCCCTGCCCCCGTGGCTGCGGCGAGGGGACCGGACACTAGGCCCCCACCCCAGGACGGCGCGGGGGAGGTGGCCGGGCCCCGGGAGGGGCGGAGTCGGGGTGACAGGAGGGAGGAGCCCCACCCCGCCCCGGGCTCCCAGTGACATTCCTGGCTGCTGGCGACTGACTCGGCCCCACCTGAGAGGCCAGGGCCGGGCCTGGCTATTTAACCGGGTGGCGGTGGCGGTGGCGGTGGCGCTGTGCTCGGGGATCCTGCTCCGCGGAGCTGGGCCCCACCTGGAGGGCAGGTGCGTCCCCCCGGCCCGCCGGCCTCAGTGTGGCCCTCTCGGGCTGCCCTGCCCCGGGCCCAGCCATGGCGGTGCAGGTGCCCCTGTGGCACCACTACCTGCGGGCCATCCGCTCCAGGGGGGCGCCGCGGGCGCGGGACTACCAGCGTGCCGAGGACGTGCTGCTCACCGTCCTGGAGCGCGTGCACGACCTGGACCCGCGCTTCCTCGTGGACTACTCCCGTGACCTGGAGGCCTTCCAGTTCGCCCTGCGCTCCTCCGAGGACCCCCTGGACATGGAGGTGCCCCTGTGCGTGGACGCCGAGGCCCTCCTGGTGGAAGAGGTGGGGGCCGCCGAGGCAAGGGACGGCCCCGCGTCCTGCCGCCTGGGGGTGTCCCGGGAAGGGCCCCGGCCTGAGCAGTGGACGGCCGACGACGTCTTCAACGTCTCCTCGGACGGGAGCGCCAAGTGCTGCGGCCACATCGTGCCCAGCAAGGTCCTGCGCGTCCTCAAGGACCTTCTGGTGGCGGCCATCGTGCACTGCAGGCACCAGAGCCTCATCGCGCCAGGTAGCCGCCGAGTGACTGGGCACAGGTGTGAGGGCAGCGCGAGCGCGTGAGTGCGTGTGCAGGCGTAAGTGTGCACACGTGGGGGCGTGTGGGTGCACGTGTGCACAGACTGCGGTCTCTCAGCACCTGCGTGTCGGGGTCCGAGGTCCCTTCCAGCCCCAAACACCGCTCAGAGGACAGGTCCTGCGCTTCTGGCTCTGGCATGAGGACCCGGAGGTCACGCTGCAGCGGCCGGGACTCGTTAGGCCGCTGACCCGCCGGCAGAGGGTCCCTGCCGTCCTGGGTGCTTCTGCGAGCAGCTCCAGGCCAGGGCGACGGTCGTACGGGTGCCACACGGCACGGGTGGGAAGCCTGGGTATGTGCACGCGTGTGTGTACGGGGTCATGATCACATGTGCGTGTGCGCCTGTGCGTGTGCAGGTGTAAGTGTGCACGCATGAGCGTGTGTAGGGGCTGTGTTCGCGTGCACATGTGTGCACAGATCCGTTTTGATTTATGGTCTGGTTGCCCCTTGGTGACCTGGGCCCTGAGCAGGCCGTGCAGGGCAGGCGGGCCTCAGTCTCCCCTCCGGCCTCGCTGGTGTGATCTGGGTGGTGAGCCCCAGGGTCGGACCGGGGTCCTGGCGCCGCGTGGACTGAAAGCCCGGGACGGGAGGGTGTCCCCTGGGGCCGGAGCAAAGGCCTCGGGTTGTCCTGAAGGCGCCGGGACTGGAGCAGAGGGTCCGGCTTCCCCTGGGGGGGACAGGCGGGGGGCGGCGGCTGCCCCCGAGCGCTCACCTGGTCCCCACGTCCGCCGTGATGTCAGACGACGGGGCCGGTCAGCCCATCTCAGGGACGGCGACCTGCCCCGGCTGCTCCGAGTGCTCTTCCAACACCAAGGGGAGGGGCGACTTCCAACCCTGGCCGTCCCCAGACCTGCCCGGTGGCCTGGGGCGGGTGGCCGCCCTCGCAGGGCAGCTGGGGCCCGTCATTGGGCGCGCCGAGTGCCCCCGGCCCCTTCCGCATCTTCTCTGGCCATCTTCTGAACCTTCCAATTACTGGGGCCACTTCTGTCTTCTCGGGTGACTAACGTGGCCATTCCCACCTGGCCCTGTCCCCCGCCGGCCTGCGCCCCTCCCGCTGGGGTGCGCCCTGCCCTGGTCCCCGCCCTCCCGGGCTTCGCAGGCTGAGGCGGCTGGGCCCCCGCCCAGGGGCCCGGGGCGTTGGGTGTGCAGGGAAATTCCAGGCATTACTTCCTGACACTTAACCTTAAAAGGTAAGCACAGCGGCTCCAGGTGACAAGGTTCAGGCTGCTCCCACCCAGGGACGGAACCGGTGAGACCGGGCTGGGGGCTGCGGTGGGCGCGGTCGTGACAGGGCGGGTGTGGCTGGCCGCCTCCCAAGCCGTCGCCTCCGTGGCCAAAATGTGTGCCCCATGGTAGCTGAGGACACGAAGCCGCCGACGGAAGCTCTGGGGGGACACGCCTCAAGCCTGAAGCGGGGGGAGCCAGGGATCCCTGGACGCCTTCCTTCCTTTACAACTGATGGGGAAACTGAGGCTCGGGGGGGCCCAGGTGGCAGGGCCATGACCTGGTCTGGACTGGGTCCCAGGAAGAGGCTCAAGAACTACCCTATAGGAGACTGGGGGAGGGTCTGCATGGGGAGTAAGGGGTCTGCGTGGGGGATGGGCCTGCATGGGGGGGAAGGGACCTGCATGGGGAGGGGCCTGCATAGGGGAGGGGTCTGCATGGGGGAGGGGCCTGCATGGGGAGTAAAGGGTCCGCGTGGGGAATGGGCCTGCATGGGGGAAGGGTCCTGCATGGGGAGAGAGGGGGTGTGCAGGAGGTGCAGGCTCCTTCCTACAGGACCCCCAGGGCTGTGTGTGGGGTGGGACAAGGGGAAGGCGGCTCCCTCTGCTCTGTCCCTGGGGACCTTTGTCCAAGGCACGTACTGGGGACTCCCCAGGGGGCTCGGCTCCCGGGCCAGGGCCTCGCAACCTGGCTGGGCTGGGGGAGGGAAGGGGAGACCACTCTGAACCCAGGGCTGGCCGGGGGGATAGGAGTGCCCCCCACACCACAGCTCCTCTTCCTCTCTGTGTGGTGTTGATATGTTTTGGGGGAAATGACGACTGAAGTAGAAGGCCCGGGTCTTACCAGGGCAGCCGTACACCCAGCCCCCAGCCCCATCACCCTGGGGATGTCCCCTGCTGGGTGGGTGGGGGTTCGGGGTCGGGGGGCGGGCTCGGGGCTGCGTCTGAGTAGCGAGGGGGGCGGGCAGCACTTTCCCTGGTGTGCCGGCCGGGCTGAGGTTCTGGGGGCCCCGGGGCGGCGTGGAACCCGGGAGGGCAGGCTCCCGCACCGTCAGCCTTGGGGTCCAGGCCTTGCCGGGCGCCGGGCACCACGCGGGCCCCTCCCGACACCGGCCTCCCGAGAGGTGGGGGGGCAGTGGAGACGGCGGTTCCAGGGCCCGGCGCGTTGTTGCAGGTTCCCTGAACGCGGACAGCCTGAGGGAGGAGGAGCTGCACCTGTCCCTGCTGGTGTCCAGCGGCTGGAGGACGGTCCGCTTCCACGTCGTGCCCGTGGTTCGCAGAAAGCACCGGGTGCCCGCCCTGGAGGGGGCCCAGCTGATGCGTGCGTTTCCTGGGGGCAGCTTGAGAAGGATTGTCGGCCAGGAGGTGGCCCTGGTGCCGGCCGGCGCCCAGCTCTGGAGGTAGGACGCGCCTCCTGCGCCCGTGGGTCCCGGGGAGCCTGCAGGACGGGCCTGCTGACCACTGAGCCCCCGGGCCCGAGCAGGAGGCCTGCGGGGATGAGGCGCGGAGAAACTGGGAAACGCAGGGGCCGCCCTGGACGGGAACCCCGCGACCCAGCCGACACCTTTGTCTCGGGCGGGAAAGTCTCCAAGAGGACAGCGACCGGTCCGGGGCCCTCAGGTGCCCAGAGCGCTCAGGAGGGGCCCCACACGGGGAGGGTGACCAGACGATCCGGAGCATCCCCCAGCGTGGGGCTGGTGCAGGTCCCCCTCGCCCACCGGCCCCGGAGCCCCGGCCACCCCCAGGGCCCCGCGGCTGCCCCCAGTCCGCGAGCTCGGTGAGGCCCTTCCTCTCTCACGTCGGCGAGAGGACATCCCGAGGTGGTGTCTGTGGGACGTAGGAGGGGGGCAGGAAGGGGAGGGTGGGCTGAGCCGTCCCGCGTGCAGGGAAGCAGGGCCGTCCATCCGGACGCCAGCGTGCAGCGCGTCGGTCCTGAGCCTCCACGAAGAGTGGGGCCCCCTGGGCCCTGGCCGCCACGGTCCAGCAAGCATGTGGGGAGTGCCAGGGTGCACAGACCCCGAGGGCCGGCCCTGCTGCTGGGGGCGGCTTCCAAGCCCCTCATGGCTTGCGGGGCTGCCCGGTGAAGGCCGCACCTCTCCAGTGGGGCCCGGACTGGACACGTCAGCCGAGCGCCAGGAGGCTCCCCGTACCCTTCCGTGTTCTGGGGCCCGGCGTCTCCATGAAAGCCCACCCTTCACATCCGACTGCCCGGCCGGGGCGGTTCCTGGGACGGGGCGGGGAGGTGGGGCACCGGGTGCCGGCCTGGACCACCCTGCGTGCACGGGCTTCTGATCCGGGGAGGCCGCAGAAGCCGGCGCTTTCCCTCCTGGGGACAAGCCGCGGCTGCAGGGGGCCCTGTGCCCCTGGCCGAGGCCCCGAGGCCGACACTGCGGTGCCTGTCCTGGCCCCCAGGGTCTCCACCGACCACCTGCTCACCCGGCTGCTCGGTGCGCTGGGCTCCTTCCGGGGCCACCGCCTGGACAGCCTCTCCATCCTGGACCGGGTCAACCACGAGAGCTGGCGTGACAGCGGCCAGAGCCCTGGCCTGACCTACGGCCACCTGAAGGTATGCATCGTCCGGGGGGCGCGGGCGCGGGGGTCCCTGGTGGCCGCGAAGCTTACCCCCGGGGGTCCTCCCCGGACAGGAAGCGGCCTGTCCTGCAGCTGGGCCCCTCGCTGGGCTGCTGCGACGTGGCGGGAGCCGTGTCCTCCTCGGCCTTCGTGACCATCGGGTGCCGAGAAGAGTGAGGGAGCAGGGTTGGGGCGCCAGGCAGCGAAGGCGGGCAGACGGGGTCTCTGCCCGGAGCGAGCCTGGGGGGGCAGTGCTGCTCCGTGACGGGACGGGGGCTGGCAGGGCGGCCTGACCCGGCACAGGAGAGTCCCTCTGAGCCGCTCCCTGCCCCCTGCAGGCCTCCGTCCCAGCCCTGAGGGTTGCCAGCTTCCCGGGGGGCCCTCGGGGTCTGCACGCTGCGGCTGCTCTTGGGGTCGGGCTGCGGGCACGTTCGGTGGGAGGGGACAGGGCGTGAGGCAGAGGCCGGAGAAGGCGAGAAGCCTCGGAATCTCCCGAGAGGGGTCCTGGGCTGGGGGCTGCGGCCCCTGTGAGCCTGGACTCAGTGGCAGCGCCCTGGGGAGTCGGGGAGCTGCCAGGATGGAGGCCGCAGGCCGGGAGGAGCTGAGACTCACCCTGGGGCATCCGGGGGGCGTGAATTGGGGGGTGGGGGGCTGGTGGGCCGGGCCCGGGGGCCGGGGGCGGGCTGCGGTGGGCTGGGCCGCACTGGACCAGGCCGGGGCCGCCAGCGGGCGCCTGACCCCCCGACCTGCTGCAGACCGTGCTGCTGTGGGCCTCGGTGCTCTTCCCCGCGCCCGAGGACTGGGCGGAGCTGCAGGGCGCCGTGTACCGGCTGCTGGTGGTGCTGCTCTGCTGTCTGGCCACCAGGAACCTGCCGCACTTCCTCTACCCCGGCTGCAACCTGCTGCGGGACACCGGCCTGGACCTCAACGCCCTGTACCAGCGGGTGGAGCACTTCGCCAGCCAACCTGAGGCGTCCCTGCGTATCCACGTCACCCACCTGGGCCGCAGCCCCCCACCGCGCATCGGCAACGGGGTCAAGGCGCTCCTGCAGCTGCCCGCCAGCAACCCTGCCTACTGGGCCACCGCCTACTTCGACGTCCTGCTGGACAAGGTGGGCAGGGCCGGCCGAGGGCGTCCCAGGCAGGCCCGGGGCAGCATGCAGGTGGGGACAGAGCCCTCATCCACACCCCCAGGGTCAGGTCTGTCCTCTGGACAGCAAGAGAGCGTCAGGGAAGGTGTGGCCTCTGGAGGTCAGACAGGCCGTGGGTGCCCCCTGCCCGTTAGTGCCCGGGAAGCAGGGCACGCGTCCGAGCCAGAACCACCCCCAAGCACACCCCTGACAAGTGCTCCGTTCCTCACGGAGTCTGCTGGCCTCACGGGCTGTCCCCGCAGGTGCAGTTCCTGCTCACGCCTGGACCCAGGAGCCCCATGCTGTGTCCTTGGGACTTGGCATCCTGTGGCCTGATGTTCGGGGGTCGCCTGGCCACTCTGCTAAGCCCTCCCTCCCCTGCTCCCACAGAGCCCACTCCTGCTCCTTTCCCTCAGGCCGACCCGCACCCTCACCCCGAAGGGCCAGCACCGTCTCCCTCCAGAGCACAGGGGGCTGGCGGGATGAGAGCAGGGGGGTGATGGGTGCTCAGCCCACCACAAGCACCTGCGGGGTCAGGCCCATCTCGGGGGACACCCACGTGCGAGGAAGAGCCCCTGGAGGAGAGGCCCTGGGTGGCTCCACATCTGGAGGAGGCCTTGCAGGCAGACCCAGAGGCAGGAGGTCCTGGTGGCCGGGGAGCACGTGCCCCTGCGAGGGGCTCTCATGACTCTGTGACCCCTCTGCCCCCTGCCCCATCTGCAGTTCCAGGTCTTCAACATCCAGGATAAGGAACGGATCTCCGCCATGCAGAGCATCTTCCAGAAGACCAAGACCCTGGACAGCGAGGAGTGCTGAGCTGGCTTCCCCCGACTCAGTCTTTACCGCCCACGGCCTGGCTGCCCTGCCCCACAGAGGATCCCAGGACACTTGGGGGAGAGTGGGCTTCTCCTGAGGGGGGCGGTGGGTGGTAGGGACGTCCGCAGGGCCACCGCAGACTGTCAGGATGGCCTCGTGGGAGCCTGAGCGTGCCGGGCAGCAGGCCTCTGGGAGCAGCTGCCCAAACACCGGGCCTGGGATGAGGTGCCTTGGGTTTCACAAGATGCGTGTTGACCCATTCTGTGTGATGTCATCAGACTCTCAAAACCAAGCGTCTGCATGACACCTGGAGCCCCAGCGCTTGTCCCCACCTGCGTCACGAGCCACTCTGTGGTGACGAATACTGTCTATCTGATCTCGAATAAACTCGCGCACTGGATATACACAGGGGGACGGGGCCTTCCACTTTCCGTGTATCTACGTGGAGAAGATTTCCCCCGGGGAAGCCTAGATGTACAAGAAGCTGGTGTGCACACAGACAATCCCCAACTTTCTCCAATCCCTGTAAATGACCAGCCTCTTTCCCGGTGTCACCTCCTTCTAGTTCGTAGAGGAAACTGAAGCCCACACCCGCAGCTCTGCCTGCCAACCCAGTGTCCGTCCTGTCACGGTGGAGGTGCCCCCTTTTCCTGTGTAAGGTGGCGTCTCCCCGCCTCTGACACCACCCCCTGCATCTGTTCTCCCTGCTCCATCCCCCCACTCCGCATGCTCTCATCAGCCCGTGACAGCCAGCCTGCAGCCCCTTCCCCACTGCGTTCTCACGTGAGAGTCCCAGAGACCTCCGTGTGCCCCAGCCTAACAGACATTTTCTCCTTTCCACCCTCTTCACCTCTCGGTGACATTCGTTCCTCAGCTTCCAAGCTGCAGCCCACACCCTGGCTCCAGGAAAGGGGCCTGCAACCCCACGGCAAGTGCATGTGGCAGCAACTTCCCCAGGATCCTCCACAATTTCCATGACCATGTGCCAGAATAGCCACCCATGCATGGAGCAGAGGAAATGCAGGACCCTTGAAGGCTATGGGGTGCGGGGCCTCAGCTGAGACTAATACAGGGGGATGCAAAATGCCATTAGAGTGGGGGCTTTAAGAACACAGAACCTTGGCCCAACCTATTCAGGGAGGGTACAAAGTGCCCGGGCCCACCCTGTGAGCATTTCCTCAGCGTCTGAGTGTGTAACAGGATGTGCGTTCTCAGCAGGAGCAAGAGCCTTAATGGTAGGAGAGGCCAAGGGGAAGACCAAAAGCACTTGTTTTCTCATGGCCAAAATAGTCTGGCAAAACAACCTTAGCATCACCCTGAAACACCCTGATTCACCAGTATAACCCTGGCAAAAGTCAGGAGAGTAAAAAAAAATGAGATACTTGGGTATAAATCCGACAAAATATGTAAAATATCTCTATGAAGAAAGCTATAAAACTCTGACGAACAAAATCAAAGAAGAGGGATCCCTGGGTGGCGCAGCGGTTTGGCGCCTACCTTTGGCCCAGGGCGCGATCCTGGAGACCCGGGATCGAATCCCACATCGGGCTCCCGGTGCATGGAGCCTGCTTCTCCCTCTGCCTGTGTCTCTGCCTCTCTCTCTCTCTCTGTGACTATCATAAATAAATAAATTTAAGAAAATAAAATTATAAAACATTTAAAAAAAAAATCAAAGAAGAGGTGAGAATGTGGACATACCATGCTCATGGATAGGAAGGCCCCACATTGTCAAGATGTCGGTTCTCCCCAGCCTGACCTGTACGCTCAGTGCAATCCCAAGCCCAGCAAGTCATTTCGTGGATATTGACAAACTGATTCTAACGTCATAGACTCATGACCCAGAATAGCCACCATGATACGGGAAGAGGAGAACAAATTTGGAGGACCAACAGTACCTGGCCTCAAGACTTCCCATAAGGCTATAGTCCTCGTGACAGTGTCATATCAGTCAGACAACAGACAAATAGGTCAGTGGAATGGAATATAGAGCCAGAAATAGACTCACAGAAATAGAGCCAACTGATCTTTGACAAAGCAGCGAAGGCAATGCAATGGCGCAAAGATAGGCTCTGCAACAAATGGCGTTAGGACAACTGGATGTGCACATGCAAAACGATGAAGCTAGACACAGACCTTACACCCTTCTCAAAAATTAGCTGAAAATGGGTCATAGACATCAATGTAAAGCAAAAAAACAAAAACAAAAACAAAAACCAAAAAACAAAAAACCTATAAAACTCCTGGAAGATAACATAGGAGGACACCTAGATGACCTTGGGCGTGGTGATGACGTTTTAGCTACAGCACCAAAAGCACGATCCATGAGAGAAAGAATCAGTCGACTGAACGTCACTGAAATTAAAATCTCCTGCTCTCTGAAAGATGATGTCGAGAGAGTAAGACAAGCCACAGACTGGGAGAAAATATTTGTAAAAGACACATCTGACAAATTATTGTTATCCAGAGTATATATTAAAAAAAAAAAAAAAACCCCACCTCTTCAAACACAACAAGAAAGCCAACAACCTGAGTAAAAAATGGCTCAATGGTTGAGTGTCTGCCTTTGGCCCAGGGCATGACCCCGGGGTCCTGGGATCGAGTCCCACGTTGGGCTCCCTGCATGGGGCCTGCTTCTCCCTCTGCCTGTGTCTCTGCCTCTCTCTCTCTCTCTCATGAATAAATAAAAATCTTAAAAAAAAAAATTAAACGCACTTTTACCATACACCATCCAGCCATGGCATTCCTTGGTATTTACCCAAAGGAGCTGAAAACTCATGTTTGCACAAAACCCTGCACATGAATATTTACAGCCGCCGTAAACCTGGAAGCAGCAAGATGCCCTTCAGTAGGTGACTGGATAAATAACCTGGTCCATCCAGACAACGGGATATTACTCGGTGCTAGAAAGAAATGTGCTGTCAACCCAGGAAAAGACGGGAGGTACTTAAATGCTTGTGACGAAGTGAAAGAAGTCGTTTTGAGAGGCTGCATCCTGTAGGATTCCAAGTCTGACATTCTGGAAAAGGCAACACCACGGAGACAGTGAAAAGATCAGCGGTTGCCATGGGTGAGCAGGGAGGAGGGGGTGGGAGGGATGAAGAGGTGAAGCACGGAGGATTTCAGGGCGGTGAAAATCTCCGTATGATACCATATGGACGGGTCCAAGTCATTGCACACCTGTCCAGACCCGTAGAGGGGACACCACCGAGAGTGAGCCGTAATGTGCACGACGGGCTTTGGGCGATGATGGTGATGAAGTGTCTGTGTGGGTTCATCCGTAATAACCCACGTACCGTCGGGTGAGGGGTGTCGGTGCCTGTGTAACGAGGGGCAGCAGGTTATGGGAAACCGCTATACCCTCCTCTCCATTTTGTCATGTATCTGAAATTGTCCCCCAAAGGAAAGTCTTTAAAAAATAAAATAAATGTGGGGATCCCTGGGTGGTTCAGCGGTTTAGCACCTGCCTTTGGCCCAGGGCGTGATCCTGGAGACCCAGGATCGAGCCCCGCGTCGGGCTCCCGGCATGGAGCCTTCTCCCTCCTCCTGTGTCTCTGCCTCTCTCTCTCTATGTCTATCATAAATAAGTAAATAAATAAATCTTTAAAAAAAATAAACAAAATAAATGTGAAATGTCTAAAATCACCTGCATCATGGTGAATGACACCATGATGAGCCAAGCGGCTCCGCTGGGAGCTACAGACTCAGAACCAGGGCAGCACGGCGGAAGGCCCTGCGTGGCAGCTGACCGCGCACGGCTCCCTTCCAAGCCCCGCTGGAGAGGACGTTACAAACGACTCGAGTTCGCCTGGAAGAGGCCTCAATGTCCGCTCAAGGTTGCCCCAGGCGGGGGTTGACCCCCCCTGCTCAGTGTCACGACATAGGCCTCCTGGACCCTCGTCACCTGGCCTGGTCCCGTAGAGCATCTCGCTCACGATACCGACCACATCATGCTAATAAGACCTGAGGAGCGTTGACCGGCCAGCGCTTCGGATGCCTCATAAGACGGTTTTATCCCGGAGGGTGGGCGATGAACGCTAGTCTCAGGGTCTGTGTCACAGCTGAAGATTCGAGAGGCTCGGTGGCCTGGGCACGCCAAGCCGAGACATGGCTTCTAAGGAACAGCTGAAGCGTTTACCCCTTGCCGCCCCGGCCGTGATGAGCCGGGCAGTGCTGGCCGGGCCTCCTTGGATTTGCAGATGGCGTGCACCTCGCTTGGCGTGTCCGCCTGTCGGGGCCTCAGAGGCTGTCAGTTCTGAGTGTGGCCAGAGCGCGGCAGGTTCACACAAGGGTGCCCCCGGGGGAACGGGGCGCTGCAGGGCATCCCTGGGAACCGTGGCCTGCAAGCTGCAGCTCTGGGGCAAGCCTGGGCCCTCTGGAGCGGAGAACCGCCCTCCGTTCCGAGCGCAGCGTCTGTCGTCAGTCTGGGCCCCGGTGGAGAACGAGCCCCTGGCACGAGACCCTAGGGGGCTACACGAGCCAAGTGTTACGGGGCGGGGGGCGGGGGTAGGTCTCACCTGTGCGGCGAGGCAGGAAAAACAAGTAAAAGGCATGAATATTGCAAAGGAAGCAAGACTGTCATGTTCATAGACCAATTGCTCTCCTAACAGAAAATCGTGAAGGAATCCACCAAGAAACTACTGAACTTTGTGAATTTGGCGAGGTTGGAGGACGGGTTATCGGGGGAATGTCAGGTGTCCTCGTATACACGTTAAGAATGAACTATTGGAAATAAAGATTTTAAAATACCATTTACGGGAGCGTCAAAAGTGCAAAAAAAAAAAAAAAAAAACCACTCAGGAAATAGGTAACGAGAGGTACGGACGTCCTCCGCACTGGAAACACCGCTGGATAGGGTTTAAAATTCCCCAGGCCACGCTCAGGAGGAGGAAGTTGCATTTTGACGATTTCCATTAACCTTGATGCTTAGATTTGCTGCAATTCCTATCAAATTTCTAAAGAGATAGAAAAGGTGATTCTAAACTTAACATGGGAACTCGAGGGACCCAGGGTAGGAAAAACAGTCTTTACAAAGGGAGGGCGGGGGGCACGGGCACGTCTGCTTCACAAACTGGGACCCTGGGGATGAGCGCGAACCTGGCTCCTCCTGCACCCCACGCGCAAGACGCACGCAGCGCACACCCCGGACCCCAACGCAACAGCCGACTCCGTGGAGGCCCCAGACGAAGACGCAGGGAGATACCCTCAGGACCCGGACGTCATCGTCATCGAAGGTGTCCTGAGAGGTGACCGACGGCGCAGATCACGAGAGCAGACACGTGGGTGGATCGGAGCTCGTGAAGGGAAGGGAACCGCTCTTTGGAAACCGGGATGGCGGAGACGAAGAGGGGACCCGGGAGCAGGGGAGAGGCCGTCGCTCACCCGCAGTCCCCGGAATGTGAAGTAACGGCCGTAAGTTCACAATAAAAACATGAAAATCACACAAGAGGAGCAAGACACGGGAGCCGACAAGTCCCGAAAGCCGCGGGCACCCGAGGAGGCTCTGTAGGATTCGCCATCGGGGAAGCAGAAGGTAAAGCCGAGTCGGGGACGATTCCACGCCCACCGGAAGAGAAGACCCCTGGGTGCGGGTGTGGATGGGGCCGACGGGCTCGCGCGTCTGGCGAGGGTGTGGGGGTTACAGGCGCTTCGCGGTCCCCACCACCCCACGCCTCCCCTGGCGGGGGCCTCCCCGAGCAGCCGTCGCAACCCTCATCACAGCCCCCACTTGCAAATACCCCGGAGGTGACGAACGGATGCCAGGACGGCGGCCCGGCTGGCGTGTCCCAGTGCCCCGCGAGAGCAGCGACCACTCGGGAACGTGCCCATGTGCGACCCCTCCGCAAGGCCCACGAGCACCTGCAAGACCGGCCTGCGGGGACCGGATCGGACACAAGGGACCGGCCCCAGGGCACCTGCACTTGGGCTCCGGTCGCCGAGTCTGCTCCGGGGACGCCAGCCGGGACGGCGCTGCTCTCAGGAAGAGCCTCCCTCGGCCCGTCCCCTCCTGGACCCGGGGCCTCTCCCCCGTGGCCGAGAGCACAGGCGGGGGACGGGTGGGCGTCGGAGAGCACGGAGCCCTGGCCGACACGGGGGGGTGACGCTGGCCCCGCACGAGGACTCGGGCCGCGCTGGGCCGCTGTGTCCCCCTGGGCGTCGTGGGCCCTTAGGACCCGTGAGGACCTGGCGGCTGCGCTGTGGTCGAGGGATCCGATGTGAGAGCCCCACAGGCGACAAGCAGGGGGAGCCTGGCATGGGCAGAAAGCCCAAGTGGGGGGGCGCCCAGGGGACGGCGGGTCCGAGGGGGCCAAGCTGAGAAGCAGGAGGGCCCGGCGCCCAGGGGGGCCCTCGTCGGACACCTGGGGCCCCCAGACCTCCGGCGCTGCGCCGGCCTGTGCGCCTGTGTGTGGCCGCGAGCTCCCGGGCCGCAGTCCGGGCGGTGCGCCGTGGGCACGTTGGCGCCTGCGTGTCTGCGACTCAAGTCACGAGGGGGCCCCGCAGGCGTGTGAGGCTGCTCCTTGCAGGCCGGGGTCAGCGACCGGGCCCCACACACCCGGCCTGCAGCCCCGGGGAGGCCCAGGCACGGGTCGGCCCAGAGCAACCCCCGACAAAGGTGCCGCCAGGGGGCAGGGGCGCCCCCCCACGCACAAGGAGGACGGGTGACCGAGGAATCTTTATTGAGGATTCGCGGCAGGGGGGCCGTGCGGGGCTGCGGCTCGCGTGGGTCCTGAGCCCACAGGGTCCATTTCCAGGAGGTGCTGCGGCCGTCCCGCCCTCCCGCTAGCCTGGCCCGCCCGGGGCAGCGGCTGTCCTGCCCCCCCGCCCCCCGCTGGCAGGGTCCTTTGCTCCCGGCCCCTCCAGGTCGGGGAGCAGCAGGCGGCCAGGTCACAGCTTGTGCCGGGGGCAGTGCCGCAGGGCCTCCTGCAGGGCGTGGGTCACGCGGTCCACGTTCTCTCGGGTGGCGTTACAGCCCAGCAGGCCGATCCGAAGCACCTGCGGAGGCGGGGGGTCAACCCGGCCCTGGATGCGCCCCCGCCCCCACCCCCAGGGAGCCCCCCAGACCCGGGCGGGTGGGAGGAGCTTCCCGGTGGCTGTGGCCGGCGCCCGGCCCGGCCTCAGGGCGCCGCGTCCCCTCACCTTCCCCACGGAGGGCCCAAGGCCGCCCGTGATCTCGATGTCGAAGTGGTCCATGACGTAGTTGACGATGTCTCTCCAGTCGTAGCCGGCGGGCGCGGCCACGGTGGTGACGGTGGGCAGCCGGGCGGCCTGCGGGACACGCGACGGCTCGGGGCCAGCACTAGAAGGGGCCCGGGGAGTGCAGCCACCAGCTCCCCGCGCCCGTGCGTCTGTCCCCTCGGGCCAGTCACAGCCCCCAGGCTCAGGGAAACAGGGGAGCCTCCGCCCCCCACCCCTGGACTGCAGGCCCTGGAGGCCGACGGGCATCCTGGGCTCAGAGATCACCCGGAAAGACTCCAGGCGGGAGCTGTGACCGTGACAGTGACCGCCCGGCGACCACAGGACTGGGTCTGTTCAGAGGGGGCTGCGCAGCGGCTCCCCCTGCCCCACGTGCTCTCCCTGCCCCTGCCCCCGCCCTGCGTCCTGCCCCTGTCCTCTCTGGCCCCCGCCCCCTCCCCCGCCCCTTGCCCTCCTCCCCCACCCCGTCTCCTTCACCCCTGCTCCCCACCCTCCATGCCCTGTCCCCTACCCCTGCCCTCTGTCCCCCCACCCCCTCCCCGCCCCTTGCCTTCATCCTCCACCCCCTGACTTCTGGCCCCCGCCCCCTGCTCCCCGCCCTCCACGCCCTGTCCCCCGCCCCTTGCCCCCTGCCCCCGTCCCCCACCCCTGCCCTCTGCCTCCCCGCCCTCCACCTGCTGCCCTCCTTACGGGATCCTTCACGAAGAGCTGCAGACCCAGCCCCTGCAGGCGCTCATGCAGATATGCCGTGGCCTCCCGGTGCTGCCGCCAGCTGTTCTCCAGACCCTGGGTGGGCAGAGGGCACCAGTGGGCGGGCCGGGGAGGGCGGGAGGGGGGAGGCGGGGTGGGGTGCCTCCCTCCGTGGTGGGGGGGGGAAGCTGGTTCTCGTGCTGGGGGGGCAGCTTGAGACCACAGAGCGCCCCTGGGCTCCCCTCCCGGCCTGGCCTCTGACGCCCCTGGGAGCCCCTGAGCCCCCAGCGACCGGACCTCGAGCCGCCTCAGGGCAGTGGAAATAGTCTAGGTCTGAGGGGGCCGGTGGGGACCCAGGCGGCAGATGGGGCCCGTGGCCTCTGGTGATGGGCAGGTGGGAGCATCTCCCTGCAGGTGGGGAGGTGGCCACGGGAGAGGAGGGGGCTTCGGAGCGACACAGGGACCCGTCTTCCCAGGACCTGCTCCGTGGGCCGCCCCCTCTCGGCCCCACCCCGCTGCACTTGGCTCTGCCGCACGACGACGTACCCTCAGCGCTTCTGGTCCGCAGCCCAGGCCCGCCCGGCCCCCCAAGCAGCCCTGAGAGTCCCCCGAGGGGCTGCAGGGAGTCAGGAGCAGGGGCCCCAGAGGCCACCAGCCCCCGCCCAGGGGCTCCTGGGAGCTCGTGGCGCCCGCCCCGGGGTCCTGCACCTGCCAGGCCCTGCTGCCCGCTGCTCCCGCCCGTGCTCACCTGTTCCGCTATGAGGGCCAGGCTCTCCCTCAGGCTGTACAGGCTGATGACCGGGGTGGTGTGATGATACCTGGAAGGCGGGGCGGGGGGCAGCGTCACCGGGCGGGGGGGGGCCGGGCTCTCTGGCAACGGGTCCAGCCCACTGCCGGGCGCCGCTGTCCAGTTGGGGAATCAGACTCGGGGCGAGAGGAGCAGCTCGGTCCAGCGCGGCAGCCCCCCACCCGGCCTCGGTTTGCCCCAGCAGCCCCGAGAGGCCATGGGGCCCGCCCAGGAGAGCGCACCTCCTGGAGCCCCCGGCCCCGCGTGTGCCGTAAGGGGGCTTGGCCTGAAGCTGAGCCGCCCCAAGGAGCCCCTGCTCAGCCCCTCTCTTTGGGGGGCGGGTAAACTGAGACTCCGCAGGGGGAACATGTGGCAGGGCCGGGTCCCCCCGAGAGGACAGGGCCGGGGAGGGTGATGGGGCCGTGCTGCTGGGGAGGGCCCCGGGGGGCGTGGGGAACCGAGTCGCGGCATCGCTGGCCAACACCGCTGAGTCCTTGGGCTCTGGCCGGGCTCCGGGCTTGGACTGCAGCCTGGAAGTGGGGGGCAGCCACCCCAGGCCCCCACCAGCCGCGGCCCGGCCCCAGCCCCGCGCTCCTCACACCCTGGGCTGGTCGTCGCAGCCCCAGATGTTGGCCAGCCACTTCATGTCCAGGTAGAAGGAGACGGGCTTCGTCTTCCGAGCGTAGATCTTACTCCTGCGAGGGAAGGAGCAGCCTGAGCGCCGCCGTCTGTCCGGCTGGAGCGCCTGGGGCAGGCTCGGGAGGCTGCCTGTTCCGCGGAAGTGAGCCGGCGAGGCGGGGTGAGGCCCCCGGGACCCCGGCCCTGCGCCCCGGGGGCCCGTCTGCTCTCAGGCCGCGGGCAACGCAGCCGTCCTGAAGCTCCGTACACCTGCTCTGCAGACGGCTGCGAACAGACGGGGCCGCTGCCCACGCGAGCTCGGCTCGGGCTCAGCACAGCCCCTCCCACCATGCCCCCCACAAGCCCTGACCCCTTGAGGACTGTCTCTGAGCCGGTGAACGGCCAAGGGCAGCTGACAGCAGTCATCTGCTGGGGCCCGTGCCCCATCCCAGCCTGGCCCGGCGTGGGGTCTGGACGCCAGGGACGTGGGGGCCCCCGGGGGCTGCCGGACAGAGCTGGCCCACGTCCACCCCCTGGAGCGGCTTGTGCATTGGCTCCAGGACGCTGAGCCGGGGGTGGAGGCCTGGGGGACGGGCACTGGACCCCGTCCTCGCTTGAGGCTGGGAAGCTTCCCTAATGCCAGGCCCTGCATCCCCACCCCAAGCCCGGGCTCCGGGAGGAGCCTCATGGAGCTGGCCTCACACCCCCGACCCTCACGGCGCCCTGGCTGCCACCGGCCTGTGGCCTCGGAGCTCCGGCGCACCTGTCCGGGGTGTCCCGGGTGGGCCATGAGCAGTCCGGTGCCTGAGCACCGCCCAAGGAGCCCTCGGTCCCTTGCCCTTCCCTCCTCGGGGGCCACCCGGCCTCACTGCTCATCCAGCCCCAGGCGGGGGCCCCGGGGTCACTCACTTGGCCTTGTCACTGAAGGAGATGAGGGACGTCCCTGGAGGCGAGTTCAGGACCTTCTGGGAGCCCGAGTACAAGACGTCAATGCCTGTGGAGAGGCGGGGCGTGTGCTCCTGGGGGCCGCTCCCCGCGGGTGGGACCGTGGGGCGGGGGTGCCCACCCGGCAGGTCCAAAGCGGAGAGCTGTCCGAAGCAGGGTGGACGCTCCTGTTGGATTCAACGCTCTACCTACGCGACCTGACGCCATCTCGGGGGGATTGGGTTAAGCCACAGGCCCCCCACGTGCGGTCTGCTTGGTGCGGAGAAACCCCGCACGTGGTGTGAGGGTTGCGCGGGCCCGTGGCGGCCACCAAATGTGCACCCGAGGTCACCCGGCCCGGAACGCTCTGTAGGCCTAACTCCTGAGAGCGCGAGCCCGGCGAGAACCGAGGGACCACCGCCAGGAGAGAGGCGAACCGTGGCTGGTCACGTAGTCGGGACCCTGCTGGCCGGGCGCCTCCACGCACGTGGCCGACGCTCCCCGACCTTACGTTGGGGTCTACGGACTCCAATACAGAGCGCAAAGGTGCGGAGGGCGCCCTGGGCCCCACGTCGGCTTCTCCGGGCTGCACTGTCTCCCGGGACGTGGGCCGGAGCCTCGTCGCCCGGGGGCACGGTGTGGGCATCCTGGGGACGGCCTCGCCACCCGGCAATGCGTCCCCAGGGCCCCCCCCCCAAGCCTGTCCCTTCATGGTGGGCCCTGCATGGAGCTCCTGGGTGGAGCGGGTTCTGGGGAGCGCCCTGCTGAGCAGCTGGGGATTCGGACTTCCCGCTGCGGGGAGATGCTGAGCCCACGGGGCCAACCCTGCACACGGGACTCACGGCGTGTGACCGGCCGACGGGGACACTGTGGCCCAGCCTGGCACGTCCCCCGCCCACTCCTGGGGGCCCGCGCCTCTCCAGGTGCTGGAGGAGCTTCTCCCTCCCGCCTGCCGCCCACATCGGGGGCTGACGGCCCCCACAGACGCTGGGTGTCGATTAGCTGGTGGGTCCCGTCCCGCTCGGAGCCCACGGTGGGCCGATGGCGGGCTTGCGGGCGCTGCCGACGGAGCCTTTCCCTCCAGGGCCGCAGTGGCCGGGGTGATGGGGCCGGGCCTTACCTTGCTGGTCCATGTAGATGGGGACCCCGCCCAGAGCTGCCACGGTGTCCACCAGGAGCAGGCACTTGTACCTGGGGGTGTAGGGCAGTGGAGGGGAGCAGGGAGGCGTCTGACTCTGGGCTCCCGGGGGCCCCTGGGAACTTCCAGAAGGCCAGCGCGGAAGCCTGGGAGGCTCCTCCCGGACCACCCCACCCCCGGACCCCAGACCCAGCTCCGTGTGGGAAGCGGCTGCGCGGGGGCGGAGCAGGTGTCAACGCGGGGACCTTGGGGCGTGTGAGGGCCCGGTGTGCCGACCATGCAGGCAGAGCCCAGGGGCACAGAGTCCAGCCCCGGTCCGGAGCTCTGACTCTCCTCCATCTCCACATTTTCTTAGAAATTTAGAAAAAAAAAAAAATGGCCTGGGGCCACCTGGCTGGTTCAGTAGGTGGAGTGTGGGACTCGATGGCAGGATGGCAGGGCCGTGGGTTTGAGCCCCACGCTGGGCACAGAGATTACCTAAAAAAAATTCTTTTCACAGGCGTAAAGCATATCCCACGGTGGGCACAGAGGGGAGGGGGACGGCCCGGGGGTCGCAGCCCAGGCTCGGTCTAGCAGATGACGCCCGGGGACAGTGCCCGGCGCTGAGTGACGCGGCGGGAGGCCAGAGGCCGGGGGAGGGGGCTGTCCTCACCTGTGGCAGAGGTCCCCGTAGCCGTCCAGGGGCTGCAGCACGCCGCACGATGACTCCCCCTGCGTCAGGAACAGCAGCGCCGGCTTGTGCTGGGCCAGGCCCTGAGGGGACAGAGGGGGGCACAGACGGGACGGCTGCGGGCGGTGGCAGCGCGTGGGCCCTGGGCAGGGCCAGCTCGGCCCCCACACCCCCGCCCCCCGCGCGGCAGACAGACCCGGGGGTGGCAGCTGGACGTGCCTGGTCCCCGTCCGGGGAGCTCTGGGCTGGCACCTGGCCTGGGGTGGGGGCTCCCTTCCGGGGACCTTGCCCGGTTGGCACAGGGTCCAGGCTGCCTGGGGCGCACCTTTCCTGACAGGGAGGGACTGGCCTCGGCATGTCCCACCCCCCACATCCCCCACGCGACTGGGCTGCTGACTCAGTTTCCCTGCCACACAGAACCCTCCCTATCAGGCTTTCCACCGGCTCCCAGGTCTGGGATGTCCCCTGCGCCCCGTCACCTGGTGCTGGGAGGGGCTGAGGGCCAGCAACCAGCCCCCGTCTGCTGGTCCCTCCCCAGGACGGACGAGCCCCCCACCTCTTCCACGTCCTGCAGCGTGTAGTAGTCTCCAGGGTCCTTGACCATCGAGTGCACCCGGGCTCCTAGGGAGGGGCACAGAGTGGTGAGCCTGTGGGAGCCTGTGGGAGCCTGTGGGAGCCTGTGGGGGCGGGTTCCCCCCCACCCTGGCCCGAAGCCGGAGAGGAGAGGAAGGTGAGGGGTGCTCAGCGAGGCTGCTGTCTGTGAGCCGAGGTTTCCGGGGTGCAGGGGGGAGAGTGCTCAGGCTCAGCTACACCGCCCCTGCCCCGGCCTAGCCTCCCGGAGCCCAGCCAGGCCCCCCACCCGCGAAGCCAGCCAGCCTTTGCACACAGCCAGGTGGACTGTGCCGTCGAGCACCGTTCGGTGGCCGAGTGGAGGAGAACAGGTGAGTGGGGGCTCAGGACGCAGGCCCTGGGCCGCCCCCTCTGGGACCCCCGTGCACCCCCCGCGGCCCCCTGCCTTCTGGAGGAGGGAGGAGCCCCAGGACCACTCGAGCCCCGGGGGGAACCCAAGGCCAGGTGCAGGCTGGGGCAGAGCCTCTGGAGGGCGGGAGCCTGAGGTCACCCGGGCCCCACCTGTGCCCCAGGACGCCTCCCTCTGCAAACCAGTGTGTGGACTCGAGGGGACCAGGTGAGGGGGGGGACCCCTTAGGCCCCTGGGGGCTGTCCATTAACCAGGACGGAGTGCGGCCATGTGTGGAGCTGACGGTGCAGGAGCTGCGGGCTGTTGCCAAAGGCCGAGGTCAATCATTAAACCCCTGCACGCTCCTGCTCCTCAAAACCTTTCCTCCAGAGGTGCCGACCTCCTCTGCGCCCCTGCACTCTGCGATGCTGGGAGGGGCTTTCGGCCTCTGAAACCCTGTCCTGTCCCAGAGCAGGGGCGACGCCTCAGCCCAGGAGAGCCGCGGGGCCTGTCGGGTTTGTGCCGGGAGCTGGGGCTCCCCGCGGCGCTGCCTCCCCACGTGCTCCGGGGACGCCTGTCCTTGCACGCTGGGAGCCTGGAAGGTACGGGGGTCTCTCGAGCACCCCAATGCCCACTTGGAGAAGCCAGCAGCCAGCCTGGCGGGGAGGTGGAGGCACGAGGCGGGGGAGAGCCCTCGTGGGGAGCGCGGACGGGTCAGCCCAGGAGGCTCGGGGAAGGTCAGGAGCCCGCAGCCCACCCCCGGCCCATCCGGTACCGATGCGCTCCCCGATGTCCGCGGCCCGCTGCCCCCAGATGCCGTTGGCCCCGACCAGGAAGGAGTCGCCCGGCTCCAGGAGGTTGAACAGGGCGGCCTCCAGGGCGCAGTGTCCCGAGCCGCTGACGGCCAGGGTCAGGGGGTTCTTGGTCTGGAACACGTACTGGATGCCTTCCTTGATCTCATCCATGATCTGCGGGCAGGGGCGTGCAGGTCAGCCGTGTGCCCCTTGCCCTCGCCCACGGAGGAGGCCGGGGCGCCCGCTGCGCCCCCCTGGACGTCCTACCTGGAACATCTCCTTGTGCATGTGCCCGATCATCTGCAGCCCTCCGGCCGCCAGGATGCGTGGGGCCAGGTTGGAAGGGCCGGGCCCCAGCAGAAGCCGGTTCGGGATGGACAAGGGCTTGAGCAGGGCCTTCGGGGGGGCCACCAGCAGCTGCTGGGAGGCCATGGTCCGCACCCAACCTGCCGCCTGTGGCCCCAGGGCCACACTGGCCCTGGCCAGTGCTCGGAACATTTCCCAGAGGGCCTTGTGGGGCGTCCAAAGGCAAGGCGGTCGATGGGCTCCCGCTACGCCCTCTGCCTTGCGTTGTTTGCCGCCGGTACCTGACCCTTTATTGACGCTTCTCCCGGACGGACGTCAGGGCCTGACAGCCGGGGTGTTGAACCCTTGCTGCAGGGAGGAGCCTCCAGAGTCCAGTGAATGAAAAACAGAGCTTGGCAAGTTGTCCTCTGCCCTCGAGCTCCTCCCGGCTCCTCTAGGCTGTCAGGTGCCCGGCCCCAGCCAAGGGGGTCCTGCGGGGCTCAGGGGGGCTCAAAGTTTTTCTTAAAGGATCAGAGAGCAAATATTTCCAGCTTGGCAGGCCCTACAGGCTGTATGGCGGCTTCAGGCCTGCTGTGATGGTGCAAGAGTGGCTGTGGTGGGGTTGCTGGGTGCCAATAAAACTTTATTTGTAAAAACAAGCGGTGGGCCCGATTCGGCTTAGGGGCCACAGTCTGCTGAGCTAAGGGAAAGGCTCAATTTAGGAGACACGTCTGCCCCGTGTGTGTAGACGCACGAGTGTGCATGCGCACGCTCACACGGAGGACATGTCCCTCCTGGTCCTTCCCTGTGCCTCTCGTTCCCAAGGGCCCTGAGGTTTGGTGTTCTCTCGTGTAACCAAGGACATGTTTGCCTGCGGAGCCTTCTCTGCCCGCTGAGTGGGTAGAATAAATGTAAGTCAAGAAGCAGGAAGAGGGGCCAGGGCCAGCTGAGGCAGGGACACCTGTGCTGTGGGGACACCTGCGAAGTGGAGACACCTGTACAGCGGACACACCTGTGCTACAAGGACACCTGCACGCGGAGACACCTGTGCAGCGGAGCCACTAGTGTCCCAGGGAGTCAGAAAAGCCTCTGCTGCCAGGAACCGGGGGAGGGGGCGCCCGCTGGCCGTTCCCTGAGCAGCACCAATACTGCTCGTCGCTCCCAAGGGGGCCTGGTTGGGGCGAGTGCGTCCTCCCGCTCTGTGCTCGGGGCTCTGGCACCGCGGGCCTTAGTGACCAGGGGAACCTCAGGGCTTCCTGCAGGAGGCTTCACGGTGATGGAGGACGCAGGACCGTCCCCTGGGGCCTGGCACGTGCCCCTCCCCGGTGACGACTGGATCCCCAGCTCAGCCAAATCCCTTCATCCAGCTCTTGGTGCCGGCTCTGGGCTTGTTGGGCATCCCAGGGCTGCGGGGACCCAGGAGCCTTGGCCATGGTCTGGCCCCCGGGGACTTGCACGGCCTTGCCGGAGACGTGGTGCTCTGTCGTCTGATGGGCAAAGAAGCGGGCAGAGGGCCCGGGCCCCACACGCCAGCCAGGCAGCCCAGGGCGGCCCGGGAAGGTGAGGCCCCAGCTGGCCTCGGGCACATGTGCCGTGGGAGGCTGGGCCCCCCCAGCACAGGAAGGCTGTGTAGGAGCCCCCTCCTGCCCCCCCCGGCCCTCCCTGCCCCCAGCACTACTCCCTCTGGACCAGGCCCAGCCTGGCTGCTCCATCTGGTGCAGTGTCGGCAAGAAGAGCAGGGCCCTCACCGGGCGGGGGGAGGGTGGGCCAGGGGAGTCCCGGGGTCTGCACAGGCCCAGGGAGCTGAGAGCCTCGTAGAGATGGGGGTGGGGCGGGGAGGAGAACCCCAGGGGCTGCCAGGGAAAGGTCAAGGGGGAGTGGGAGAACTGGGAGGACGCAGAGGAAACTAGGGAGCCCAGAACAACGCGGGGAGGCCCCCACAGCTAGAGGCCCCCCGATGCAGCCGGCCGTCTCGGGTCCTGCCCCACCGTGGCGTCTGGGACATCCGTGCAGCCCTGGGCTCTGGAGTCACGGTGTGGAGCCAGCTCCACCCGAGCTGACCACCACGGGCATGTCCTGTCTGCCGGGACAGGGGCCGCTCCCCTCGGCTCAGCCGCTGCCCCCGCTCCTTGCCCACAGCCCCCTGGGCTGGGCTCGTCCCCTCGGTGACCACACCCCTTCCCCTGGGTCCATCCTCCCTCCCAGCCAAGGGGCTGCACCCCCCCAGGCACAGCCCCCATCACTCCAGGCTAACAAGTGCATCTGTGGCCTTTGCAGGGACCGTTCCCTCTGCCGGGAACGCTTGTCCCCCTTTGTCCAGCCCTGCTGGCCCTTCCTTCGGGGCTGTGGCCCAGCCTCCTGTCCAGGGAGTCATCTCCCCCGCGTGGAGTCCCCTGCCGGCCCTTCCACCACAAGCCTCATGCCACATGCGTCACGCGGTTTGCAGCCTGCCCGCCCCGCCCCAGGCAGGACCCCACGTTGGACAGCACCGCGTGTGGGCACGGCACGTGGGGGGGCAGCCCGGGCCCAGTCCTGGCAGGCGGGTGGGTGGGTGCAGCCCAGGGAAACCAGGAGGGGGTGTGCCTTGTTCCCAAACAGGAAGATGCGCGGAGTTGGCGTCACCGGGAGGGGACTGTTGCAATCCCGAGAGGCGTTTCCTCAGGCCGCGAGGCGATTGGGAGCCCAGGAAGCCCGCGAGGACAGCCAGCGGCCGGGCAGGTGAGCGACCTCTGTGTCTGCAGGCTGGAGATAAAGGCCCCCTGGCCAGGTGCAGGCGGTGTCAGCCCCACCCCGGAGGGCGGCCGTGCTCGCCCGATGCCGGGCCCTGGGGGCGGGGGCAGGGTGCGTGCCCCCTGTCCCCTCGGGGCTCCAGGCGGGCGGCGACCTCAGCTGTGATAACTGCCCGCTCCGGCCGGGCACCTGAGGACGCTCCGCTCTACGCCCGCAGCCAGGGGCAGCCTGCCGAGCGGTGGCGGGCAGCAAGGGCCAGTGGGGGCCCCGGGCTCAGCGTCCCAGCCCGCCGGGTCCCAGCTGGGGAGGGACGGTCAGCCTGGGCGGCAGGAGCAGGTCCCCGCGGGGAGCGTCGTGAGAGCCTGTGCTTAGCTGGGGGTGACGGGTGTCGCGGGCCCTGACACACCGATCGGCACCACCCCTGCTCCCCGCCGAGCTGCGCCCCTGCGGCACCCGGCACCCTGGGGTGCAGGACACAGGGCCCAGCGTGAAATGCCTGCCCCCAGGGAAGGCCCGGGAGCCTGGGCCGGGCAGCAGCAGCGGGGCGTCGAGGGCGATGGGGAGTCCCGCGTGCAGGGGAGTGGGCACGGGGTGGGGGGGACACGGGACTAGGCCCCGCCCACGCGACGTGACCCAGAGCTGCTCACACACATGTGCAAGGGGCGGAGCAGCTCCAGCAGCCGTGACTGAGCATCCCTGGGGCTCCCCAGGTGCCGGCTCCGTGCATCTCGGGGCCTCCTGGGGGTGGGGCCACCTGGGGGCTCTGGGCTGCTGTTGGGTTCATAATGCGACAGTAGTGGCGATGCAGGGCGACTCGGGCTGGTGGCCGTCCCACCCGGAGCCTCCTGCCGGCCGGTGACCCCGTGAGGCAGCCGCGCCCCCTGAGCCCCCCGGGGTCCCCATGCCCCCCCGCAGTCCCCACGCCCCCCACGCCCCCCCGCGCTCCCGTGCCTCCCGCGCCCCCATACCCCCTGGGGTCCCCTGCCCCCCACACGCCCCATGCCCTCCGTGGCCCCCAAACCCCGGCGCCCCTCCCCGCGGGGCGGCTGTGCCAGCTCGACCGGATTTGCCGTCGAGACACATTTGAGTCGGTTCCTAGGTCACGCTTGAGCGGGCTTCTTCAGTGACATTCGGCCTTGGGTGCTGCCCTGAGCCCAGCAGCAGCCAGGGCCGCCCAGGCCCCCACCCGGGAGGTGGCTCAGCGTCCGGGCAGGAATCAGAGGGCGGCGCGGGTGCCGTCCACGTCGGGAGCCACAGGCGCAGGTGTGGCCGGGCCGCCGGGCGGCGTCACCACGAGCCTTAACGCCACCGAAATTCAGCACGAGGGCTGTGGAACCCGGGCAGCACATCCTCCGGAAGAGTTCTCAGGAGCTCCGGCGGCCTCGAGGCCCGGCCCCCACCCCCAGGACCCGCCTGCCCACCGGGGCCCCTCGACCTCCTGCACCCCAACCGGTGCTGGCGTGAGAGGCGCCCCTCAGGGCCTTCCTCGCGGGCTTCCTGGGGCCCCGGGGTCCTCCTGGGAGGCGGGCCTGGCTCCCCTCCCCCCGCCCTGCGCCCCGGGGTGTTTCTCCCACGGTGGGTCCTCCGGAGGCGCTGAGCTCGGGCCCCAGGGAGGGGCCCACGGCGAGACCCGCGGCACCAGTGGCACCAGCCCCCACCCCGGCCGCCCTCCTAACCCCAGCCTGCGTGTCTGAGCGCGGCCCTCCTGGGTCACCCCATGCGTGTCTCTCTGGAGCTCCAGGGACCAAGATGCTTTGCCCACCGAGGCCAGGGAGCAAAGGGATGTCTAGGACCCCAGACCCTTCCCCGGAGCACTGCCCGCCCCCCCATGCCTCCCCCCGTCAGCCTGAGGCACCCCTTCCAGGTGGGGAGGGAGACGCCTGGGGGTACCTGGAGGTGGCCTCCTCGGAGTCTGGGCACGGCCCCTAAACTGCGGAAGGGCTCAGGAGCTACGTCAGGGATTCACCTGCGGTGACCTCTAGCACTCCGTCCGCCGCACGAGCCAGGTGAGCTCTCCTTAGGGTTCCGAGGGTTGAGGCTGGGGAAGCAGGGGTGGGGCCCGCGGAATCCACTCTCGGTCCTCAGGAGAGAATTCCTTGACCCCATCCTCAGGACTCCCGGGAGCCCCCACCACAGGCCCGTGGGCAGGCTCGGCATGGGGCGCAGAGAGCAGGGGCGCGGCCTCTCCTGGGAGGTGGTGGGGCTGGGGGTGGGTACCTAGAGGCCCCCCAGGGCGCAGCCTGAGCAGCTGCTTGCCCCTTCTGCGCCCAGTGTCCTCATCCAAAATCAGGGCCACGGTGACCGGGGAGCCCAGGGCTGCCAGGGACACAGGGGCCTCCTCTGCAGTGTCTCTGGCCCCTGTCATGCTCCTCGGGCCCCCAGGACTCAGACTTCCAGGGATGTGAGGCCCCACAAGCCTGAGCGAGATGCCCAGGCCAGGATGACTCAGCTCCGCCTTCTCTGAGACGACCCACATCCAAGCCAGGTCGGGCTGGCCAAGAGGACGCTGCTCAGGGCGGGTGGGGACGTGCGGGTCCGCTGGGGCTGGGCGGCCGCCACGTGCCTGCACCCAAGCCGCCGCACCCACTGCTGCAAAATCCTGCCATGGTCACATCTCCAGGGCTTCCAGGTCCCATCGGGTGGATGGTGTCCTCCCCAAATAGATGTTCTAGTCCCGGCGAATGTGACCGCCGTCCGGGACTGGTGTCCTCACAAGGGGAGGGAGTTTGGGCACAGGCCGGCTCTCGCGGGAAAAGGCCCAGATCCCCCGGCGGCTGCACAGACTGGCCCCCGCCCCGCAGACGCCCGACCTGTCCCACGGCCCTTCCACGGCTGACCGTCGCTGAGGGCTTCGTGGGCATCTGTTCCCCTAAAGGCGGCCACTTTCTAGAGGGGGGCTGGGTGTGGATGCCGCGGAGGAGCTGAATGGGTAGATTCTTCTGGGCCCGGGCCCAGATCCAGGCCGCACGCCCCCCACGGGCTCTGTCTGGGGCCGGGCTGTGGGTGCCCGCCCTCGCCTGCATCTCTGCCAGCAACGGCCACCAGCCCCCGCACCCTGGTGCTTTCCAACACCCAGTGGGCTCTGCTCTTCCGGGGCCTTCTCCCGGGAAAATGAATGCAGTGCCTCCCTGGATGCACTTTCACAGCAGAGGTTAAGGCAAAGGTGTTCAGGCCCCCCCCTCCCGGGAGCTCTGTGGGTGGGCGTCTGCCTTCGGCTCAGGGTGTGACCCCGGCGTCCCGGGATCGAGTCCCGCATCCCTGCAGGGAGCCTGCTTCTCCCTCCGCCTGTGTCTCTACCTCTCTCTGTGTCTCTCATGAATAAATAAATAAAATCTTAAAAAAAAAAAAGATAAAGGTATTTATGCACGCACTGTAAATAATTTTGAAAAAGAACGAAACAAATTCAAAACAGATGAAACGCCTAGAAGCCCCGTATTTCCACCAAGCCGCTTTCAGAATGGGAGGCTGTCACTTTCTCACGCTCACGTTGCCAGATGTTCGCCTGCGTCCCCGCAGTCGTTGGCAGTAGGCTGGCATCTGGGTGGAGTCGGCGCCAGAACACTCTCGGGTCCCCGGCAGCAGGACACAGCAGAGCAGGGCCACACGCGATCACGGGCTCCTCCTGAGTGCTCCCGGACACTCGGGCTTTGTCGGTCTCTTCCATTCCAATTTTTAAAAAAATACTTTAATTAAAAAAAAAAGATTTATTGATTTATTTATTTACGAGAGACAGAGAGAGAGAGAGAGGCCGAGACACAGGTAGAGGGAGAAGCAGGCTCCATGCAGGGACCCGATGCAGGACTCGATCCCGGGTCTCCAGGATCACACCTTGGGCTGCAGGCGGCACTAAACGGCTGAGCCACCCAGGAATCCCAGATTTTAATTTTTTTAAAGTCATCTCTACGTCCACCGTGGGGCTCGAACTCACAACCTTGAGATTAAGAGTCGAGCACTCTACCGACGGGGCCAGCTGGGTGCCCCTCAATTTATTCATTTATTTATTTTTTAATGAGCGAACGAAGAAACGATTTCTTAAGCCACGTGACGGATGGTACGGCCGCAGCAGCCGCTGTCCGCCTCCGCGGGCTGGGCAGGGAGCAGGCGCGTTCGGGTCACCTGCAGCTGGTACCGACACTGTCCACGGTGCTTCTAGAGCAGATTTATTTTCATGGGCTCGGCCTGACATGCAGGGAGCTGTTGCTCACCTGCTGTGCAGAAGGGGGTCCACCCGCAGGCCCCCGGGAGGGCTCCCAGCACCCTCAGGGGTCAGAGGGCCCCGCCGCTGCCATCGCCCGAGCAGCGTGGTTCAGGCTGAGCACCCGAGTCTCCAGCGGGCAGAGGGACCCTGTGCCCCGCCCCTGGCAGGTACCCTGGGTGCCGCGGCTCCACAGACTCCCCTGCAGACGGCACCTCCCGTGTCGTCACACCCGGTGGTGGCCTGTGTGAGCCCATGGGGAGGGCCCGGGAGCTCCCCCCTGCTCCTTGCTCCCCCCCTCCCCTGGGCTGCACCAACCCCAGCAGGGGCACGGCCTCTGCGGAGTCCGGGGGGCCCTCGAGGTCCCCGAGCCGGGTGGGCCCGGGGTCCCTGACAATATGCATCCGTGGCTTTTTAGAACTGAGGAGGTTGCCTGATTTCCCCTGGGCCGGACGAGCCCGTGAGCCGCCCCCCATTTCTGTCCTCCGAGCGACAGGACAGGTTCCGACGTTCGCCTCATTAATTCATGCTTCTGAGTAAGAGTCTCCTCCGTGTCCACCGTGTGAGAAAGAACAGTCGTGAACGGGACGACGGGGGGAGGACGCTCGGCCTCGCTGCTCCAGCCTGCGGCTGGGAGGGGACCCGGAGGGGGGCCGGGAGGGGGCTGCATCCCCGTCACCGCCAGAAGCTGTGGCCTCAGGGAAGGACATGCAAGGTGGGAGCGGCGGGGCCTCCTGGCAGAAGCACGCGTGAGCCAAGATGTGACGGGGAGAGGCCAGCCGGGCCAAGGCGGGCTGCAGGAGGGCCTGGGGGGACCCGTGTGGCTTTGTCCCCACAGCCCCGGGCGCTGCGGGCCTTCCCTGCAGCCACAGATCACAGCAGGACAGAGCCCCGAGAGTTGCAGGAGAGGGGAGGTGGCTCTCCCTGTGTGGCCCTGTGCCGGGGACCAGAGGCTTCCAAACAAGAGAACCAGAGTCCGCCGGCTTTCTGACGCAGGGACACGGGGGTGGCCTGAGGATCCCCATCTCTGGCGGGGTGCCCAGGAGGCCCGGCCCCCCTCCAAGGCAGACCCCCGACCGGGAAGGTTCGGAGCAGGTACGCCTGGGGTCGGAGGTCACCCAGCTCCAATCGCGGGTGCTGGACCCCACCTTGCCCGAGCCTGGCCTGGGTGGGATGGAAAGCAGGGGCGGCCCCGCGGGAAACAGTGACACCTGGTGGCCAGGCCGGGGCCCGCGGGAGCAGCAAGGCCCCCTCCCTGTTCTGCGGGCAGCGGGGAGCTGGGCAGGAGTCAGGGCAGGTGCCCAGAGGTCCCGGGGGGTGGGGGGGTCCAAGCGGGCTGGCTCGGGGCGTGAGCAGGGGGGCAAGGGGCGCATGGGGACCCGCGGAGGCGGCGACAGTGATGCGGGGAAGGACCCGGCGGCCGTACCCTCATTACCTGCAGCGGGGGTCACCGCCGCCCCCCTCCCACCCCCGTGGCCTTGACCGGTCCCGGCCCCGCTCCCGTGGTCTCATCTCGCCGCAGATTTGAGAGCTGATCCTACGGGTTGCGTCGCTTCAGCCCGACCTTCCCGGGTGCGTCTCAACAGACGGATGTTTTCTCCCGGAGCCCCGGGGCCACTGTCGTCTTTCACAAAACCGACACCCCCTCCGTCGCGTCCGGTAGCCCGTCCGGAGACAGATTTGCCCAAGATGTCCAAACCGTCAGGCCCAAGGTGTCCAAACCGTCTCTTCGAAGAGGGCTTGTCCGGGCTGGGGTTCCTGCGAGGCCGTGGCGCCCCCCGTGTTACTGCCCGACCCCGGGGTCCCGGGATCGAGTCCCACGTCGGGGTCCCTGCAGGGAGCCTGCTTCTCCCTCTGCCTTTCCCCCTGCTCACGTGCTCACTTTCTCTCTCTCTCTCTTAAATAAATAAATAAAATTAAAAAGGGAAAAAAAAGAACCTAGGCCTTGGCCCGTGAAGGCTGTACCGCCAGGGCTCAGCGTGCGCCCTCCGTGGGCTTCCCCAAGCGTATTCCTCTGTCCCCACGGCCCGAAGCTCCAGCCCACACGGGCCGCCTTCCTGCCCTCCCAGTTCTGTTTTTGTCTTTTATACGTTTCGCCCCAGAACCTGGAGCAGGTGGGGCCGGGTGCTTCCTGCCGCGGGGCACTGGGCGTGCAGGTCAGGCTGCGCCTCCGTGCGTGATGCTGAGCGGAGGCGGTTGTCGTGACGGCCGGTCACCCCTTCTTTCCCTCCGCGTCGTAGAGGGCAGGAGGGGAGCCCTGGACAGGTGAATGGAACGGCTGTTGATGTCATTTGAACCAGGGCATGTGCTGCATAAAGGGTCCCGGGTCTTCTGGCCCAAAGCGGGGAAGGGAGCCCCACGGGGAGAGGCGACTACCCAGGGCCCCCGAGTGAGGGGCAGCTGCAGGACGGAGGCCAGCTCTCCACTGGCCTTAGCGGGTGGCCCCCTGCCCCGGCCACCTGGCCGGCCTCTGCTCCCTGAATCTCTCTCTCCTGCAACCCTGGCCCCGACTTCCTGTCCCTGTGCCTCTGGGCGGAGGGGATGGGGCACGAGGGCACAGGGCAGAGACCAAAAGCCCAGGTGGGAAGTGGGGTCCTGGGCATTCTAGAGCCCGGGGTAGCGAGCGGGCCCTCGGTGTGCCCCGTCCCCGTCCTTCACAGCCCTTAACTGAGCCGGTCTCTGACTCCCCTGGAGGACAGTCTGCTGTTACTCTCTGTTTACAGATGAGGGAACTGAGGCACGGAGCGGGTCACCCGCCTGGACCCACCTACGGGGCCACTGGGCCACTGTGTGCCCTGCCCTCGGCCCCAGGTGGGCGCGCAGAGGAAGAAAGCTTCTGGCCTCCCTGAGGTAGGTGGGCTGCCCGGCCCCAGCTGGGATCGCCCAGGGGGTGGGCAGGTCCTGGGCGCCCGACGCGGGGGGGAGGGGGAGCTGAGCCAGGCAGAGCCACCCCTGGGGCAGGTGGGGCCTGCTGTGGCTTGTGGCTCACGCTCAGCGCTGCCCTGTCACTCCTGGGTGCGTTCTGGGTCCCACCTCTTTTTCTCCTTGTTCCCAGAATGTGGCTCAGACCCCGAGGTCGCTAGGGTCCCCTTCTGGGCTGACCTGGCCGAGGGCCTTGCTCCCTCAGGGCCCGGGAGGCCCCGCGTCCCCCCAGCCCTTGCACCTGGGGCAGGGTGCCTGCAGGGCCCCCAGGAGGCCTGAGTCCTTGGGGAAACCGAGGCTCAGGGCGGTCACCTCCCTCTGGCTCCTGGTGAAGTTTGGCCCCGTCCCCGTCCCCGTCCGCGTCCCCGGCACTTGCGCTGGCCTCCTGGCTCCCTCACGCATCCTCTCGAATAACCAATGAGAGAGAAACTGATCCCCAAACTCCTTCCTCCAAGGTCAGTCCCTCTTCTGCCAAGATCTAAGAAAAGATTTAATCGCAGCCACTTCCGCCGCCAGCTGCAGTCTTGCGGTGTCACCTCCTGCCCTCCGCGTGCCGCCTTTCCCGGGCTGGGGCCGATCACTCTGTATGAGCCCATACATCCGCGGGGTAGGAAACGGGCAGGAGGTTTGTTCACACCTGAGCGGAATAGAAGCCAGACCCCTGTGCAAACGCAGCCGCCTGAGCAGGACGCGGAGGGGGGGTGGGGGGTAGGGGTGGGGGAGGGGGGCTGGCGCACACAGAAATCACCCTGGGGGGGACAGGCGCCTCCATCGCCGTTGGGATTCAAGGCCCTCCTGGGAGGCCCGGGCTGGGAGTTTCTCAGAGCTCCCCAGGGGGCCCTAAATGCAGTCATGAGCTCGGCCCCCCCCAGGGCTGCCCCCCCCCCCCAGGGATCACGGCAGTCAGGGCTCAGGGGACAATCAGCTCGGCTGGTCTGGGCAGATAGGGGTTGCAGCGGGGTACCCGTGGCCACTCGGGGTCCTCGGGAGCGCAGGAAGCTTCCTCAGGCTCCGAGGAGCGTGTGGAGCCCGCTGGCCTGGGCCGCCCCCGACGGCCACCAACCACAGCACCGTGAGTTCTCAGGGTTCACAGCGAGGGTGGCTGGGGTGTCTGCGAAGTCACACAGGCTTCCGCGCACCCGCCTCTGTCCCAGGTGCTGAGGGCTACGCCGGCGGAGGCAAGTGTTCGCGGGCGTGGCCGGGTCAAGGCCACTGAGGGTCACGGCTCCTCGTGGGAGGGAGGCCCCGGGGAAGCAGACGCACACGGAGGAGGGGCAGACGACGCTGTGGCCCTGTCGCCTCGCGGGGGCCTTCACGACGGAGGCGGGCGGCCAGCAGCTGGTGTAGTTCCAGACCCGAGAGGCAAGGGCCCCCCGGGGCCTCTGGAGGGACCCTGCCGCCCCCCGATGTCTGCGTCTGAAGCCACCGGCCGGGGCTAGCTGTGTTGCCACCCCAGGAGGCAGCCCCCTGACTCGGGCGTGGCCGCCCTCGGCGCTCAGAGCCCTCACGGTGCCGTTTACGGCCTCCTCCTTCTCTGGCGGTTTTCAAGATTTAGTTATTTATTTTCCAAAACCTCTCAAAGCTCGGGCCTTCTCTCCAATAAACAGCCAGACACGCGGTCGCGTCGGCTGAGCACAGGCGGATACTGCGATGCTGTGGATGCGGGTCCCTGATCTTTCAGCAACGTCAGAAATGCTTCCTCCTGCTGGTTTTTTTTTTTTTAAGATGTTATTTATTTATTCATGAGAGACACAGAGAGGCAGGGACACAGGCAGAGGGAGAAGCAGGCTCCCTGCAGGGAGCCCGATGCGGGACTCGATTCCAGGACCCCAGGGTCACGCCCTGAGCCAGAGGCAGATGCTCAACTGCTGAGCCACCCGGGGATCCCTTTTTTTTTGCTTTTTGACCTTTAACTCTGCTGCTGGTTGATGTTGTCACATTCAAGTTCCAGATTTTTTTATACGATATTCATTCATTCATTCATTCATTCATTCACGGGAGACACAGAGAGAGGCAGGGACACAGGCAGAGGGAGAAGCAGGCTCCCTTCAGGGAGCCCGATGTGGGACTCGATCCCGGGACCCCAGGGTCACGCCCCGGGCCAATGTCAGGCACTAAACCCCTGAGCCACCCGGGGATCCCCTGAGTTCCAGATTTTGACGTGGCACCTCTGCTGGGCTTGTCCTTCACGGCTTCTGGATTCTTCGTGCTCCAGAAAAATTTTCCACCCTCACCACCTGGTCACTGGCCCAGAGCCCTGCTTCCTAACACCGTCCCGCTTGGGGATTCAGATTTCGGGAGGACAGTAACATGCAGTCCGGGAGCACCGGGTGAGAAAATCTTGGTGATTAACATTCTCTTGGAAAATTACCCACTTTTCTTAGATTGTCACGTTTTATATAAATATTCAAAGTATTTGTTTCTGTAGCTCTATCTTCTCGTCTTCAAATAACAAATCCTTTTTTTCTTCTAAGTCTAAATTGTGCTTATCATTTTTTTATTTTTTTTATTTTTATTTTTTTTTGTTTTTTTTTTTTTGCTTATCATTTTTTAAAAAAGATTTTTATTTATCTGAGAGAGGGAGAGCACAGAGGGTGAGAGCACAGACTCCCCGCTGAGCAGCGAGCCCGACGCGGGACTGGATCCCAGGACCCCGAGATCACGACCTGAGCTGAAGGCAGATACCCCCCCACCCCCTGCCTTATTTCTTAAACTGTAAGTGATGGATTTATGTTGGGGCGTTCTCTCTCAGTAGAGCGTTTGCTGTGACCCCATTTTCCCTACTGGGGGTTCGGTCATGAGGCCTCTGCACCCCCCTGGTGGTGATAGAGACCGTCTCCTTCATCTCCAACTAGAGTGCGGCTTCACCTTTACTTCCTCCTTTAACCAAATACATTTTTAATTTCCAAGGTGCTGAGCGTTTTGTCCTTGGGGCGACGCTCTGCTTTCTGTTACCTTGGACTCCGAAGATGATCTGTGGGATTTCTTTTTTGAATAATTTACTGATATTGGGGGGGTAGGGCTCAAGGCCTGATAACGATTATGTCAATGTTCCCGGGCTTTGGTGAGGGTCCGGCACGTATGGGAGGTCCCCCCAGGAACCTCGCTGGCACACCAAGGTGGGTAGCACAGAGCCCACGCCGCGCATCCACTTCAGGTGGGCAGGGCCAAGGGCCACGGTTGGAGGGCGAACCCTCAGCTGCTCAAGGATGCTCGTGGTCCCGGAGGCTGTAGGGTGGGGGCCATACTGGAGCCTGGAGTCCTCCATGGAGCGACCAAAGCCATCCGCAAGCATGGCAATCCACGAGGGGTGCTCTGAAGGGGGGCGCCAGGGAAACCCGCCTGCACCTGCACCTGCACCTGCACCCCGCCCTCTCCTCCCGCCTTCCGATCTCCCGCCGGACCCTCCCATGGGTGGGAACCAGCCCACGACCCAGAGAGGTCAGAGGCTGACCAGGGAAGAGGGGCCAGGCCCTCAGGGAGTCCACCCTGCAGACCCCGGGCCTTGCTAGAGGGGAGATGTCTACGCCCCCCGCGCCCGCCTTCACCGTAAGTCCTTGAGGAAGCACGTGTCTTCAGGTGTCAGCCCTGGGCAGCGTCTAGCCACCTGCTGCACATCCTCCGCACGTGGAACCCCCAGGCCGCCTCTAGTCCCCAGCCTGTTCCCCCAGACTCATGTGCAGGCGGACAGCAGACTCCATCCCGCTGTTACTGCGGATGAACGCTCAGTCTGCTCCTGCCCATCCTAACCCGGCTTAGGGTGGGCAGTGGGAGCGACCCTAACAAACAGCACCCCAAGGATACAGAGAGGGACAGCCCTTCCCACACCCAGACCCAGCTCAGAACTTGTGGGGTGGCTGTGAATGCACAGAGGAGGGAAAACCATGGAGCGGGGGGTCCGGAGGGGACTCTGGTTGACCTTGAAGGACCCAGCGACTTCCTTCTGGTCCGGTCCCAGAGAGAGCCCCCGGGAGCCGCTGCTCGGTGGACACGGCCCCCCACATGGGCTCTGGCCGCAGCCCAGCCTCCCAGCTGCCAGCGGCTGCCAGCCAGACACTGAGTCAGCACCTGGCAGGCGGGCAGAGCCAGCAGAGCCGTCCACACGCAGTGCAGATCCCCGCTGGGCCCCCCGGCCAGAAGCTCAGAGGCCCAATTCCGTTGGGGCCTTGCCACTTCCCCACCGCACCCTGCTCTGTCCCACCCGCGGTTCCAGGTTCCCGCGCCTGAGACCCAGTGATGCCTCTGTCCTGAGGTCACATCGATCCTTCATCAGGTGGCATGCGACGTCGGTCCTACCTCCTGGGTGATTCAGCAGCGAAGCGGGACTAGGCATTGCTACGGCGCAGGCGTGTCCTTACAAATACAGATCCCTGGGCCTCATCCCAGGCCTCGGGCCCTCCGGGGGTGGGTGGGGGGGCTGGGTGCTGCTAACCAGAGCTTCCACGCAGTAAAGCCTGGACTGGGCGCCAGAACCTGCTTCCCACCCTCCCCCAGGGGCTGCCTCACGGCCGTGGCTCTGGCCCCTGAGAAGTTCCTGGAATCCTGGAGAGAGTTTCAGCCAAGGGGCCGACTGGGACCCTGGACCCCCGGGGCATTTGCAAGTCTCCTCACCTCGGTTTCCTCGTGGGCAAAATGGGGTTGATAATTGTGCTTCCCTGTGCAAGAGAGCATGAGCGAACCGAGCTCAGATATTTAAAAGTAAGCAGCGTGCGAATGCTGCACCCTGATGCAGGGGCTGGGAGCGCCTGGGTTCCTGGTGCGGGCCCGAGCTCTGCGCCTGCCGCCCCGCTGTGTTCCCACACGCCAGCCTCGGCTGCCCGCCCGTCCCCCGGGTGGACAGTCCCAGGCCCCAGGACTCGGTCTGTGGTCACTGCACACGCTGGGCCAGGGCCGGCCCTCGTGGGCCTCCTTCCACTGCACCCAGGCCAGCGGCTGCTGCTCAGTCACCACCGCATCTCCGCCCGCAGGGTGGCCCAGGTTCCCGAATGCGCTGCACGCGGCCGGCCTGCCAGCCTGGGGGGTCTGCGCCCAGACAGCCTGCTGCTCGCTGCTGTTGGCTCCCTGTGTCGCTTGTCCCCAAACGCAAACGAGGGCATTGTCCCCACTTTAAACACGAGGACCTGAGACTCGTAGGGGATGGGACAGATGAGAAGTCAGGCCCCAGTGTTCCATCCGGTGGTGAAGGCAGGAAGGCTGCACGGAGGAGGCGGCGTCCTAGGGCTTTGGAGGGCTTTGGAGGGCTTTGGAGGGCTTTGGAGGGAGGGCGGGCGCCCTGGGCTGTAAGGAAAGGCTACAGGAGCTCAGGAGAAGGTGCGGCCGGCAGAGTGGGCAAGGCCGGCAGGGGCGCGGCTGGGCAGGCGCCCGGAGGGAACAGCCGAGGCCCAGGGGGCAGGGGAGCCCGGGGCCACGGGCCGCAGGTGCAGGTCGGGGAATCTGAGGCCACCCCGGGCCGGACCCGCAGGAGCCAGCGAGCGAAGCTGGGCGGGGAAGGGTCCTGCCGGGCCGGCGGGCTCCCGCGCTGCCTCGGAGCAAGGCCTCTTTCCCAGCCTGGCCTCAGTTTCCCTCCCGCGCCCCCGCGCCCGGGAGCCCCGCCCAGCGCAGCCCAGCCCAGCGGCCCGGGCATGCGCACACGGGTCCACCGCTGCGCCGCCTCGGAGGCCACGCCCCGCGTTGCCATGGCAGCCGCGTCCCCCCGCGGCGCGCGGAGCGGCCTCGCGGCGGGGGTTGCCGGGGCAACGGGGGCGGGGCCTCAGGGGCGGGGCTTGTGTCCCCGCCCCGGGCTGGCGGCGGACCGCGGGGGGTCTGGGGGCGGGGGCCCGGGTTCGAGGCCTGCAGCATCTCCCGACCTGCGCCTTCCCCCCAGACGCCACCCCCGAGCCCGGGGCTCCCATGTGGGCGGTGGCAGCTGCCCCAGCACTGCCCGGTTGTCACTTCTTTTCAGGAAACCTGTCCTGTCCCTTTGCCTATTTTTTATTATTATTACTATTATTATTATTCTCTGGTGTTCTGCGAGTTTGGTTTTATTTTTCCTATTGGGGATCATGTTGATTTCTCACTGAGCGTTTCTATCTGCAGTTCTGGAATATTCTTTTTTTTTTTTTTAGTTCTGGAAAATTCTAAGCCAATATTTATTCAAATACTGTTTCAATGTCCATCCCTCCTCCCGGAATTTCACGCGTCTTTCCCAAGCACAGGCCACAGGCTTCCCCCTGGCTTCCCGCCTCCCCCCGGGACCCCACCGCCCCTCCTGGGCTTTTCTGCTGTATGCTGACCTCACCTAGACCTCCCTCCCGAACCCCAGCCGGGAGCCTTGTGGCTTGCTTTCTTTTTTCCATCTCTGCTCAGACCCGGGGACACGGCAGGTGTCATCCTGGTGCTCCCAGAGCTCTCCCAACTGACCGGAACCTCCTTCTCCACTTTATTCTCCAGGTCCCCTCTGCACCTGCCAAACTGCTGTCCAGACATCACAATCCCTGCTCATCCCAAGTGGCTTGACTTGGCTGCAGCCAACACCACCGTTTTGAATTTCCTCCTGGCTGGTGGCACTTAGCTGGTGTATCTTTTTTGTTTGCAAGCTTGATTTTGTGGATTTTGAATTTTGTGATATATTTTTCCACAATTTATTTTTATTAAGTTAAACCATTTGAAATTACCATTTTTTGTAGGTCAAAAACAGTTGAACGTTGGCAATTTCATGACTTAACCTAACATTTGGAGTGGCTGGGGGAGAAGGGGCTCTTCCCAGATTCTTTAGGCGTACAAAAGTCTACAGCTCTGATAGGATTTAAAATTTTTAAATTTTTATTAAAACAGTTTTTTCAAAGATTTTATTTATTTATTCATGAGAGACACATAGAGAGAGGCAGAGACACAGGCAGAGGGATAAGCAGGCTCCATGCAGGGAGCCCGATGTGGGACTCAATCCCAGGTCTCCAGGATCACACCCCGGGCCCAAGGAGGCGTTAAACGACTGAGCCACCTGGGCTGCCCAAAATTTTTAAATTTTTAATGTAGTATTTACCATGTTGTAAATTCAGAATGGTACAAAAAGAAAGCATAAAAATGAAAATGGGTCTTAATTTCTGCTCTTAGAGCCATTGAAACAAAAACATATACCTATATAGGATTAGAAAATTCAAACTGTACATAAAGAAAGACTATATATGTATTTTTTTAATAGTGAAGGCATCCCCAGTCTTGGCAAACATGGTGTCCATTTATTCTGTGCTTCCTTTCAGGAAAACAAAGGCAGGGGTAGCTATTATGCACACTCCTCTGTGCCTCTTTTAAATAATTTAACAAACATCCTGGTGATCTTTGCACATCAGCACATAACTTTTGAGACTCATTGATTTTAGCAGCTTCAGAAAAATGCCCCCCTGGGGACGCCTGGGTGGCTCAGTCAGTGAAGCGTCTGCCTTCAGCTCAGGTCACGATCCGGGGTCCTGGGATGAGTCCCGAACCTGGCTCTCAGCTCAGCTGGGAGCCTGCTTCTCCTTCTCCCTCTGCCTGCCGCTTTGCTTACTTGTGCTCTCTCTGTCAAATAAGTAAATAAAACCTTAAAAAGAAAAGGGAAATCTCTCCCGTATATACCCCCAGTTCATCCAACCAGTGCTCATGGGGGAACACCTGGATGATCTCCAGGTTTTGGGCCAAAGTTTTGTGTGTAGAAACCACAAGCAAACGGGTAGCCAGCGGGCTTCCTGGATCAAGGAGGGGAGCACTCTGGGGGCACGTGGCTGCCTCAGTTGGTAGAGCACGCAACTCTTGGTCTCAGGGGGTGAACTTGGGCCCCGCATTAAAGACAATAGAAGCGGGGATCCCCGGGTGGCTCAGCGGTTTAACACCTGCCTTCAGCTCAGGCCGTGATCCCGTGATCCTGGGGTCCTGGGATCGAGTCCCACGTTGGGCTCCCGGCATGGACCCTGCTTCTCCCCCTGCCTGTGTCTCTGCCTCTCTCTCTCTCTCTCTCTGTGTCTCATGAATAAATAAGTCTTTAAACAAACAAACAAAAACAAACGATAGAAGCACTTTAAATGTGGAAACATTTTGACAAACCGCCCTGCAGAAAAGGAGTGCTTCTTGTCCTGGCCATTGCCACATCCTTTCCCCCAGCCCCGTCTCACTGGATATCACCACACACTCACATTTTTGACAATCTGATAAGTCAAAAAACAAACAAACAAAAAAAACAACCCTCACTATTTCACTCTGCATTCTTTTAACTGTGATGACCTTTGCTTATTGACCCATTGTCCTTCTGTAAATTGTCCCTACATAGTATCTGGCCACTTCTCTGGTGGTCACTTGTATTTTTTGCTATTAGTTCACAAAGGCTTTTTTAGTTTTAGGAAATTCCCTTCATCTTCATATGTTCTGAAATATGTGTTAGCATGGAGTCTTTCAATTTCATTTATAATGTTGAGGCCACAAAGATGTTTGGTTTTCATATGGCCTATTGGGCTTCTTTGGTGCTTTCAGGCTGCGTGTCCTGATTTCTCCACCCCAAGATACTATGTCCAATCACACTTCATTTTACTTTCCTAAAGTTTCTTTCTTACTTTTTTTTTAATTTGTTTTTTACAATTAAATGTTAACTCCAACAGAAATTTCTCTTGATAATGTGTCCAGTGATAGCCAACTCTATGGATCTCCCATGGTGGCCTATGCCAGTTTCGAAGTCATGTATTTTCCCCAAATTATTTGAAATGATACCATAAACATTGGATCTATTTCTTTTAAGACTTAGAATTTTAGAATTTCATAACATGTTTTAACATCTAATAGGGCAGACCTCCCCATTCGTCTCCTTTTAAACAAATTTCCTGATTAGTCTTACATGTTTGTTTTTCTTTTCTTTTTTTTTAAGATTTTATTTATTTATTCACAAGAGACAGAGAGAGAGAGAGGCAGAGACACAGGCAGAGGGAGAAGCAGGCTCATGCAGGGAGCCCAACGTGGGACTCGATCCCGGGACCCTGGGATCACGCCCTGAGCTGAGGGCAGGCGCTCAACCACTGAGTCGCCCAAGGATCCCCGCATGTTTGTTTTTCCATGTGAACTTTTACTGCTATTTTAATTAAGACTACATCAAATGTATACTTTTAATTTAGTGAAAACTGTACTTTTTACAATATCGCCTTTGTATTAACTTACCTTTTTTCAGTGGATTTTTAGTTTTTCTATAGAATTTCCTTACACATGAGAAATTTGCACATTTCTTATTGTTTCTGGGTGTTTATGTTTCTTAGTGCTATTGTGCTCAGACTCCTGCATTATAGGCTCCAACTGTTCCCTCTGCTTTACAGAAACTGCTGTCCTCTCAGTGATGGTGCTTCCTGCACACCCCTAACCCACTGCTTCCTGTGGCTCTTCACTCATCCCCCAGGTTTCCTAGGTAGACAATGACCTTATCCGCAAACAATGCTCATTTTGTTTCCTCCTTTCCAATATCTTTACCTTTCTTTCTCTCATTTGTCATTACTTCTGCATGGAACGGAGGTGACTGTGCATATCGCTCGTTGTCACGGGAGTCCTCTTGTGGTTCCTCCATGTGGCACATGGTCCACACAGGGCTCAGCGCGTGCCCAGCCCTGCTCTCCGCATGTCACCTGTGAGGTCCGTACTGCTCTTATCTCACCTGAGGACCTGCGACAGACATAGGGAGTGAATGAACTTGCCGGGAGTCGCACAGCCGATGGAGAGCGAAGCCCACAAGAATCAGAGTGTGGGTTGGAAGAAAATAGGGTGCAGGTGCAGGGCTACAACGTGAAGGATCTGGTTGTTGGCCCAGTCTCCTTGCTGGGGGGAGGGGCTGAATTCCACCTCATCATGGGAATGGGGAGTCAGGGAGTACACAACCAGAAAGGGTCGCAGAGGACAGAAGGACCAGCGTGCAGCTGCTAGGCATCCCAAAGTCAGAAAAATCTTAAGACTGAGAGGAGAAAATATTTGAAAAGCAATGGAGGTTAATTTTCCAAAATGAAAAAAAATAAACAACCTCAGAATGTAAGGCTCACAGGAAAATTCACCCCTTTAGAAAGTTCTAGAAGCATCTTTAAAGAAAGAACATGGAACGAGATCCCAGTGGACATGGGAGTTCTCAACAGCATACAAGACCGTGAAGTAAGTGTTTTTTTAAAAAATTGAAAGAAACAAACATTGCATCTAGGATTTTATATCCAGCCAAGTGGAAAATATAGTAAAAGTAATCTCAGGAATCTAAGAGAGCTCAGAATGTTTTTCACCCCAAAATCCACATTAAAAATTCTTTGTATTTCATAAACAACAGAAATGCAGGCACAGCTTCAAGAAGCATGGAAAACAAGGATGATCAAGGTCCTTGGAATGAGTATTAATAATTTTAAACAAAAACAAGGACCAAAGAAAAGAAAAAGTATATCCACAATAACTCAGAACTATAATCCTAGACAACATCAGTGCCTGGGAGTAAAGAATACGTGGCCAGGCTGGAGAACTCGAATGTTAGGGAGGATGCATAATTACAGAGGGTACATAGGTTACGTGAAAACAGTATTAAATTCAAGGCAATTGCCATAAGAATAAAAATATGAATGAGGATAAACCAGCAGAAGAAGATTCACTATACTCAGTGCGAAATAGAAAAAAGTAAATACAGTAAATAAAATTTTGAATACGATGGCAAAACTCAGTCTCAATTTAACAGTAATTACTATAAATGTAAGTGGATTAAATTCCAATTAAAAGGAAGAAACCGGGCAGCCTGGGTGGCTCAGCAGTTGAGCACCTGCCTTCGGCCCAGGGCCTGATCCTAGAGACCCGGGATCGAGTCCCAGATCGGGCTCCCTGCATGGAGCCTGCTTGTGTCTCTGCCTCTCTGTCTCTCTGTTTCTCATGAATAAATAAATAAAATCTTAAAAAACAAAAAAGAGGTACAAACTGATTAGATTTAAAAATTCTAACAATGGGTAGCTTAAAAGAGAAACACTTAAAAAAAGATACGGAAAGTTTAGAATAAAAAGTTGGCAAAAGACATACCAGGCAAATATGAACTAAAGAAAACTGGATTGACATCTTAACATGTGACTCTCAGATTTAATACAAAAAAAACCCAAAAAACAAAAACAAAAACAAAAACAAGAAGAGAGGACATCCCATGCATACTGGTGAAATGGGCCACGGAATGATAATGCACACCCATCAGAATTATTGAATACCTAAGAATTTGCCTTAATGCCCGTCATGCAGCATCTGCCAGATTTCAACAATTGTAACAGGAGATTTTAATTTTAAAAATAATAATTTAATAGCTCAAGCGGACAAAAGCCTAGCAGAAATCTCCAAATCCGGATCAACGTAATTAATAATCTTGAACTATTAAATGTACACAGAACTCTATACCCGTCAAGCAGAGAAATGCAACCTCTTTGAGCGCATGTGGAGTATTCACAGATAGAGACCATGTGTTAGGACCTAAAGAAGCCTTAATAAATTTCTGAGGCGAATTCCCTGCCCTCTGGGCTGCTATGTTGGGTTTGTGCTTCCAGGTCCCCTTTACCCCATGTGTGAAGAGAGCACCCTAAATGGACCTGTCAGTGGGTGCCCCTCCACCCAGCTGCCTCTTGGGCCCAGCCAGAGGGAGCATTCCCAGATCCAGTGAGGCGGGAGCGTGAGGTCTGATCCCTCCGGTGGGTGCTGGGGCTGGCTGCATCCTCCCTGAGGCCTCTGCCCCTACCCGCAGCCGCTCCCTCTCCCCCCCACCTCCCTGCATCAGGCGACAATGTCAGCGCAGTGTCCCTCGGTCCTGTGGTTTTCCCCGCTCCTACCTACACGTTTGTAAACAGCCTCTTTATCAAACACTCCTCAAATTACCCGGTTGGAGTGTGCCATCCACTTCCTGCCAGGATCCTGACTCGACACAGACTTTGTTCTCAGACAATAATGCAATTAAACTGGAAAGTGGTAACAAAAATTGATAATAAAGAAAAATACTGAAGCAAGCAAGCAGGAAACACTATTGGAGAGTAAATAACGTTACGAAGTAAGGCAGGGGTTTGTAACCTATGAGGTTAAAAGGAGATCATCAGGGACGATAAGAAATATTTAGATCTGAATGATAATGAAAACATCCTCTGTCCCAATTTGTGAGGCCCAGTAAGGCAGTGCTGGAGAGGGAATTTTGCAGTTTAAATATATCCACCAGAAAATTAAATAGTTCAAAAATAAATGAGCCTAAGCACTTAGCTCAAAGCGGAGCAGCATATCAGATTCCAAGAATCAGGAAGGAAAGAAATAATAGACAAGTGCAGGGATAAGGGAAATAGAGGGAAAGATGAGACGACGAACAAAACTAAAAGTTGGTCCTTTGGAAATATCTAAAAAACATTAAAACAGAGAAAAATGCAAATAAACAAAGTACGGAATAAAAAGGAGCAATAACTAGAGACGCGATTGATAAAGAAATGAATACACGCTGGTGATTTTGAAAGCTGGATGACATGGATTCCTAGAAACATGTAAAATTTGGCTCAAGAACTAGAGAACTCGACTAGATCAATAAATACGATGAAAATGGAAATGATGAAGCCCCCCCCCCTCCTTAGTTTTATTGTTTCTACCCAAAGTTTGGAAAAGCAATAATTTCTCTTTTACGCAGGTGGTTGCAGGAAATAGAAAAAGGGAAATTGTCCGGCGGGGCCGGGGGTGGGGGTGGGGGTGGTGGTGGGAGGGCTTGGGGGACAAGGGTGGGAGGGTGTGTCCTGTGCAGGGTGCATGTGTGTCTGCGTCCTTGTCGCCTTGGGGGCACATGCCCCAGGGATGCTGCACATGGAGGTGAAGCCCCCTCCCTCCTCGTCGTGTGAGGATTAGGCCAGTGACTAAATAAGGCCCCAGGGGCAGCGCCGGGCACCTGCTGGGCGCTGGGGGAGGCGGAGCCGCGGACGCGCAGAGGACAGGGGCTGGGCTGGAACCGGACCTGGGCGCCCCGCTTTCTCGGTGGCATGACGTCACCGCACCCACCGCAGTTCGGGTGGGTGAGCCGGCCGGGGGCTTCCTCGACGTCCCCCGGGGCGGACGGAGCTCCCTGGCAACGGAGATGCCAGTCGGCCCGGGGGCCCGGACAGCCTCTGCGGAGGCCGAGAAGGCGGGTTTGCCCGCGCGGGCCGGGGGCAGCGTGTCTCCGGGGACCAGGCTGCGGGCGGGCAGGACCCGGGGCCGCCGGGGGCGCGGGGGGGTCTCCGCCCAGGGCATGCCGGGAGCAGAGGCGGAGGCCGCGCGGGTTGCATCATCCCTGCGGGAGGAGCTGGGGATGCTCCGGTCCCTCTAGCGCTCGGACCCAGACTCTCCGCGCGCCGTTGAAAATTCACCTGTTACACCCAGATCGGGGGCCCCCGCCCCCCCGCCCCCCGCTGCGGGAGCCCGCGGGCTTTGTCCCCCGCGCCCGGGCGCTTGTGCCGCGGGCCTCCCGGGGCTTGTGTGCGGGGGGCGGGGGGCAGGTGGGGGGCCCCGCCAGAGGGGTCGGGGGAGGCCGGCGCGGGATCCCCGCGGGCGCGGGTGGGCGGGGGTCCGGGCCCCCCAGGGCGCGCGGGGCTGCGCGTGGACGGGCCCGCGTGCGCGCCGAGGTCAGCTCCCCGGCCCCGGCGCCCCGGCTCGCCGGCCGCGGCGTCGGCGGTGATGTCACGGCTCAGCCCCGGCCCCCCGCCCCCTCCCCGTCCCCGAGGCGGCCGCGCGCCCGTCCCTCTCCCCGCGCGACGAACCAGCTGGCGGCTGGGGCTCGGGCGCCGCTTGCAGCCAACCAGCGCGGCGGGAGGGGCGCGGGGCGGGCCGGGCCGGGGGCGCGCAGCCCGTCACGCGGTGCCGCCGTCACAGCGCCCAGCGAGCCCCGGAGCCGCCGCCGCCGCAGCTCCGCGCTCGGGGACCCGCGCCCCGGCCAGTGCCCATGCGGGGCCGCCGCCAGTGACGCCGGAGAGGTAAGGGCCGCCCGGGCCGCGCCGCGCCCGCGCCCGCCCCCGCGCCCGCACCGGCCCCCGCGCCCGCGCCCGCACCTGCAGCGGCTCCGCGGCGGCCCCGGTGCGGAGCTCCCGGCCGGAGCGCGTCCTTGTCGCCGCCGAGGTGCGGGCGCCGCGCGCGCGGCCCTTTCCCCCCTTTCCTCCCCGCTTCCTCCCCGCTTCCTCCCCGTTTCCTCCCTCGTTCCTCCCCCGTCCCCGAGGAGAACAATGGGGCAAATTCAGGGGTGTCCCCTGCGCCCCCGGCCCCGCGGGCCCCCGGGAAGGGCCGCGTCGCTGCGGCGCCGGCTCCCAGGGTCGCCGCCGGGGGCCTCTCCGGAGCCCCCTCCTCGGCTGCCGCGCCGCGGTCCTTCCCGGGGGCGGGGGGGCGGGCTAGGGCGCGGGGGGAGGGCGGTGCTGGGCCCGGGCGGCGCGGGCGGGGCGCGCGGGGGCTGCGGCGCGAGGCCGGCGGGGTGCGCACCGCGGGGACGGCCCTGCGGCGTCCCCCCGCGTCCCCGTGCGCGGGCTCAGGGCGGGCTGTCGGCGGCCGGGCCCGCGTCTACGCAGCCAGCGCCCGTAGCAGGTGCGGCCCGCGGCGGCGCGGAGACCCCGCCTCGCCCTGGAGGCTGCGGCTCGCGGGTCCCCCCGAGGGCGGCGGCGGGTCCGCGGGGCGGGGGCGGGGAGGGGCGGGGAGGGCGCGCGGGGAGGGCGCGGGGAGGGCGCGCGGGGAATGCCAAGTCATGGGGCCTGCCGGGCGCGGGCCCGAGGCGCGCCCGCGGCCGCACAGCCCGGACCTTCCCCGACGGGCGGCGCTGCAGGCTGGAGGCCGGGCCGGGGCTGCGCTGCGGGTGCGAGGCCGCCGCCCGAGGTCGCGCCCGAGGCCGCCGGGACGGCGCGCACAGCCCCGCGCGGCACCGCTCCAGCCGCCCGCCGGCGGGGTCCGCGGGCCGGGGTGCACCTGCGGCGGCCATCTTGCAGGTGTGGTTGGCCGCGCGGCCCCGCGGGACAGGTGCGCAGCAGGTGCGGCGGCCGCGGCCGGGCGAGGGATGCTCCGCGGGCGGGCGGGCGGGCGGGGCTGCGGCGGACGCGGAGGGGGGCGGGGCGGGCGGGTCCGCAGAGGGCGCCGCGGGGCGCAGCCCGGCCCGCCCCGCGCCAGGCCCCCTGCAGGCGGCGGCCCCCCAGCCCGAGCCTCGGCGGGTGCGGAGGGAGGGCCCGCTGGACGCCCGCACACCGCCCTGCGCGGGCAGCCCCGAGGGCAGAGCCACCCTCCCCCTGCCTGTCCCCCTCCGGGGCTCCCCGGGGCGGCCTCCGCGGACCCGGCCGCCGAGTCCCGTGAAGCAGAGCAAGGGAGGCCTCCGTGGGTCCCGTGGGGGTGAGATGGGAGGGGGACGGGGCTGGGGGACAGAGATGGGGGCGGCGTGGCTTTGGGGGGCCGGGGAGGCGGCCCAGCGTGCACAGGCCGGGCGGGAGAGCTGGGCGTGGCCGGGAGAGGGGGTGCTCGGAGGGTCCTGGCGCCCCGGTTGGGGGCTGGGGGCCCACCAGCTTCGGGATCCACGCCCTGGCCCTTGGGAATCAGGACGCCGCCCTTCTCGCCACAGACCCCATACCTCTAAGAGCGGGGGGCGCACGGAGCAGCCACCCCTCGGCGGAGGGGGCGGGCGGGGGCGCTCAGCGCCTGGCTGCCCCCCTGCCCAGTCCCGAGGGCTCCCAGAGGACTGGGCCCCACCCGCGGTCACCCCATCGGCCGAGCATCTCAGGGCTCAGATGCTCGCTTGGGGCTGGACCACACCCCGCCCCGCCCCGCCCCTGCAGCTTGGCTGGGGTGCCCAGCGCGGGTCTGCCCGTGAGCCGAGGGGCCCCCCACAGCAGGGCCGGGGCAGCGGGCAGGGCAAGGGGCGGGCGTGTAGGCGAGTGATCCGTCCCGCCTGGACCGTGAGGGGCCCGGCTCTGGGCGCCCCAGCCCCAGGCCTCGGACTCCGTGTGGGGCGCCCGAGGGGTGCAGGCCCTACTGAGCCCCAGCCTCCCCCGAAGCCCCCGGCCCCTCCGCAGCCCTTCCGGGGGCCTCTGTGGCCATGCCCACCCCCGGCCAGCTTCCCCCCTGCTTCCGGAACGTGAGCCCCTCAGGAGCCGGAGGCCTCCCTGGGGTGGATGGGGATTGACCTGCACCCGGGACTTAATCCCCTAATCCCGGCCTGCAGGCCCCGCCCACCCTCCCCCAGAAGCCAGAAGCCGAGGGGGGAAGCGCCCCGCTGCTAGGTCTTGGCCTCCCGGGGCAGGGGGGGACTAGCCAGGACACCCCAACCCCCTGCCAGGCCTCCCGCCTCCTACACGGTCACACGCGCACCCGTACACGCTTACACTCCCAGGCTCACACGCTCGTCTGCACATTCACACGTGTGCACTCACACCCACTCACACGCACACCCAGCCTCACCCTCTCACATGTACGCACTGTTCCACAAGCAGCCTCACACCCCCACACTCGTAGAATCTCCCCCCCACAGCCCTCCCCACATACCCTCGTGGCTTCACGTACTCACACACTCACGTACTGCCTCTCACACACACACACACACACACACACACACGCAGCCCTCACTCTCTGGAACATTCCGCCCAACCTCCACAGGCGGTCCCGGGACCCCCTCAGACGCCACCACCTTGAAGCCTGCTGCAAGCCCCCACTGTAGGTGGTGGGTCGGGGAAGGAAGTGAACATTACCGGGTGCAGACTTGGGAGGCCTCCTGGGGCGCCCGCAAGACCCCAGCCAGCAGGTGGTGCCCCGCATCTCAGCCCTGGAGGCGAAGGCTCCCTAGACCCCAGAGAGGGGTACCCTTCGTGCTTTCTGCCCACCTCTCTGGCACCACCCACCCCCACCCTGCTCCTTACCCCACCTCACTCCCCCACCCACCCCTCTACCCATCCTCAGCCACCCCCAACCTGCCCCCCACCCCACCTACCTGCACCCTACTACTCCCCAGCCTCTCTCCCCCACCCTACCCCTCTGCCCATCCTCAGCCACCCCCAACCTGCCCCCCACCCCACCTACCTGCACCCTACTACTCCCCAGCCTCTCTCCCCCACCCTACCCCTCTACCCATCCTCAGCCACCCCCAACCTGCCCCCCACCCCACCTACCTGCACCCTACTCCTCCCCAGCCTCTCTCCCCCACCCTACCCCTCTGCCCATCCTCAGCCACCCCCAACCTGCCCCCCACCCCACCTACCTGCACCCTACTACTCCCCAGCCTCTCTCCCCCACCCTACCTCTCTGCCCATCCTCAGCCACCCCCAACCTGCCCCCCACCCCACCTACCTACACCCTACTCCTCCCCAGCCTCTCTCCCCCACCCCACCCCTCTACCCATCCTCAGCCACCCCCAACTTGCCTCCCCTCTACTCCACCTACCTGCACCCTACTCCTCTCCAACCTCTCTCCCTCACCCCACCCCTCTACCTATCCTCATCCTGCCCCCCCCACGCCTCTACCCCCATCCCCACTCCTCACCTCGTCACCCCTCCAGCCCTGACCTACTCCCCCCCCACCTCGCAGCTGCTCCCTACCTTACTCCTCTACCCCACATCCCCCCACCCCCACTTCCTCACCCTCACTCTTCCATCTCCCCTACCCAATCCTCTACGCTCACTGCCCCACCCACCACCCCTACCTGCCCCCTCAGACCCCCACCCCGATCCTCATCCTCACCCACCCTAGTCAACACAGGGCCGCACACACCGTAGGTGCCCAGTAAATGCTATTTTCTTGTTGAGCCAGTTGCTGTGGTGCAAGTGGGCCGTTTCCCGTGGACCATTTCCCGCGGGGCGGAGAAGCAGCCACGCTGGCAGGATCAGGCTGTGTCTTCCTGTCTCCCGGTTAGGGCCCAGCGGTTCCGAGGCAGATGCCCCCTCGCTCTGGGCCTCCTACGCGGCTCCTGGAATGCAGCGCTAGGGAAGGGAAGGGGGCGGCCCAGCTGCTCCTGCGACCCCCCTCCCTTGGGTCCGCCCTCAGAGTGGGGCTGGTGGTTCCCAGAAGTGCCTTCAGGGGTGTCAGGAGTCCCGTCCCCGCTCTCCTGTCTCGGCCCTGCAAGTAGAGCTCAGTTTCCTTCCCCAGCTGCCATCAGCTCAGCCAGGATGGTGAAGGGCAGGGCAGGGCATCGGTGCCCGAGGCCTGTGGGTCATGGGGACCCGGCTTCTGGGGGCCGTTGTGGGGCTGGGGCAGCGGGGGGACTCAGCTGCTCTGTGTCATCTGGTCCCCGTTCTTCACCTGCCTCTGAGGCCGGGGCCACAGCATGGCCGTGGGTCCCCGGTGCCCGGCAGGTGCGGGGTGAGCAGGGGTGCGGTCGCCGGGTCCAGACGGGAGGAGGACACTCAGGCAGGACGTTCCTCAGTAGCCTTCCATTTCCCCGGCTCTCAACCATACTCTCTTTTCTGCCGAGTCCCGTCCTTCCTGGTGACTCGTCGAGCCCACCTCCCTCCCGCCTGCCCGCCGCTCCCCCATCTCCTGCCTGGGGACTCTGTGTGTTGAACCCCGGAGCTGCTCCTTCCTTGGCTCCTGTCTTGTGTGACTTCCTGAGAAGGGTGACGAGCCCTTGCTGTGGTTGTGTCTGCTCTGTCCTTGTGCCGGCTGCGGGGTGTCCCTGCAGCTCCCCGTCCCCATGAACACTCCCCTCTGAGCACGAGGCACCAGCATCACGACCTGCTGCGTCCACCTGCTTATGAGCGACGTCCCCCCCTTTTGCTTTTCTGTTTCCTTCCCAGACTTGCTGCATTGGTCGTCTTGCCTTGTTCTTGTTTCTTTCTCTCCTGTGTTGTGTCCTATTTTCCGGGCGACTTGGGGCTTCATTTTCGAGTTCCTTTTGGGATCGTGTATTTCAGCACTTGTGTTTCCACGTCTAAGAGCTCCTTCTTCCTCGTCTCTAACGGTTCCCATTTCACAGCATCCTGTTCTTGTTTCAGGGATGTATTGCCTTCTTGAAACATTCTGAGTCTACTCGTGGACGGTTTTTTGCTTGTTCGCTTGTTTTTGCTTCCTCCTGGTTTAGTCTGGTCTTGAGTGTCGAAGCAGCTTTATCCTCCTCTGGTGTGTGCGGAAGGCCTTGGGGCCTGTTCACGTTGGGGAGGCCCACGGGGCAGTAGAGGCGCTGCTGCCGGATTCCGACCGGAGCCCGGGGTGGGGGGTGCGGGCGTCCATCGGCAGGCAGGCCTGGCTTCCGGTCTGGGAGCTGGGCGCGCGAGGCCCCGTCCCCCTCGGCAGCATGCGGGGTGCCAGCGCCCGTACCGAAGCACTCACTCCTGCCAGGCTGTGGAGAGGAAGCTTCCGCTGCTCGCCTGGGGGTGTTGGCAGCCACCGCTCTGTGGGCTGGCACGGGGTGCAGGCCCCACTGCTCCTCGCGGCCGTTCTGCGGACAGACTGACCCCGCGACCTCCCCAGCCTCGCGTCCTGCCGCTGCGCCCCGCTGGCTCCGCGAGCCCCCGAGTCCGGACGCCCCGAGCTTCCTGCGGTTGTGGGGGCCCCCTCTGGCGTCCGCTGCCCCTGCCCTCCAGGAAGGTCACTCGGGCCTGAGGCCCTGGGGACGCCTTGGCCCCGCCCTGCACACTGAGGTGACTCCCGGCGCACTGTGGACCCTGGCAGCACCTGGCCGTCCCCCCGCCATCCCCCCGCCGTCCCCCCGCCCACGGGCCTCCCGCCTTCTGAGGGGCCCCGGCGCGGCCGGCTCGGACTCTGATCCCGTGAGCCTGACACTAGGAAAGACGGGCTGGGTTTCCTCAGACTTCGGGGAAGGCCGCCGTCCGGGGCCGCGGCGCCCGTGGGGCAGGGCTGGCCCTGGGGCTGGGCTCGGCCCGTCGCAGGCCGCCCTCCCCACCGTCTGTCCACGGGCTCGTCCTCGTGCTCCCCGCCCACGCTCCGGGCTCCGCGACATGGGAGCTACGCCAGGCGCCCGCGGTCCCTGAGGGCTGGGCCCACCCGTGTCTGCGCTGCCCGGCCCTCGCGGGGCCGCAGCCCGTCTTCCCCGAGTGGCCGGGCCCGGCCCGTGGCTCCGTGGTCCTTGCCACCGGTCACGTCCTCGCCGCGCACGGCCCTGGCGCCCGGCCCCTCACCCTCTGCCCCTGTGGGGGACGCGGCCCGGGGACGGTGCCCACGGAGGGTCGGCAGGACAGGCCTCCGGCTCAGGGCCTCCCGGGCAGCTCCGCAGGCGCTCCTCGGGCCCGGCGGCCTCCCTGCCTCTGTCCTCCTCCTCGCCTGGCCTCGAGGCTGGCCATCGGGCCTCGCCAGGCCCTGCCCGGCGGTGGCAGCCTCGGCGGCACCTGCGGCCTGAGACTCCGCCCCCGAAGGACCACGTCTCACTTTCCCGTGTCCCCAAACTTCTCCCCCAGCTCTGTGGAGGGGGGCTGGCCCTCCTGCCGCTCTCCAGCACGCGGCGTGGCCGAGCAGCGAGCCCCAGCCAGTGACCCCTGCGCCCCCTGCCACAGGCAGGCCTGGCTCCCTCCCCTGCCAGGTCAATCATCACTCTGATGCTTGCTCTCCTTCGTGGCAAGACTTCTTTTTTTTTTTTTTTTTTTTTTTTTAGAAACTTTATTGATTTTTTTTTTAATTTATGATAGTCACACAGAGAGAGAGAGAGAGGCAGAGACATAGGCAGAGGGAGAAGCAGGCTCCATGCACCTGGAGCCTGATGTGGGATTCGATCCCGGGTCTCCAGGATCGCGCCCTGGACCAAAGGCAGGCGCTAAACCGCTGCGCCACCCAGGGATCCCATGTGGCAAGACTTCTTGAAATAAGTCAAATCTTTGAAAAATGCTATCATGTGACAGGACCCTCGGAAAAGCATCCAGAGTATAAAAGGCCTCCCCAAGTGGCCTTGTTTCAGAGATAAAGTGTTTTCCAACATGCACCCGGGACGTTGGCGCTTAGGGCGACTGCTCCCCTAACCCTCACGGGGGGAGGAGGGGCTGTGTCGTGACCCCACCTCGCAGGCTTGGTGGGGGCCCACGTCGGGGCCGCGGACCGCCAGCGCCTCAGAGCCCTGAGCTGACCCAGAGGCGCCCGCCACCCGGACTCCGGCGTCCAGCGTGCTCAGGATGCCATCCCTGACCCCGAGGCTCCGGGCAGCTCCCTCGTGAGCGTGAGGCCCTGTGTGGGCCGCAGCCCCCGCATGCATCCGCCTGCTTCTTGCTGGACGGTCCAAGTGACCTTTGCTGTCGTCAGATTCCCAGGGGCTGTGGCTCTGCCTTGCTCGCTGCCACTTCAGGACAGCCACCGTGTGACTAGGCCACCGTTGTCCCTCTCCGGACAGCGGACAGTCGGCTCTCCATCTCCTCCCACCTCCCTGCCTTTTCTCTTTTCTGCGGCAGGTACTGCAGTGTCTGGGGACGTTTCTCCTGTGATCCCGGGTGGGTCTAGTTGAACCCCTGGTGGTCTCAGAGTCTGCAGCTTTTCTGGGCAGCTCCGGATTGTTTCCACGGCGCCCGTGCTAGTGAGCTGCTCCCAAGTGGACCGTGCTGTTCCCGCTGCTTTATCCTTACGACATTCCCTGTTGCCACATGTTTTCATGTTGTGACCTGATGAAAATGTTTCTTTTTTTTAAAAGATTTTATTTATTCACGAGAGACACAGAGAGAGGCAGAGACACAGGTAGAGGGAGAAGCAGCTCCCTGCGGGGAGCCCGATGCAGGACTCGATCCCAGGACCCCCGGGGTCATGCCCTGAGCCACCCGGGTGTTCCTGGATATGGTTTTTTTTTTTTTTTTTTTTTTAAGGATTTTATCTATTTATTAGAGAGAGAGACAGAGAGAGAGAGAATGAGCCCTTGCACACAAGCAGGGGAGAGGCAGAGGGAGAGAGACAAGCAGCATCCCTGCTGAGCGCAGAGCCTGACCTGTGGCCTGATCCCATGACCCTGAGATGACCTGAGCCAAAGTCAGACTCCTAACTGATTGAGCCACCCAGGCGCCCCTAATGGACATGGTTTTGAGCCGCACTTTCTTGATTACCATTGTGGTTGACTGTCTTGTCGTATAAATTGCCTGTTTATACTTTTTTTTGCCATTTTTTTGCATTCTTTTTGTTTATGTGTGTTCTTCACGTGTCCTGTGCGGGAACCTTTGTCAGCAGATGTGCTGCAAAGCTCTCCAGGTGGGTGAGCTTCTCTTCACCCACTAGCGGTGCCTTGATGTCTGGCCTTCCCTTTTGGTGCCTTCTGGGGCCTGAATCCTCGAAGGAGAACATGGAGGTACCACTTTTCTTCATTTTCTTCCAAACCTGAGGTTCACGTTTGGGTCTTGAGTCTGCACGGCATTTGGTTTGGTGCAGAAAGGAATCTAATTTTGTATTTTTCCACGTGGCTAGCCAGTTGTCTTTGTCTGGTCTGCTGTAGCAGAATAGCACGGACTGGGGGCTTGTAAACAACAGACACTGGTTTCTCACAGTTCTGAGGCTGGGAGTCCAGGATCGGGGTGCCGGCAGGGCCAGGTTCTGGTGAGAGCCCACTTCTAGGTTGCAGGTGGCCCACTCCTCATCGTAGAGAGGAAGCAAGGTCTCTTGGGATCTTTGTAAGGGCACGAATGCGATTCATGAGATCATCTAAGCCTAACCATGTCCCACTGCCCCCCCTTCCTAATCCCAGCCCTTTGGGGGGTTGGGTTAGGAATGTGGGGACCAGACATTCAGTCCCTAACCAGTTTTCTCAGCAGCACAACTTCAGTGTTCCTTCTCCTTCCCACTGACCTGCAAAGCCCCCCTTGTCTTCTCTCAGAAGGGCTGTGTTTGTGCAAGTCTGTTTCTGGGTCCCTCCTGTTACACTGGTGGTGACTTACCTTGTCCCGGGCACCCCATCTTAATTACAGAACTTTACATTGTCTTTTATTTTTTAATTTTTTTTACATTAAGTCTTTTAAAAAATTTTTATTTAAATGCAAAGAATTAACATATGACAATGCATTATTGGTTTCAGAGGCAGAGGTCAGTGATCCATTGGTCTTATATCACACCCAGTGCTCATCCCATCACGTGTGCTCCTAATGCCCAGTGACCCAGTCCCCCCACCCACCCAGTGACCCTGTCCCCCCCACTTCCCCTCCAGTGACCCTGTCCCCCCCCACCCGGTGACCCTGTACCCCCCCACCTCCCCTCCAGTGATCCTCAGTTCATTTCCTATGATTAAGGGTCTCTTAGGGTTTGTCTCCCTCTCTGATTTCGTCGTGTTTTATTTTTTCCTCTCTCTCCCTATGATCCTCTGTTTTGTTTCTTAAATTCCACAAATGAGTGAGATCATATGATAATTATCTTGATTCCAGGAGGACATGTTGTCTTCTACCCTCCTGTGCTTCTTTAAGTGGGTCACTGGTATTCATAGCATCTCTTCCAAAAAAATTTTTAGCAGCCATTTGTCCACTTTCACAAAAAATCTGGTTGAGATTTCACTTCAAATTACATTGAATTTTTGACTCATATGAGTGAAAATAAACATTTTTAAGATGTTGAAATTTTTCCATGAATAGGTTACAGTTCATTTATTTAGGTTTTCTATAATATTTTTGTGAAGGCTAAAAATTTCCTAATAAAAGTTATATGCATCTTCATCTTTTGTGACATTTATTACTGTAAAGATTACTACATACTTTGGATTATTTTTTATTTTTATTTATTTATTTAAAGAATTTTATTCATTTGGGGGAGAGAGAGGGAGTGCACATGAGTGGTGGAGGAGAGGCAGGGGGAGAGAGAGAAGCAGACTCCTCGCTGAGCAGTGAGCCTAGTCGGGGCTGAAGGCAGATGCTTAACCATCTGAGCCACCCAGGCACCTCTTTGGATTATTATTTTTTTTAAAAATATACTGTAAAAAATATATATTTTAACTATTTATCTCTAGTGCATTCCAACTTTGTGGTACCTTCCCACTAATTCAAATAATTTGTCTGTGGATGCTCTTGATTTCTGTGTAGATAAGCAAATAGTCTGCAAATGATGACATTTTGGGTTTCTTCATTTCCAATCCATATTTTGTCATAGTTGTTTCTTTTTCCTGCCTTATCACTCTGGCTAGCACCACCACTCCAATGTGAAGTGGTGACAGGCAACCTAAACCTGTTTCTGAATTTAAAGGAAATGTTCCTAATATTTTACGGTCAAAAGTGTGATATTTGGGTAGGTTTTTAGTAGGCAGCTATTATGAGATTAAAGAAGATTTCTTATATTTCTCATATTACTAGGAGTTTTATCATAAACACATTTTGAAAATTATTAAATGCTTTTTTAGCACCTCTCGAGGACCTCGGTGGCTTTTTCTCTTTAATCTGGTATGTGGTGAATTCTATTAATATATGTCCTTATATTAAACAATATATATATACTATCATATCAGTATTCTTGGAATAAGCCTAGTGCATTATCCTTTTTATTTGCTCCTGGGCCTTCCTGCTAATGTTTTGAACTTTTATATCTATATTCATCAGTGAGATCAGTCTCTGATCCTCATTTCTCAATTTTTTTTGTCTAATTTGATGCCACGGTCATAACCTTTTCTCCTGTCTCCCTCTTTTTCTTGTTCTCTTAAAAAGAGTTTTTATACGATTGGAATTATCGAGGTTTTTTTTTAATGTATGTTAGGGCTCACTTGTAAAAAGTGTCTGAGTCTGCTGATTGTTTTTGGTAAGTAGATTTTATACTATTGAATCAACTTATTTAATTGTAAGAAAATTCAGGTTCTCACTGACTAATTTTTCTCCTGGTTATAGGTCATCTTTTCCTGCTTCTTCGCATGCGTAGTAATTTTTTAAAAAAAGGTTATTTATTTATTTGGGAGAGGGAGAGAGAGAGAGAATGCAAGGAGAGGCAAGGAAAAGGGAGAGGGAGAAGCAGGCTCCCTGCTGAACACAGAGCCCGATGCGGGGCTCGATCCCAGGACCCTGAGATCATGACCTGAGCCGAAGGCAGATGCTCAACCAACTGAGCCACTCAGATGCCCCAGTTTTATTGTTGCTGTTGTGTTCTAGACATTTCTACATTGTGGAGTGTCTGAATTATACTTCCATCCTAGAAAGCATGTTGGGCTTTGTTTTGTCAGGTAGTAAATTACTTGAGATAACTCGAGCCTTGGAGACCTGATTTTAAGCTTTCCTAGAGTTACTCTAGAGTAGATGTCACAGGGATAGTTAAGCCCATTACCCAACTATAATTTCTTTGGGGTATCTACTGGATGTCTGGAGCAGAGGGGTCAAGGGGACTATTATGACTGATTAATGTGCAGATAACCTTCTTATTTTATGTGAGCTTTGGGAATCCCTGTGTTTTCTTTGCCTGGACTAGATGGGGATGTACTAGTCCTCTACAAAGACTCAAGGGAATCCCTATCTTGACCTCTGCTACCTGATGGCTCTTTCCAGAACTCTGACTCACAATTTCCGTCTGTCTCAAACTATCCTAACCCTGGCCTCTATCTCCCCAACTCATCAAAGCTGCTGAGCTGTTGGGGTCCTACCTCCCCAAACCTGAGGTCTAGAAATGGCCTCTGGGCAGATTTGGAGTGACCGTTGGGTTCCCCTTGTATGTTCCCTTCTCTCAGTGATCACAGTCCTGCACTGCCTACTGTACAATGTCTAAAAACAGGTATTTTCATACATTTTGTCTGGTTTACAGTTGTTTACGGGATGGTCCTTGTAACTCCCATTGTTGCTGACTGTGAGAGTGCTGTAAATTTTGCTAGTAGTATTTTCATTATCATTCCCTACTAGGTTATTTATACCTCCATCACGATTTCTTTTTTTGTGTATTAATTACTTAGAAGTTTATTTTTAAATTTTTTTCTTGGCTATAATATCTGTTTCTTTCCCCAGTTTAGGGAAGTTCTCAGCTATGGTTTGTTCAGATATTTTTAGATTTTCTAAACATAGGTTTTTAAATGGTCTTCTCTCGATTTTTGATTGTCTTCAGATTACAAGATGCATTTGGTACAGTCTTTGACATTTAGTCAAAGGAGTTGCTTTGTGACCTCCTACATGGTAAAATGTTGTAAATGTTCCATGTGCGTTGGAAAAGAATGTGTTTCTCTAATTTGCAAGAAAAAGAGAGCACATGTGTTCATTAGTTCATGATTATCATGTTCAGACTGTCTACATCCTTGTTAATTATGTCTGCTTGGTCTGTCAATTAGGGAGCAATGCGTTAAAATTCTTGCTATGACGAATTAGTGAATTCTTTCGTGTTGTGTGACTTTTAATCTTGGCTTTATGTTTTCATCATGTTGTCTCTCTGGGACCATTCTGAGTAATTTTTTCTGATATGTTTTCCAGTTCATTAATTCTCTGCTCAGCTTCATTTAGTTTGCTGATTATCATGTCTGCTAAGTTTTGAAGTTTGAAAGGTTATATTTTTATTTCTATAAGCTCTGCATGATCCCTTTCCTGTTTATTTCTCTCAACATTTTAGGCAGACATATCTTGTGATCTGTATCTGACAGTTTCAGTATCTGAAAACCTTGATAGTCCAGGATGAGGGTCTAATTCTGGTTCTCTTTTCCTTTTTCTTAACTCTTGCTCATAGTGAATTGCTTCTCTGGTGTTTGGTTAATATTTAATTGTGAGCTCACATTTGACTGGTCTTCATCTGTGGGGACCTGAGAAGAGGAAGCTTTTTCTAGGATTTGTATTTGCGTTTGTGATGTGCTATAGTTGCGAACAGCCGAGACCTACTCCGAGCGGACTTCTCAAACTTGGGTTTCACTGATCACGTAGGTCTTGCAAATTTGAAACGCACGCTTGCATGAAGACAGGTCTGTGGCCTCAAATTCTCAGAAATACTGGCTTTTTCAGCACATGGAGCTGAGAGTCATTCAGAGTAACTTCCCTGTGTTCCTTTAATGACAGACGGCCTTTCCCCAGCCTTCCACGTCACTGGGGTTGTAGCTTTAGAGGATCCAACTCTTCATGGTGATTTGGTTCCAGCTCCAGCTTTGTGTGTGTTTGGGGCCATGCCTCCCATCTCTATTCAGCGGCTGAAATCCAGGTCCTCCCATTTCTAGTGTCAGCGTGTGCCTGCAGCTTTCTCCCTGGTGGGCTTGCCTCTTTGATTCAGCTCTTCCTGCTGCCTTTTCTCCCCTTCCTCAGACATTCTCTTATGTTTGTTATATATCCTAAGTTTCTAGGTCATTCCTAATGGGAGGGAGTCTTGTCCGCCATGTTGTCAGCAGTGGAGGTTTCTCGTTCACCTGTTGGCTTGAGAAATGCTAATTTTTAAAAAAATTTTATTTATTTATTAGAGACAGAGACAGAGAGAGAGAGAGAGAGAAAGAGAGAGAGAGAGAGGCAGAGACACAGGCAGAGGGAAAAGCAGGCTCCATACAGGGAGCCCGACATGGGACTCGATCCCGGGTCTCCAGGATCAGGCCCTGGGCTGAAGGCACACTAAACTGCTGAGCCACTCAGGCTGCCCAAGAGAAATACTAATTTTAATGAGCTAGCCATTTTTGTATTCTTGTGCTGGTGTTTGTCAACCAAAATGAGGTCTTTTTACTTGTTTACTTATTTACCTGAACCATTTGGCAATTTTTTTTCAAGATTCTTTATTTGTTTGAGAGAGAGTTTGAGCAGGGGGCAGAGGGAGAGGGATAAGCAGGCTCCCCGCTGAGCAGGGAGCCCAACATGGGGCTTGATCTCAGGACCCCAGGATCGTGACCTGAGCCGAAGGCAGATGCTTCACCAACTGAGCCACCCAGGCCCCCCACCGTTTGGTAATTTTTAAAAAATCTTTAAATATGAACACAGTTTAGAAGAGTCAGATCGATCTGCAGAACTTATTTAGGAAATCAGCAGGCTTTCCTCTCCATCCTCAATCTCTTGCAGCTCTCTTAGTGGTGGTGCTTGTTGATGCTATTCAGCTCTATCTTGCTAAATAATGGGCTTCTCCTGCTATTTTTTGGCCTGTTTTACAAGTTGCATAAGTAGCATTATGAAGAGTATGCCCCTCTGTCCTCGGGTCATCTTTTCCCACGTCGTTTGTGAGGTTCATCCATCTCTCTTCTCTCCCTCCCGAAATGCCACTAAAATAACAGTAAAGGTAAAGGCGAGAAAGACCCAAAGGCTCCTGGAAGGGAAGAGGAACAGAGAAGGCACCGCGACCCGTTCGGGCAAGTGAAGAGCTGACCCCTCAGCAGCGGAGCCCGGGAGCTGAGGGGCCGAGGCCGAGGCGGCTAGGAGGCGACCTGCGGTGTCCCCGGGCTTGGGACTGGGTCCCCGGAGGGGGCGGGATTCTCCAGGCCGGGCCGGGTCCGCAGGCGCAGCACCTAGCACCCCGGCTTGGCCGTCAGCTGCGAAGGCCTCCGCGCCCAGTGCTCATGGGGACCCACCTGTCGCCCTGCCTGACCCGCCCAGGTGCGCTCGTCCAGCGCCTCCCTGAGTGCTCCCCGGGCCTCGCCCTGAGGGTCCCCCCTGAGCCCCCCCAGGGACGCGGGGGCCAGCATCTACCTGGGAGCTGCGTGCAGGCTGCCAGGCCCAGGCTTGCGAGTCCAACTTGAGCTGCATCCCGCAGTTCTAATGTGTTCTGTCTCCATCATCGTTCAGGTCAGAATCTTTCCTAATATCCAATGAGGTTTTTTTTTCTTTGTCCCATGGGTTATTTAGAATCATAGTTGCTTAATGTCCAAGCAATTGGGGGATTTTGTAGCTTTTTTTTTGTTTTGTTTTTTTGGTTTTGATGTATAGCCCGATTGTACTGTGGCCGGAGAACATACACCTTATGATCTCAATTTTAAATCGAAATCTGTTAGAGTTTGATTTAGGACTAGCCTATGGCTAGTTTTAGTACATGTTTTAGGCGCACTTTATTTACTTATTTGTTTGCTTGTTTGGCTCCACTTCCCGCATGGATCCCAACATGGAGCTTGAACTCAAGACCTGGAGATCAAGACTCGAGCTGAGATCAGGAGTCAGACGCTTAACGGCCTGAGCCACCCAGGCGCCCCTTGATGTGCACTTGAAGAGAATGCGTGTGGCATGTATTTTTCCTTCTCAGGAGCTGGTAGAAGAAGCAAGCCAAAAATTTTTATCCTCTATTTTCAACCTTTCTGTCTTTTTATTTAAAGGTGTTTCTTGAGGGCACCCAGGTGGCTCAGTCGGTTGAGCATCCGACTCTGGATTTCAGCTCAGGTCATGATCTCAGGGTCATGAGATCAAGCTCCAGGTGCAGCTCCGTGGCCCGCGGGGAGCGTGCTTCAGATTCTCTCTCCCTCTGCCCCTCTCCTCTGCTCGCACTCTCTCTCTAAAATAAATACATAACATCTTTAAAAAAAGATACCTCTTGGCAACAGAATAGAATTCTTTAAAAATCTGTTTCCACAGTTATAATGTTTTACCAGGAGTGTTTCATGCATACTGATTGGGCTTTTATCTGCAGTTTTAAGTCTTCGTCTTCCATTTGATGTAGCTTTTCTTGTAGTTCTGTTCTTCCTCCTTTGTTTCCTTCTATTAAATGAATAAAAGAGTCATGTTTTTCTCCTGTTTCTCTTGCTACTAACTTATTACACATTCTTTTTCTGCTCTTTTAATGACCTTAGCAGTTGAAACATGTATCCTCGAAAGTCTGATATAAAGTGCTCCTTTCCCCTGGTAACGCTGAGACCTGACCTTGTCTTGCGGCTTCCATCGTTGCTGCCCAGGGGTCAGCTGTCAGTCTCATTTTTGTTCCTTTAAAGGTTATTATGCGTCCCTTTTTTTCTGGCTGCTTTTAGGACCCTTCATCTTCGGTGTGCGGCAGTCTTACTATAAGGTGCCTTCATGTAGTTTTCTTCATGTTTATCCTACTTTGGTGTTTGCAGAGCTTCTTGGATCTATGGGTTGAGGTGCTTCAGCAATTTTAGACAATTAAAAGTCATTATCTTCTCTTCTGTTCTGTTTCTTCTCCTTTTAGATTCCAGTTATACGCATGTGAGACCATTTCAGTGTGTCCTAGGTTACTCTGACTCTACATCCTGTATTTTCTATTCATTTTTTCTCTGTTCTGTAATTTCTCCAGCTCATGAACCCTGCTTTCAGCTGTGTCTAATCTCTTTCATTCTTAATGTCCGTTATTGTGTTTTCCATTCTAGTATTACCGTCAGAAAATCTTTTTTTTTTTTTTTACAGTTTTAAATCTTCTTGCAGAATCCTCCATTTTTCCATTTATTTTCTCTCTTTATTTTCCATTTCTTTTCTCTTTATCTTGAATATATGTCATGGTTATTTGAAAGTCCTTGTTTGATAACTCCTAGATCTGGATCACATGTAAATATATTTCTTTTCATGGTTTTTTATCTACCCCCCCCAACTTGTTGTGAAACCTATAGTCCTTTCTTTTTATATGCTCTGTGACTTTGATTTAATGTCATATCTTACCTATTGAGACACATTTGAGTGGCTCAGTCAGTGATGTGCCTGCCTTCGGCTCAGGTCATGATCCCCAGTGTCATCGGATTGAGCCCCGCATCGGGCTCCCTGCTTAATAGGAGGTCTGCTTCTCCCTCTCTATTCTCCTGCTCCCCCTGCTTGTGCTCTCTTTCTCTCAAGTAAATAAATCTTAAAAAAAAAAAAAAAAAGAAAAAAAGAAAGAAAGAAAAGAAACACAGTAGAGGCTCTGGATGGTCCGCCGTTTTCTTTCCAAGCAGATAGAGTGGAGGTCATCCCTAATTCAGGCAGAAACTAAGCTGAGTCAGGGAAGCATTGCGGTTTTGATAGGATTTATCCTCCCAGTGGTTCTGCCCTGGTTTTAGACTCTGTGCCTCCCGGGGCGTTTTTGTTTTTGTTTTTGTTTTTGTTTTTTTCCCTCCCAGGGCTTTCAAGCCCGTAGGCCCTGGTACGATTACTGGAGCCCTTCCTCCCAGTGGATCCTGAATGCTGACCCTTGTCTCCCCAGCACCCGAGCGAGAATGCAGAAGGCTCCTCTGATTTGCAGAGGCTTTCTGCTTGGGTCTGTAAGCTCCTGCCCCTCAGCCTTCTGGGTTTAGCACATATCTGAAGGGGAGAACTGGCCGAGGGAAGCTCCCTACTTCCTTCTCCTGGGCTTTTGGCCTGTCAAGTTTGCTTTTCCTGACCAAGAGCTCAGTGGGTTTCTCCATCCCTCAGCAACAGCTCCCTGCCTGGGAAGATTCCAGATTCCCAGCCTCTTTGCCCCATGCCCAGAATGCAAATGCCTTTGGGGAGAAAGTGCTGTGGAGTGTTGGAATGTTGTCTCCTGTCCGGGCAGCCCCCCATCTCTGGAATCTTGGCCTGCTGCTCCGCGTGGCTTCAGTAGCTCTTTGATTGTAAGATTTTACCCAGCTTCTCTAGCTGGGCCTGGTGGGAGGGACCTTGCTTGATGCCAGCCATTCTACTGGCCTGTCCTTTGCCTTCCAGGCTTCGTGCCAACGCCTGGTCTCTACCCCGGAGCCACAGCATCATCTCCATGTGTAAGACTTTCAAAGGTGAAATCCTCGCTCTATTTTTTAACACGAGAGAATCCGTGGTTCCAATACCAATCTCACCGAGTTACCTGAAATGCTGCCTGCCATCCATTGGGTGTGTGTGTGTGTGTGTGTGCACATGTCTATCCGTGGTCACGCTTTGACTTTTCTGCTGATCTCTCTATTCGTGTGTCATTAGTGGACTTTGGAAGTCATTAGAGCAAGTCTGATAGCTGGTAGGGTACGTTCTTTGCTTTTATTTTTCACAGCTCTCTTTGGAACTTTTGCAAAATTCCACTGAAGAGCCTGTTGGAATATTTTGCTTATTGGAATCGCACTGAATTAACATGGCTAAATTTGGGGAGAACTAAAAATTGTGCAATATTGAATCGAACATCTGCTTTCATAAATATTTTCTTTATTCCTAATTATTTTCTATTTCAGTACTGAGCATCGCTTACTCAACAGATAGAGCCTCTTTTTTTTTTTTTTAAGGCACAAGGCATGCTGCTAAATGCTCGAAATCACATTCCAGTTGACATCCTCACCAGGACTTCACAACCTTGCTCTTGCTCTTCCCACCCCAGCTGGGACATCTTAATAGTTTTCTCCATTTCCAGAGTGTGGAAATTTTCCAGCATAAGGAAACACAGATTCTCAGTGAGGCACATGCCTCCAGTCCCCTCCTGGGTGGTCATTTTTGGGTGTGAGAAGGGGAAACTGGGATCCCTGGGTGGCGCAGCGGTTTGGCGCCTGCCTTTGGCCCAGGGCGCGATCCTGGAGACCCGGGATCGAATCCCACGTCGGGCTCCTGGCGCATGGAGCCTGCTTCTCCCTCTGCCTGTGTCTCTGCCTCTCTCTCTCTCTCTGTGACTATCATAAATAAATAAAAATTAAAAAAAAAAAAAAAAGAGAGAAGGGGAAACTGTTGAAAAAACACCTGCGGTGTGTGGATATGGGTGCGTGCGGTGGCTGAGGGCTCGGGGGTGTCGCTGGGCGTGATGCCAGGCCCAGTTCTGCTCCCCGCCCGCCTGGGCTTTGGCTCATGCCCTGCACTTGTTGACTCCTGGTCGTCGCTGCTCTGGTGCTTCCTCTCCCCCTGCAGACTTTGGCCCGCAAGGAGGGTTCTGCTCCGTGTCCAGCCTTCCCTGGGGAATGTTGAGGAGTCAAACACCAGACCCTGGGCAGGGCTGGGAGTTTATAGCCCAAGACCTGCATTGATCCTGCTGCGGGGTGGGGGGGGCCCTCCCTCTGCAAAGAGAGACGGCTCCCAGGCCCCTCCTCAGGCCCCTTGTGCTCTTGATCCCGGGGTCCCCAGGAGCTCCCCTGGGTGGGCGGTTGGGACAGTGCTGGAAAGGGGTCTTTGGGCAGATTCTCCTGAGGGTGGCAGTACAAGTGGGAGAGTCTCAAGACCTGTCCCCCAAGCCTTTGCTGTCCTTGGATGCCTCTGGCGATGGGGGTTCACAGCCAAGTGGGCATCTGAGTTCATTTTACGCGGCAGTTGGTGGAAGCCCCGACTTTGTCTTCACATCAGGCTGAGTTCTGTTTTCTGGGGCTCCGGGCCATTCCTGCAACCGCAGCTCCCTGTCCTGAGCTTGCCCTCCCCGCGTTCTCAGGCCCCCGCCCCCCTGGGTAGCCAGCTGCAGCATCAGGCCGCCAGCCCCCTCAGTGGCCTGTGGGAAGGACCTTTCCAAGTCGCCGGAGCCGCACCGTAATTTTTTTTTTCAGTCAAAAATATTTTATTTATTTTTACATTTTTTTTTAATTTTTATTTATTTATGATAGTCACACAGAGAGAGAGAGAGAGGCAGAGACATAGGCAGAGGGAGAAGCAGGCTCCATGCACCGGGAGCCCAACGTGGGACTTAATCCCAGGTCTCCAGGATTGCGCTTGGGCCAAAGGCAGGCGCTAAACCGCTGCGCCACCCAGGGATCCCTATTTTTACATTTTTTAAATTTAAATTCAATTTGCCAACATACAGTATAACACCCGGTGCTCATCCCATCAAGCTGCACCGTAATTTTGCAGGGAGTTTGTGCTAGCTTTCCTCCGGGTCCCTGGACCTGGGGGGTGGAATCACTTTGGGGTCATCCGCCTCAACCCTGTCATTTCACAGATGGGTAAACCGAGGCCAAGGGTCCCACCACATGGCTGAGATGAAGGCAGGGCCTGGGCTGGGTCCTGCGTCCCCGGCCCGCACCTGCTTCTCTGTGACGCAGTTTGCTCCTCCTGGCGTGACTTCGATGTGGCCCCAGGACTGCCCGGCACCAGCTGCAGGACATCTGGGCCGGGTCGCAGCCTGGTCCCGTCGCTCACGGCTGCCCGCCCCGTCGGTGGGATCTGCTGAGCGAACCATTCCCTCTCCTGCCCACCCGGCCGCCGTGCGCTTGCTGGCTCCGGCCGCCCCCAGAGCCCGGGAGGACATTCTGGATCCCCTCGCCTGCTGCTTTCTGTCCTCCCACGTGCCTCACATGTCCTGGCCAGCTAGCGGACGTGCTGCGGATGTGGCCGGGGCGCCGGGCCGGAGGCTCCGGGAGGGGCCGGTCCTGCTCGGTGGCGTCGCTCCAGCAGGGACCCCCCCCCCCCCCCCGCCGTGGCGTGGGCCCTGCTGTCCCTGGGGAGCTGCTTTGTGTTTGCAGCCGTAGGGCCAGCAAGTTCCCCTCCTGCTGCCTCGCACGTGCCTCTGCTGCTTTCTTTCCGAGCCCTCGGGCAGGCCCCGGCCTCGGGCCCAGCTCCCCTCCTGCCGTCCCCATGTCACCTGCCCATCAAGGTCGCCCTCTGGGGCCCAGCGCCGTCCTCCAGGCCTGGACCCACGTCTCGCTCCCTCCCGCACGCACCGTGTGCTCCCTCGCTGGTCCTCGGAGCATCTTCTAGCCTCTCCCGGGGTCTCCCCGCTCCTCACTCCCCTCTCGCTCCCTGGGGGTCCAGTGGGCCCTGGGCTCCAGGCCGAGCCCCACTGCCCTCAGCGGTTTGGAGGCGCTTCTCGAGTCACCTGGCGTGTGTGCGGGATGCCCAGGCCCCGCCGACTCTCCAGGCTGGGTCTGTCGTGCTCCGGAGGCTCCCGGACTCTTCCGTGGGTGCTGACACCGCACAGTCTGCTTGGGGTGTGACTTTCTAGGGCCGCCAGGCTGGGCGGGGGCCTCTGAGTCTGGAGACTCGTGACAGGCGGTCCTGGGGGGTTTGCTCCAGTTCGCTCTTTAGCGGCTCCTTTTCACAGATCCTCACATTCTTTTCTCTCTCCTTTCACGGAAAATTACTAAATTCCAACCCTTTGGTTTACTTTTAAAGTTGGTGTTTTCGTATTTTTAATTCCCAAGAACTCTCTTATTCATTAAATGGTCCTTTTAAAAATAGCATCGTCCGCCCGTTCGTGGGCAAAGTAGCTTTTCTTTCTGAGGATATTCATTATGAGGAATTTAAAAATCATTACCTTCTCTTCCCCGCGCTGTTTCGTGCTGCCGTGTTTGTTTCTGGGTGGTTTTAGCCTCTTTCTTGCTGGACGGCGAGGTCCCGCAGGTGTCCCAGGCCAGGCCCCCCGCATGGGCACCTCGGGTGCACCTCAGGCCCCGTCTCTCGAGCAGGTGCCCCACACCTGCCCTTGTCTGGGCCGCGGGCCCCCGGCTGGGCAGGCCTCCAAGGGGGGGGCGTCTGGCCCCCTGCCCAGCGGAGGGGGGTCAGGCCTGGGTGTCTGCGGGGGGCGGGGGGGGTCCAGGGGTCCTCACGGGTGTGGCGGGGTGCCGTAACACGGTCCCGCAGACCAGTGGCTTCCAGAACAGACGTACGTACCCTCTGGAGGCCGAGGGCCGGGGTCGGGAGCACAGGGCGGGCTCCTTCAGAGGCCACGCGGGAGCCTCCACTCCGGGCCTCCCAGCTCGGCGGCCGCGGCCCACCCTTGCCTCCTTCAGGCACGCTCTCCTGTGTGGCCCTGTCCCCTTGTCCTCTTGCTGTAGTGACACCGTGTTGAGTTAGGGGCGCGCGGCTCCGGCGTGACCTCGTTGTCACCAGTCACGTCTGCAAGGACCCCGTCTCCAAATAAGGTCCCATTCTGAGCTCCTGGAGCTTATTAGCATTTCGAGGGGACGTAATTCGACCCGTGGCGGGGTTCATGCGGGCTTTCCACAAACATGGTTTAATCCTGCCTGGATGCCGCTTCCGAGCTGCCCAGAGCCTTTCTGGGTCCCCGGGCGGACGGGCTGTTCCTCGCGGGCTGCTGTTCCTGCCTCTGCAGCTGCCCTGCCGGCCCCTGGTCCTCGTGGACGCCCGGCTCGCAGGCGGCATGTGCTGGGATTTGGGGAGGGGGAGGCCCAGTCGCCGCCCCGACGTACCTGTTCCGCCTTCCTGGGTGTTGTTTCTAATTCCCGTCTCCCTTTCCCTCAAGGTGTCTCCGCGCCCACTCGGGCTCCCGACGCCGCTGAGGGTGACCCACCAAGGCCGGAGCGATGGCCGGGGCCTCGGTGAAGGTGGCGGTGCGCGTCCGCCCCTTCAATTCCCGAGAGATGAGCCGAGACTCCAAGTGCATCATCCAGATGTCCGGGAGCACCACCAGTGAGTATCGGTTCGTCGGGGCGGCGTGGGCTGCCCGTCGCTCGGGGCCGAGCGTCCTGGGTCCCCCAGCCACACCCAGCGGCCGGCCTGGCCCCCAGCTCCCCATCGCCCGCATGGCTTGTGGGTTCTCTGGGCCGGCAGCAGCAAATGACCACCCGTGCGGGGGCGACGAAGGTCTGAAGGCCGGTGTGTGAAGGCCCCGGCAGGGTCGTGCCGCCCCGGAGGTTCTAGAGGAGGCTCTTTCCCGCCTCTTGCGGCTTCTGCTGGTCCAGCCACCTTGGCCTGCGGCCCGCCCCGTCATGTGGCCTTGCCGGGAGGACCCTGGCCACCTGGCAGGTGGGCGGGCGAGGGGCTGGGTGGGTGTTGGACGCTAAGGAGGGCCCCTGGCTAGTGAGCTCTGGTGGCGTCCGTAGTGATGATCGCCGACACCTACGAGGCTGGCTGTTAACAACTTAGTGCTTAAATAGACTCGAAACACATAAGAGAAGGGAATAGTGGTCGCTGCCCTCAGGACCCCCGGCCCAGCGTGACCTCCCTGTACCGTGTGCAGCTACTCACATCTTGAGAGACCCCGCTTCCGGATCAGTCACCTTCCGAGGCTCAGGATGGGGCATTTGGGGGGCACGCTTTCCGACCCGGTGCGTGAGGTCTCTCACCTGGTTTCAGCTGCCCTACGCTCCTCCATGGTTTTATCCTTGTCTTTCTGTCTTGCGATCCTAAGTCATCCCCAAATCCCTGAGTGGTCGGAGGCCTCGGTCAGCGGGAGAGGGCAGCCGCCCGGGGCTTCTGGAGCACACGCGCGGCCGGGGCGGGGAGAGCCCTCGCTCTGAGCCAGACCTTGGCTCCTTTGGTTTGAACTCTTGTATGAGTTGCACCTGCGTGTAGACGGGCGGTTAGAGCACAGCGTGTGGCTCAGCGTCCTCACCGTCTGAGCAGCACCCGGACCAAGAAGCAGAGCGGTGCCAGCCCCCGGAGACCCTCCCGCCCCGCCCGCCCCCCCCAGAGGCTGGCGGGGCTTGTTTCGGGCCCCGAGGAAACCGAGCCAGTGTTTGGGTTACATCTCCAGCTGATTGACAGCCTGCACCCTCACGTGGCGACTTAGAACAAACTCGGGGCTCAGCCAGGCGGTTTGCCCCTGGGGTCCCTTGGGCGGTGGCCGCACTGTCACCCGCAGGCTCAGCTGTGCCCGGCGCCAGGGGCTCTTGTGCGCTTCACCCACAGGCTGCAGGATGGGGCCCGCCTCGCCCACTCCCGGTGCTCTGCGCCCCGTGTAACCCCACCCTGCGTGCGATCCAGGTTCGGAGGAGGGGCTGGCCGAGGAGGGCGCTTGGGGGGCGGGCAGCTGCCTCCCAAAGCCTGTGGAGGGGCTGAGGATTCAGGCGCCCCTGGAATGTTCTGGGCACCCGCGGGCTCTGTGGGACTGGGTGGGAGCTGGGAGGTGGTCTCTTCAGAAGCCCATGGGGCTCTGTGGCCCTTCACCCCATGCGGGCAGGTGGTGGAGGCCCCGCTCAGAGCGTGCTCAGGGGCTGCTGGCTTGGTGTCCCCATGCACATCTGAGGTCTCATCATGGCTCGTAGGAGCACTGTTGTCCCCACTTGGTCCCTGGAAGCTGACCATGACGTGAGGATTGGGGCGCCAAGTGTTTATGGAGGACGTGGTCCCGGGATACTTCGGGGGAAGGACCTGGAAGCTGTGGAGGGCGCTGATGCATGGGTGGCCGCCACAGGCAGGGGGGCTCCCCTCGCTGGGACCCTCGCACATAGAGAATGCACCTCTGAGTCGTCCTCCCCAGGGCCCGGCTGCGGCCAGCATCTCCCCCAACGGGGGCCGAGGGTCCCGGGGCCTGGTTTCCTTGTGACCACAGAAGGTGCTCAGGGGGTGTGACTCACGGCCGAGGGTGGGAAGCCATGGGCTGCACAGGACCGTGACCCCTGGTGGGAACCATGGCGTCTCGGGTGAGAACGGTGACCCGTGGATGCAAACCATGACCCAGGGTTTGAACTGTGACCCCTGGTGGCAACTGTGACCCCTGGATGCAAACCATGACCCAGGGTTTGAACTGTGACCCCTGGTGGCAACTGTGACCCCTGGATGCAAACCATGACCCAGGGTTTGAACTGTGACCCCTGGTGGCAACTGTGACATCTGGTGGCAACTGTGACCCCTGGATGCAAACCATGACCCAGGGGGGAAACTGTGACCTCTGGTGGCAACTGTGACCCCTGGTGGGAGCCGTGACACCTGGTAGGAACTGTGACCCCTGGTGGGAGCCGTGACCCCTGGTGGGAGCCGTGACCCCTGGTGGGAATCGTGACCCCTGGTGGGAACTGTGACTCCTGTGTGCAAACCGTGACCCAGGGTTGGAACTGTGATCCCTGGTGGGAACTAAGACCCCTGGTGGGAACCGTGACCCCTGGTGGGAGCTGTGACCTCTGGTGAGAATTGTGACCCCTCATGGATACTGTGACCTTTGATGGGAACCATGACCTCTTGTGAGAATCTATGATCTTTGGTGAGAATTTTGACCCCTGGTGGGAGCATGACCTCTGGTGGGAACCATGACCCCTGGGGGGACCTCTGTGACCTCTGGTGAGAACTCTGACCCCTGGTAGGAACCATGACCTTTGATAGGAACTATTACCTTTGGTGATAACTATGACCTTCGGTGGGAATTGTGACTCCTTGTGGGAGCCGTGACCCCTGGTGGGAGCCGTGACCCCTGGTGAGTAGTGACCCCCGGGTGGGAATCATACCCTCTGCTGGGAGCTGTGACCTTGGGTGGTCAGAGGACACCTGCCCAAGGAGCTGACAGGGTCTGCTCTGTCACTGTTGGGTGACCCAGGACATCAGGAATGACTGGGGGTCCCCTGTTCCTTCGGGTCCAGGCCCTGGCAGTGCAGCCATCACCTTAAACGGCCGCTGACGGTCCTGGCGGGAGGGGGTCACAGGCGACCAAACCTCTAGGAGCCTCCAGAGTATATAGGACAGCACTGGGGAGTGGTCTCGGGCAGGGTGGGAGGGCGTCAGGAAGCAGACAGCTGGAGGAGGTGACGGCTGCAGGGGCTGAAAGCTCTGGCCCGCCTCTGGCTGAGAGACGCGCTCGGGGACACAGGGAGGGAGAGAAGGGTCAGAGGATGGAGACTCGGGACACTCACTTGGGAAGCTGCGTTCATCGTGGAGGAAACAAAGCGGTGATGGTACTGGTAGAAAGTGCCAGAAGCCAGGTCAGAAGCGTGGGTGAAGGCTGAGGGAACCCAGAGGAGAGTAGGAAAGGCTTGTCTGAGGGACGAGGCCAGCGGGCGGGAGGGCGTCCTTCCTGACGACCCTGGGGCGCGGGGCAGGCGGGGGCCCCGAGGTGGACACGCGCGGAGGCAACCACGTTGTCAGTGTCCGTGGGGCCGGGGAGCAGGCGGGGACGGTGCTGCCCGGGCGGGCTGTGCCAGGCGTCAGGGGCCGGCCCGAGGGCTCGGGGGGGGGGGGGGGAGCCGCTTGCCCGGGGTACGGCCGGGAGGCTGCGGTCGCTGAACCGCGTGGCTGCCCGGGCCGCGCACCTGCTCATCGGCGCCCAGCGCCAGGCCCGAGGCGGGGTGGGGGGGCCTGGCCCTGCTCCAGTCGCAAAAGTAGGTGCACGCGGGAGATATGCCGGGTCCCCGATGCGCCCCTCGAAGCTCCGTCGTGACACACACATTAGAAGCGTTTACAGGTGACCGTGACCTGCCATCCCGTATTCTTCGCCTGAACAGAACCCTGCACTCGAACATTCTGGATCTCGCAATTTCGCGAGGCAGCCAAATTGTGCACCGCGTCTGCTTCCGTCCGTCTGTCCGTGGGGGGCTAGTGGGTTACTCAGGGGGGCAGAGGTCCCACATGTAGCCCCCGCCCCCGCTTGACGAGAGAGCAGACCTGGAACTTCTGGAAGGGTTTCCTGTCTCCTTTCTGGGTCCCTCTGGCCCCGCAGAGAGGAAGCCTCAGGATGGGGCCTTCCCGCCCCCGCCCCGCCCAGCGGGCCCCAGAGGCGAGGCCGGGCCTGGGTCTCCGCCCCTCGCGCCCATGGCGGGCCAGGCCTCACCCCGGGGCCCCCCGCGCCGACGGCCGCAGATCACCGCAGGTCATTGTCGCAGAGGCCAGCAGCGTGCCGTCGAGGTGTCCATGGGGGGGGCCCCTCCTGGCCTGGCCTGCCTGCGGTGGCTGCCACGGGCCTGCGCTTGGCTCTGTCCTCACCTGGGCCTTCCCCTGTGAGTGTCTGTCTGTCCGCCTCGGGGGGACGCTGCATTTACGGCCCCCCAGCCTGCACGAGCTCGTCCTCACTAATTACGTCCGCCAAGAGAGTATTTCCAAAGGTCACGTGCTGAGGTTCCAGGAGGATGTGGATCTGGGGAGGACCCTGCTTGTCCAGGACGGTGCCTCCAGAGCCGGGGGGCTGGACCAAGGCCGCGGGGCCCATGCGCCCAGGGCCTGCCCCCAGCCCCCCTCCTGGACCTGGCCAGCTGGGCCCAGGGTGCTTTCAGGCAGCAGACCACTATTCGGATGGTTCCCTGGAACATTCCAGACCCTTCTCTTCCGCTCATAGTGGTCTTTCTCCTAAAGGCCCTTGTCACCCAGCAGCCCTGTGCACAGACCCCGGTGTTGCAAACGCCTGACTTACGTAAGCCCCCATCTGCCATTGCTGTTCTAGAATGTTCCAGGCTCCTAATAGAGTGAGCCTGGGAACAGAAGGCCACAGAAGGGAGCTCGGCTGTGCCTGCAGAGGTGGTGGTGCTGCTGCGGTCCTGCTCATGGTATCAGCAGAGGAGCCCTGGAGGCCACCCAGGGAGCGGGTGCCCCTTGTCACCGGCCAGCTCCCCTGCCGACCCCATCCAGGGACAGCGGCGGGGCCTGGGGCCACCTTCTCCCCCAGAAGCCCACCACCCATTAGAGTCCCAATGTGGGTGTTGTGCTTGAGGAGTCGCCGCATGGCCTCCGTTGCCGTCCCCGTAGTCCCACGGGGATGAGGAGGGTTCCCGAGGCACAGCCGGGACACTGAGGCTCTGTGACGTGTGTCATCATGTGGCCGCGTGGAAAGAGGGTGGTGGACGTGGGGCCCCTTCAGTCGTCAGCAAGCATTTGCTGAGTGTGAGCCTTTATGGGGCTGCACTCTGGGGCCCCAGGGGAGCGGGAGGCTCTTGCTGCTGTCAGGGGTGACGCTCCAGCGGGGAGGCGGGTGTCTCACATGCCAGCACCAGGGGCAGCTGGACCAGCGGGGACGAGGGCAGGGCCCTGCGGATTCCAGAAGGGGCGCGGGGAGGGGGAGCCACGTCCCCGGTCGGTCGGGAGGAGGTGAGGAGGTGCGCGCTCCCCCGTGGAGGAAGGCCACGCCCGGGTGTCCGAGTGACCGGGAGGCTGTGGCCCCGCTGCGGGCGGGCCCCTCCAGGTCCTGCAAGGGGCTGCGGCCTGCTGGGGAGCAGCTCACCTGTGCACACGCCGCTCGCACAAGTGTGCACCCACACGCACACGCGCGGCATAAATGCTCTCCCCGGGGCCGGTTTCAAGCTACCAACCGCTTAACAACGGGCTCGGGGCATTCCTCAGCACGTAGCCGCTGGCCTGCGGACAGAGAAAATCGCTCCGTTCAGCCCCGTCCCCCGGGGCCCACTGCACCCCCTGCCCCCCGGACCCCCTGCCCTATTCAAGCTGGGGTCTTTGTCCTGGGCAGGCGCCCAGGCCTTGCGCACCCTGGGAAGTTTGCAGGGGCCCCAGCTGCCCCCACCGCGGCCTGGTGGGGGCGGGGGGGAGTGTTCCCGTTGCCCACCCGGCAAGCCCCACGAGGACCCCTCCTCGCCTCCGTCTCATACAGGAGAAGCTCCAGACCCTGGCAAGGAAGCCCTTGCTCTTGCAGACCTGGCTCCGTCCCCCCACCCACGGGTCGACTGCGGGGGGGGGGGGGTGGCGTGAACCAGTCTGCCCGGGAGACGCTCTGGGGTCGGCCGGGAGCCAGGCCCCGTGGACCCCGGTTCCGGTCGGACTGTGTCCAGAGCTGTAATGGCAGAGCAGTTGTCGAGACCCCGGGGGACCCCGAGGGGGCCTGGGGATGGGGGGAGCGGGTCTCGAGCACGGAGCCCCTCTGGCCGCCGTCCCTGCCCGCTCGGGTGCCGGAGCCCTGCCTCGGGGGGCGCACAGCCCGAGGCCCCTGGCACGCACCCTGGCATCGGGACGCCGGGAGGCAAGGCCAGCGCCTGGGACCGGGCAGGTGCCAGGCTAGACCAAGAGGGGCGGCCGGGAGGGGCGGGGGCCCAGGCCTAGCTAGGGTGGGGCAGGGGGGCCTGGCCTGGTGCCGCAAGGGCGCCGCTCGGGAGGCGCTGGGATTGTCGTTTCCCTTGCGCCGGCATGATCCGCGCTGGGGGTTCCGGACGCCGCCGCCCCGACCCGCGAGCCGCTCCGGGCCCCGAGCACAGCACTCGGGTGTTCATCCCCTGGGCCTCCCCAGGCTGCCGGGCCGTCTCCCGGGACTCCCCACACCGGGGGGCTGGGTCCCAAAGCCAAGTTGTGCGAGCGGTGCCTCAGGCCGGTGCAGGGCTGCTGGCGGGGGGCGGAGGGGGGTGTGCACAGGGCAGTGCCACGGGGCCCACGACAGCAAACCTGGAGGCAAGGTGCCCGCGGGCGGGAAGAGCGAGCTGGATGCCGCGTGGTGGACGCCCCTGGGGGACAGCCGGCGCCGCCCGCCGCACACGGGGTCCACCCGGGAAGGTGGGGGCATGACCGGGCAGGGACACCCCAGCCTCCTGGGTGCCCTGGGAGAGCGTGTGCAGAACAGACGGGGGAAGGCCCGGCGGCGCGGTGGACGGGCTGCGGGTCTCCGGCGGACCCCGTGTCTGCAGGGAGGAAGCGCTGTGGGTGCCCTCGGGGTGGCTGTGGGCGGCAGGGTCGCCGGACAGAGGCGTGGGAGCCCTGGTCCCGTCTGCCGGGGGGTGGCTGGCCTGGGCCCCCTGCCTCCCTTCTCGGGTACCCCGGGGGCGTGTACCGCCTGCTGCCGCCTCTCCCCCCAGCAGAGTGCTCACTGCCACGCGTGTCCCCTCCGCAGCCATCGTTAACCCCAAACAGCCCAAAGAGACACCCAAGAGCTTCAGCTTCGACTACTCCTACTGGTCACACACCTCGGTGAGTGCAGGGCCGGGGCTCGGGGGCGGGGGGCCGGGGCGGTGGGTGCTCGCTGGGTGGCCCCCCACCTGTCCCTTACCTCTCTGAGCTGCGTGTGTCTCTCTAAGCAGGGCTGCTGCTTGGGCAGGGGAGGGGGCGGGTGCGAGGCTGTTCCCCGTGTCCTCCCGGGTCACCCTGAGCGGGGACGGGCGTCGTCGGGGAAACGCCTGGGGCCCAAAGTAACCCTGTGCTCGGAGGTCACCCGGGGCTCCCGGCGCCTCCAGCCCCGCCCGCTGGCCCGCGCTCCGGGGCTGCCCCCCACCTCCGACGCCGTGGCTGGAGCGCGGGGTCTCACGCTGCCGCCTCTGCGCCCCGGCACGTGCGGTCCCCGTGCTGACTTGCCCCGTGCCCCCGAGCCGGCGGGGCTGGGACCCCCTGCGGGGAGCGTGCGCGTGCCCGGCCCGGGCGCGCCCAGCCTCCTGCAGCCGCGTCGTCTTCCAGCCCGAGGACATCAACTACGCGTCGCAGAAGCAGGTGTACCGCGACATCGGCGAGGAGATGCTGCAGCACGCCTTCGAGGGCTACAACGTGTGCATCTTCGCCTACGGGCAGACCGGGGCCGGCAAGTCCTACACCATGATGGGCAAGCAGGAGAAGGACCAGCAGGGCATCATCCCGCAGGCACGGCCGGCGCCCGGGGCGGGACCCCCGGGGGGGCAGGAGCCCTGCGGGGGGTTCCTGGGCAGGGAGAGATGCCCGCCGTCCGTTCACCGCGGGTGGAGACACGTGCCTGGGATGCTGCTGGGACCCCCCACCCAGCCTGACACCCCCCCCCACCTCGCACACAAGGGCGGCCCAGAGCAGGGAGGGAAGGACCAGCTGTCATCCTGGGGGGGGGGGACTCCGTGACTTGACAGCAGACAGCTGCTCTTTGGCTGCAGGCCTTCTCAGTGCCTTTGAGAGGGACTGTTGGGGAGCCACAGGGGCCCGGGGAGGGTGTCCAGCCCCAGCTCAGGTCGCCCGCAGCACCCCGGGAGCAGGGCCCCAGGAGCAGCCCCGTTGTCCAACGCGGTGTCCTTGGCCCTGCAGCTCTGCGAGGACCTGTTTTCCCGTATCAATGACACGACCAACGACAACATGTCCTACTCTGTAGAGGTAGGTGGGGCCCCGGAAGGCAAGGGGAGGTGGGGGAGGTGGGGGAGGTGGGGGGAGTGGGGGGGCCCACCCAGACGTGGACAGCGATGCTTGTGGGCAGAGGGGGCCCCGGGGCGTGCACATGGTCTGGGCTGGGCTGGCTGTGCAGGGGGCAGGGCCGGCAGGACGTGGGCTGGCACCCACCTCGCACAATCACACAGGCTGGGGGGTTCCTGCACGCCTTCCCCAGCCTCGCCCCTGCCCCAGGTCCCCGCTGTCGGCCTGTCCCCCCTGACGGTGGCCCCTTGCCCCACCCCAGGTCCCCACTGTCGGCCCCGTCCCCCGCCCGATGGTGGCCCCGCACCCCTGCCACAAGTCCCCACTGGCAGCCCCATCCCCCCCAACGGCGGCCCCTCGCCCCTGCCCCAGGTCCCCGCTGTCGGCCGTGCCCCCCGATGGTGGCCCCGCACCCCTGCCGCAGGTCCCCCTGACTGCCCCATCCCCCCCCGATGGCGGCCCCTCACCCCACCTCAGGTCCCTGATGGTGCCTCTGCCCTGCAGGTGAGCTACATGGAGATTTACTGTGAGCGAGTCCGTGACCTCCTGAACCCCAAGAACAAGGGGAATCTGCGCGTGCGAGAGCACCCGCTGCTGGGGCCCTACGTGGAGGACCTCTCCAAGCTGGCCGTCACCTCCTACAATGACATCCAGGACCTCATGGACTCAGGGAACAAGGCCAGGTGCGTGCCCGCTGGCTCGGTGGCCTCCCGGTACCCCTGGGGCTCTGTGAGATCCCGACCTGGGGAGGTGCCAGCCTGGGAGGGGCCTCGAGCGCCCCGCCCCGTCCAGCGGAGCACTGTCGCTTAGGTGGGGGCGGCTCCTCTAGGGGTCGTTGTGCCCTGGGGGTACCGGGGGCGTCCCTGGCGGCTCCCGGGAACCTTCCCTGTGGGCTCAGAGGTCAGAGGTCGGGAGGCCCAGCCGTGCCGCCTCCGAGGACAAGCAGCCCTGCGGACAGGCCCGGGCAGGGCACCTGGGGAGGGTCAGCCGTGGGGGTGGGCCCTGGGGTCACGGCAGCCACCCCCCTCCCCGCTACCCAGGGCCCCGGGAGGGTGAGGGCCCTGCACGTGCTGCCGCAGGTGCAGGGTCACCACGTGGTAGACAGCTGGGGCACCGACGCCCGCGACCTGGGCCGGCACCGTCAGCCATCCTCACGCTCGCCGCAGAGTGACGGTGACCCCATGTGCCTTGTCCCCCCAGGACCGTGGCCGCCACGAACATGAATGAAACCAGTAGCCGCTCCCACGCCGTCTTCAACATCATCTTCACCCAGAAGCGCCACGACGCGGAGACCAACATCACCACGGAGAAGGTGGGTGTGGCCTCGGCACAGGGGCCACCTGGGTGGGATCAGGGGTCAGGGGTCAGGCCCACCCAGGGAGCGAGGAGGCCCAGGCGGCCGCCAGCCCGCCAGGCATGCACCGTGCCCTCAGCCCGGGTGCCGGCACCTACCGCCCCGCCCGGCGTGGGCCTTCACGGGGCGTTTGGCCCCCACCCCTGGGTGCAGGAGGGGCTGGGAGTGGGGGGCGCCGCAGACCTGGCGTTTGCCCCCGTTGGCCTCCTGCCAGGTAGTTCTGGTGGAGTCGGGGCCGAGGAGGCTGGGGCCTGAGGAGGCTGGGACCTGAGGAGGCGGGGGCCGAGGGCTGTGCCACCCCAGGGGTGGCCGCGGCCGTGGCCGGCTGGCAGGAGGGCCCCCGGCCTCCACGAGCACGAAGCCGGGGCTGTGCCACCCGCCGCACCCCAGCCCGGGTGCCTTTCCCACGTGCCTCAGCGGCCTCAGTGGCGCGGGGGTGGCCGTGTCCAGTGACGCAGCACGGGCACTCCTGGAGGGCGGCGGGGCAGGCTCAGGGCCTCGTGTGTCACCAGTGCCTCTGGCCGTCAGTGTCCGGGTGTCTCTGTGTCATGCCCCTGATGCGCCGGCCGGGCCTCGTCCTGGGGGCTGCAGAGCGTGTGGGGAGGTCACCCACCCTGAGACCCGGGACGCACGGTCGGCTTGGCCTGGGACTGTCCTCCCAGATCACGGGGCCCAGGGGCTCCGGGGGGACCAAGCGGGGCCTCCTGCCGCGACTGTCTCCCTGCCCTGGGCCCCGGGCAACGTCCTGCGTGCAGTGGCCATGGTGCGGGAGGGCACGCAGCCACCCCCAGGCCCCGGTGGCGTTGGGGGCCCCGTCCAGTCGCCGGGTCCCCGTGGGGCAGCTGAGCCGTGGCCGGCACGCAGGAACCGGGTTCACGACACCGGCCGTTTTAGGGGTACGGGGGGTGCGGCCTGGGGTGGGGGGCTTGAACCTCAGGCAGTGGTGGACCAGCCGCGAGGGGAGGGAGGCCGGGGGTCCGAGGCCCTCAGGCCCGGGGAGGGCGCGGCGCCTCAGGGGAGCGCCCCAGGGCAAGCTCGGGGGAGGGGGGAGCCCCACGGTGGCCCGCGGCCCGTCGCGCGTGTGACACGCCTGCCGTTTCAGGTGAGCAAGATCAGCCTGGTGGACCTGGCGGGCAGCGAGCGGGCCGACTCCACGGGCGCCAAGGGCACGCGTCTCAAGGTGGGCCCCCGACGGGCACGTGGCGGGCCCCCCTCGGCGCCCACGGTCACCTCCGGGTGGTGGCTGCAGGGCGGGCGGAGGAGGCTGCGCCCCGGCACCAGGGGCCTAGGACGGGCGGGGGGGGGTTGGGGAGTGTGGCCGCCGGGCGGGTCATGGGGACACAGGCGGTGAGTCACATGGGGCGCGGTGTGAGGACCGAGCACCTGTGCCCCGCTCCCCGCAGTGCCCACGCGGGCGGCGGGCACGGTGGCACCGGGGCTCCCGGGAGCACGTGGGGGCGAGGAGGGCGGCCCGGGCGGGGGCCTGACCGCCTTCTCCGCACAGGAGGGCGCCAACATCAACAAGTCCTTGACCACGCTGGGGAAGGTCATCTCCGCTCTGGCCGAGATGGTGAGAAGCGGGTTCTGGAACCGGGCGCGGGGCCGCGGGGCGCCTGCCTGCCGAGGGGCCGGGGCTCCGGGGGGCTCCGGGACAGGGGGGCGCGGGCGCGGGGCGGCAGTGGGGCGGCGGGCCCTGTGACTCCGCGTCCGTGCGCCGCACCCAGGCCTCTGTGCCGAGAGGGCGAGCCCGGGGAGGGAAGAGCCGCAGGGCGCCCGGCCCCCCCGCCCCCCCCGCCCCCCCCCCCCGGCTCCTCACACGCCGTCTGCTCTCTTGCAGGACTCCGGGCCCAACAAGGTAAGCGGCTCTTCGGCTCCGGGCGAGGAGCGGGCGCGAGCGCCGAGCGCCTTTAGCTCCAGTCGTTCCGCGAAGGCCTCGGCAGCGAGACTCGCCTGGGCCCGTGCACCTCGCGGCCCTCGCTGAGCCCTGGGCTGTGCTCGAACAACGCAGGCTCCCGGGCCGCGGCGCTCGGGGGACGTAGCGGACGCAGAAGCAGCACCAGCGTCCGCTCTGAGCCGGTATAAATCCCCTAAAGGAAAAAAATGGGCTGAGCGCGAGCCCCACGCGGGAAAGCTCTAGTCGGCCCGGCCGGGGAAGCCTGCGAGGGCAGGTCGCTGCAGGGCTGAGACCCGAGGGCCGGCCGGGCAGGCGGGAAGCCCAGGCTGAGGTGCTCGAGTGGCAAAGCGTTGGTTTACGTGAGGGAGCGTGGAGGAGGAAACGCGAGGAACGTGCGATCGACTATGGGGCAGCCGTGTGGGGAAATGTGTTAGGAACCGCGAGGAGACGCGGGAGGAACGAAGCAGGGGTCTGAGAGCCGCTGCCTGTGGGGACAGCGTGGATATCTGTGAGGGGCTACGTGAATGCTTTTGTGAGGAACTGGATGGGAAGTGCGTGTGGAACTGCGAACAGTGTGAGGCATCGTGGAAGAACCTGAACACCGAGGAACTGCGCCAGGAAGTACCTGGAACGCTGTGCGGCAAGTGTGGGAATCCGGCGAGGGAGTTGTGAGGAACCGTGTGGGCCGCTGTGAAATCCTGTGCGTAGAACTTCGGGAGGAGGTGTGAGAATCGGGGAAAACGCACAAGTGACTAAGGGACTGTAACGCGGACCGTAGAAAATTGAAATCACGTACGGCACGTGAGGATTTGTCTGTGACGAAATGTGTGTGCAACCGTATGACGAGTTATGAGTAAACGTGCGCTGTGGGAAGGACTGGAGAATGGCGTGGGGAGCTAAATGGGTAACTGTGCGAGGAAATCGAGGAACTATGCAGAAAGTGAAGCGGAACCATGTGAAGACTGAGGAAATGTGAGAGAAAGTGTATGAAATGGTGTGGGGACGGTGCGTGGGACCCGTGGAGCTGTGCGGCGAGCTAGGCAGGAACTGTGTGAAGAACTGTGAGGAACTGCGACAGTGTGGGCGATAGGGGAATGGTGTGGGAAATACGTGGGAATTGTGTGCATGGGGAACCTGGAGGAACCGTGTGCGGACCTGGGAAAAACTGGGAGTCGCTCTATGAGGAACCGTGCGGGGGACTGTTTAGGGCAAGCACGAGGGACTAGTACGGGGAAACGCGCAGGAAGTCTGGAATTGTGTTAAGTGTTGTGAGGAACTGTGTGGAACGTGTGAGGAACCACACTGAAACGGAGAGGAAGTCTGTGAAACGGTGTGGGGCCCTGCATGGGAACTTGGAGGAGCTCTGTGTGGGACTGTGAAAAGCTGGCGACTGGACGGATGAGAGGAATCGTGAGCGATTATGTGGGGACGTATGTGAGAGAGCACCGTGTGGACTCACCTGAGGAACTCTGCGAGGAACCTGTGGGGACTGTGAGGAACTATGAGAAAAACTGTGACAAACTGAGGAGCTGAGACACTGTGTGAAGAAATGTGTCAAGAACTATGAGAAGGGATCCCTGGGTGGCGCAGCGGTGTGGCGCCTGCCTTTGGCCCAGGGCGCGATCCTGGAGACCCGGGATCGAATCCCACGTCGGGCTCCCTGCATGGAGCCTGCTTCTCCCTCTGCCTGTGTCTCTGCCTCTCTCTCTCTCTCTCTCTGTGTGACTATCATAAATTTAAAAAAAAAAATTAAAAAAAAAGAATTATGAGAAAATGTGAGGAACTCTTCCGGGACCTGTAAAGGAACTGCTTGGGAACACTGTGAAGCAACTATCTGTGAAGTGTGTTATGAAGTGTGCAGGGAACCGTGTGAGAGATTGTGTGGAACCACGAGAGCACGCGTGTGGAACTACATGAGGGAACTGTGGTGAACTATATGTGACTGTGAGGAACTGGGTGGGAAACTGTAGGAAGTGTGGGTTTCTATATGGGGAACTGGGGGAAGCGTGGGACTGTGAGGAACCGCGTGAGAACTCTGTGGGGCTGTGAGAAGCCTTGTTCATGACTGTGGACTCCGAAGAACTATTGAAATGTAGGAGAAAATCTGTGGACTAGAGTACAGAACTGTGTAAGGGATTGTGAAAGGAACTTTGTGAGGAACTTAGGAACTATGATGGAATTTTGAGAAACTGAAGGAATTATGAGATACCATTGGGAAACTGTGAGAACTGTGAGTTGTGAGGATCCGTGTGTGCTTTGTGGAATTGTGAGAGGAAGTAGGTGAATGGTTGGGACACAGTTGTGTGAGGAACTGTGAGAAGCAATTTGAGAAAATACATGAGGAACTACATGATTCTGAGGATTTCCGTGAAGAATTGTGAGGAACGGTGTGAGGAACCGTAAGTGAAGAATCACGAGGCACTTGGCATAACTATAAGAAATGTGTGAAACGGTGTGGAGGACTGTGTGGGGATTGTGTGAGTGACTTTTAAGGGAGTTTTTGGGGAGCTATGAGGAACTCTGGAATGATTAGGGGGCTACATGGAGAACTCTGGTAAACTTTGTGGGAAAGTTTGAAGAACTGAGTAGAACTGTGAGGATGTGAGAGAAACTATGACAAATTATGTGGAGAATTATGAGGAAATATACATGAACTCTATGAGAAACTGTGTGGAACTGTGAGAGGAAGCGTGTGTGGGAAAGTACAGGGGCTGTGAGGGAACCAACCATATGGGAACCATGTGAGGGACAGTCCACAGTCCCTCCCACAATTCTCCTCAGTTACTTACCGAGTTCCCCACACAGTCTCAGTGCAGTTCTTCACACTGTTCCCGACAGTTCTACGTGCACAGTTCCCACCTAGTGGGAAAAGGAATGTGTTTAAGGAACTGTGAGAAATTTTTTTGGGGGAAATGCATGCAGAACTGTGTAACAGACTATGTCAGGGATTTGTGTGGAGAATTGTAAGAAACTCCGAGGGAATGTGTGTGGAAGCGTGTGGAAAATTGTGTAGGATCTGTGTGAGAGTGTGTGTGTGTGTGTGTGTGTGTGTGTGGACTGTTGGGAACTGAGGAATGGTGTGAACTATGAAACCATGTGGAACTGTGAGAAGCTGTGAAGAATTGGGAGGAACTACATGTGGATTTTGTGGGACTGTGGGAGGAAGTGTGAAAAATTGTGCGGGGAGCTGTGTGAGGAACTATGAGAGGATGTGAGATGGAAACTACGTAAGGCGCCACATGAATTCTGTGGAGAACTGTGAGCAACTGTAAGGAAGCAGATGTAGGCCGTAGGAATTGTGAGGAGCTCTGTGCGCACTGTGTAAGGACACACGTGGAATGGGTTCGGGGAACTAAGTCATAACCATGTGAAGAAACCGAGGAACTGGGAAGAATTAAGAATTGTGTGAGGAGCTGTTTATGGAACCACAGAGAGAAGCATGCATGGAACTGTTAGGGGTGGTGTGACGACGGATTATGCCAGGAACTGAGAAGAATGGTGTGAGGACCTGAAAGGAACTTTGTGAGAAACCATGTCAGGGACTGTGAGAAGAGCTGTTTGGCAAGCTGTACGTGGAGCTGTGTATAGAGTTGTGCGGTACCGTGTGTGGAATTGTGTGAAGAGTCACGAGGAACTGTGTGATGAGGAATTGTGTAAGGATCTGTGTGAGGAGATGCGGGGGGAGTGCCAGGAACTAGGTGAGAAACCGAGGAACCGCTGGGGAGGAACGGCGTGAACTGTGAGAAACTGTGGAACTGTGAACGTAAGTTTGCAACGCGGTGTGGGGACCGTGTGAAAGCGCTGAGGACGTCTTTGGGAACTGCAGGACTGTGTGGGATTATGGGTGGGGTGTGAGGAGCTGCAGTGGGACTGTGTGGGGAACTGTAAGAGACAGAATTGTGGGAGGGGTCGTGGGGTGGGGAACTAGGTTGGAGCTGTGAGAAGCTCTTTGGGGAAATGCGTGAAGAACTGTGAAGGGCTGTGTCAGGGGCTCTGAAGGATTGTGCGGAACTGTGTGAGGAGTTCCGGAGAGATCTGTGTGGGGATCTAGGTGCGACTGTGGGAAGAACTAAATAAGGCACCATGAGAGGGAACTGTGTCCTGAAGTGTGGGTGGGACGCAGCGTGTGACGGGTCGTGCAGAATTGTGTGAGGGCCCGGAACTGTGCGGGGAGCTGCGGGGAGCTGCGTGAGGGAGTGAGGAAGGGACTGAGGTGATGTGTGAGGCACCGCGGGAGCTGTGTCGAGTGCTGTGGGGCAGGTTGCGATAGAAACTTTTTTGGAAAAAAAAAAACAACACTTTTTCGGGAACGGAAAGTGAGTGAGAAAGTGTTTGAGGACCAGGGCCTGGAGCAGGGGCCTGGGGGCGCATAGCCGAGGAGGCGGGAGCCGGCGGGGCCTGGTCGAGGTCTTCAGTCTCCTGTCAGGCGGTGGCCGATTGTGGCCGAGCGGGGCGCGGCGCTGGGTTTCACCTGTTGCTCAGGCCGCTGCACCCAGAGCAGATGGGAGCGGGGTGGCCTGTGGCAGGCGGAGAGTGGAAGTCAGCGCTGGGAGGCCCCGGCGTGAGGCGACGGGGGCTGCGGCACGAGCGCGGGGCTGCCGGCGTGGAAAGAGCGGCGGCCCCGCGGGTGACTGGCCTGGTCCTCGCGGAAGGGGCCGCGTGATCGCGGGGCTTTACCGTGGAAACGCGGCGTGTGACGAGGGCGGCGCACGAGTCGGCCTTGGGAATTAAACAGACAAGGTAGAACCGCAGCTTGCGCGCGCCAAGTGCCGGGAGGACGAAGGCGTCAGCCCCGGGAGCTGCGGGGAGGCCCGCGAGGCCGGCGGCTCCTGAGCTCCCCTCAGAACTGAGGCGGACGATCAAGGATGAGCTGATGAGCTCGTGCGGGGGTTGGGGGGTGCCCGGGGGCCGGGGCCGCGCGTGTCCGCAGGGGCTCTGGGGCAGCGGCACCGAGGCAGGAGGCGCTGGAGACTAGGGCACGGCCAGGGGCCTCGGTGCGCCCGAGTCGAGCCTCCGAAGCCGTAGCTCGCGCAGCCCATGGCTCCCCTGAGCCGCCTTTGCCCCGGTGGAGGAACCCGCCGCGGGGGGCCGGGGCTGTGGAGGACGCCTCGTCCCCAGGGTCCGCGGCCCGTGACCTCCGTGCGCAGGGAGAGAGGCCGGGCCCTGCCGAGGGCGCTGGCGCCTTTCCCGACGGTTCTGCGTGAGGGGCGGGGGGCTCAGGTCGGTCCTTCTGGGGGAGCGGAGGGAGGCCATCGGCTGCGGCCGGCGTGTGGCCCAGGGGCTCGGCGGGAGGACCGGGGAGGCGCCTGAGGGCAGTGACAGAAGCGGGCTTCCGGCGCCCTGGGGTTTGGGGGGGAGGCCTGAGGCCCGGCCCCTGCCTGCAGCAGCGCTTGACTCTGGGGACCCTGTGCTTTGCCTCCCCCTCCACTGCCCCCTCCGGTGGGCTCAGGGTTGACCTGGAATGTTCTTCCCCACAGAACAAGAAGAAGAAGAAGACCGATTTCATTCCCTACAGAGACTCCGTGCTGACCTGGCTCCTCCGGGAAAATCTGGGTGAGGGCTCTGGGCCCCCGCGATCCCCGGGGTTCCGACTTCCGCCCCGGGCCCACAGCCTGCCTCCTCCTGGGAAGGGGCCTTCTGCCGCCAGGGGGCCCCTCACCGTCCTGGGCCGAGCCTGATGCAAACCTGGGGATCCTTCCAGAAGGCCTGGGCAGGCGGCCGGCGAAGGGCTAAGGGGAGCAACTGCGGGGAAGGAGGATGCCCCCTGACACCTCTGTGGGTGCCCCCGCTTCACGCCCCTGACGCCCAGAGCAAGTGCGCACCCCTCGCTGGGACCCCGTGGTTCGGGGAGCGCTGCCTGCTTGCGGGTGTTTTGGGAGACGCCATATGTCACCCCTTCTCCCTGACACGGGGGGATGGAGACTCAAGCGTCCCAATCCTGATCCCCTTTCCTCCCAAAAATAGCCTTGGGGGTCTTCCCTGGCCGAGTCCACAGCTTGGGAGGCTGACGCCCAGGAAGGTAAACTGAGTCTTGGGCTGACCCGGTGAATGTAGGCAGCTGGGCCCTACACAGCCGTCCTCGGCCTCGTGGCTACGGCCTGGGAGCCCCGCTGGCCAAGCCGGCGCCCCGGAACCATGGCCGCGGGACACACGTCCCTGAGTCAAGGAGAGGCCGGCGGGCCACCCCTGAGCACCACCAGGCCGCTGACTGTTCTGAGCCCTCGAGTGATCCGGCGGCATCAGAGCCGAAGCCGGACGTCCACTGCCTCGCGCAGGGCAGGGCACCACCCGACACCGCGCTCCGCGCTGCCCTGGGCCAGGACACGGATGGAAATATTCAGAAAAATGTTCTAAATGAGAAAGATGAAAACGAAAGAAATCGTTGCATCCTGCGTCGGCCTGGATGCTGAAGCTCTAAAGCAAGTAGCAGACGCCTGAGCTTCGCCGCGGCTCCCCTCTTCCTGGTGGGGCGGCCTGGCTGGTGGAGAAGAGCCCCACGCGAGAAAAGCACGCTGCCCAAGGAGAATAACCGAGGCGCCCGCTGCGGTGGGGAAGGCCAGAACCCCGTGCACACGTTGGCCCGTGACTCGGTTTACCTGTCTGGGCCTCGGCCTCCCCAGCTCATGGGCAGGAGGGGACAGGGGAGAGAGGAGCCCGCATGACGCGGCCTTCTTCCCGCAGGCGGGAACTCGAGGACGGCGATGGTGGCGGCCCTGAGCCCCGCGGACATCAACTACGACGAGACGCTGAGCACGCTGAGGTGAGGCCTGGCTCCAGGAGGGCGTGGACCCCTCTCTGCCCGTGTCAGGAGCGCCGCTTGGGGGTTGGGGTGCGGCCACCTCAGCTGGGCAGCTCCTCGAGGCTCCAGGGGGCTCCTTCACGGCCCCGTCCATTCCCGGCACCCAAGGGACCCCAGCGGTCCCGGACGCCTGCGGTCGCAAACCAGATCCTTCCCGAGCAAAGGGCAGGGGGCGTCCCGACCGTCCCCATGGCTGCGGGGTGGGCGGCCGGGCCGGGGAGCCTGGAGCTGGCCCTGCAGGAGGCCGTATGTTGCCCCAGGTCACACGCCACCAGTGGAAAAGGAGTGGGGTCCCCATGCGGGTCCCCGTGCACACATGCACACCAACCCATGACACTTAGGAGTGCAGGCTACACTCGCCACTGTCACCCTGGGTCCCCCTGCGGTCACACTTGCTCCCCCCACCCCGGACCACAGGTCCAGGTGCAAAGGCCCCCCCCAGGGGGAGAGGTGCCACCCCATCCCTGCTCCTCCTGGGGACTCGGTTCCCCCAAGCGGGAGGGCAGCCCTGGCTGACCCACCTGTAGGTCTCTGGCCGTTGGCCTCCTGACTCCAAGTGGGGCGACCTGTCCCCCCACTGTGCCGCACGCCAGGGTCCCCCCTCTCCACCGCGGCTCTGCCCCGGGCCCCTTTGGGCCTGCCGGGCACGGGCACAGCCCACGATCCCTTGGCCGCCAGGTACGCCGACCGGGCCAAGCAGATCCGCTGTAACGCCGTCATCAACGAGGACCCCAACAACAAGCTGATCCGTGAGCTCAAGGACGAGGTGACCCGGCTGCGGGACCTGCTGTACGCCCAGGGTCTCGGGGACATCACCGACAGTGAGTGTCTGTGCCCGCCTGTCCCGGGTCCTGGGCAGGCAGCTCCTCGGGGCCCGGGTCGGGCCGCCCCATGGCCGTGCCGCCCGCACCCTAGCCCTGCTCCAAGTCCCCGGGCGAGCCACCTCGGGTGGGAGGCTGGGGTTTCCGGCCTCGGCCTGGGTGGACTGCATGGTGTGGGATTGGCGCTGGCCCAGGCAGGCCGCGACGGTTCCCTGGAGGCCACACCGGCGTGCCGTGGGTGCTGGGGTTGCGGCGGTCCCTGAGCGGCCGCCCAAGCCCCCCGCCCCCAGCCTGGTGGCCGCCTGCAGCGGGGTGCCTCGGACCCTCTGGAGACAAACCTGTTCTTCTGTTTCTCTGTCTCTCCTCCTCCCCCACGCCTCCCCTCCCCGTAGCCAACACTGTGCCCGGAGGACCCAAATGTGTGTATCCCCCTTGCTCTCCGCTTCCCGCTTCTGTCCCTGCTCCGCGGGGTGTAGGGCAGCACGGCGGGAGGGGCCTGCCCAGCCCCCCTCTGCCGTCCCCCCTTCCGGGGGCTGGGGCTACAGTTCTCTTGCTCAGGCACCTGATGTGCAGGCGTCGCGCCCCGCGCCCCCGGTTCGGCCCCGTCCGTGTGGCCATCAGGCCAGGGGGCCCTCGCGGGCTGGGAGTGGCTGAGCTCAGCCCATCGAGCGCCCTGTGCCCCCAGAGGCCGGGGCAGCTCAGGAGGGCGCAGGGGCGCAAGGAGGGCCGGGTCTGCCCCTCCGGCTCCCGGCCCCACACCCCGAAGCCCCCGGCCCCGGAAAGGCCGCCAGAGCCCCAGCCCGCATCTCCCTCTGGCCTTGGTCCGCGGGGTGGCGCCTCCCTGAGCCCGGGGCCGCGGGGTGCCCCGTTCTGTCCTGTTCTGCCCCGGCACCCCGTGCTGTCCTGTTTGCCGCTGCTCTGCTGTGTGTCTGCTTCTGCCAGGGGGTCTGGGCACCTTCCGCTAACCAGAGGGTGTCCTCGCCCCAAATCCCAGCCTTAGTGGGGGCACGGAGCCCCGGGGTGGCCCAGAGCAGGCTCTTTGGGGTGGGGGCTCCCTCAGGGGTCCCCTGTTCTCCTGTCCACCAGGGTGTTCTTGGGGCCCATTCTGCGCCCGGTGGGGCCGGACAGCTGGTGCGGCGCGGTCCCCGCACCTTGGGGGCACAGGGCGGGCGCAGAGAGGATGATGGGTGCCAGGGCCCTGGGTGCAGGAAGGCCACCGGGCGGTGACAGCAAAGGCGAGGGGCGGGGTGGGGGCACAGGGAGGCCACTCCCGGGCACGGGGGGCAGGGGGCCGCAGGCCCGGGCGGGGCGGGGGGGTAGAGAGGAGCTCGAGGGGTGCCCTGCTGCGCCGGGTGCTGGGGGCTCTGGGGCGGGGTCCCCCGGCCGGGAGGTGGCAGGCAGCCTTGCATGTGCTTGTCCACGCGGCCCCGCGCTGCACCTGCTGGGGCTCCTGCTTCCGCCTCTCTCCACCCACCTCTTGCTCTTTCCCAACTCGGTCTTTCTTTTCTCTCCCTCCCGTGTGTCTGCGCCCCCCCCTTCCTCCCGTAGACGTGTCCGACCTTGAGAACAATAACCGTAACCGTGGCGGGGCGGAGCTGAGTCCAGCCCCTGACAATCTCTCCACAGTGACCAACGCCCTGGTGGGCATGAGCCCCTCGTCCTCGCTCTCGGCCCTGTCCAGCCGCGCCGCCTCCGTGTCCAGCCTGCACGAGCGCATCTTGTTTGCCCCGGGCAGCGAGGAGGCCATCGAAAGGCTGAAGGTGAAGGCGGGGACGCCACCTGTGGGGGGCCTGGACCGAGGGGCCGGCCGAGCCCCCTCCTCCCGGGACGGGCGCGGTGACAGCGTGGGGTGCACGCCATGTGCACGGGCGCAGCGTCAGGGGTACCCCCGCCAGTGCCAGCGCCACGGAGCGGGCGGCCGGGGGGCCTGGGGCTTCTGTGCCCCCTCCCGGTGTTCTGGGCTCACCCCTGCCGGGTTCGTGGTGATGGGCTGACTGGGGGGCTGGGCTGTGCGGGGCAGGGGCGGCTGAGGGGGTGGGACAGGGGCCGGACCGAGGCCGGGGTGGGGTGCGGGGTGGGTGGGTGACCCTGGGGTGTGGGGCCGGGAAGGAAGCCAGGAGCTGGTGCTGACGTGGGCTGTGCTGGCCGTCCGCGTCCCAGGAATGGCCGGGGGACGTCTGTGCCTCAGAACCACTCTCGGTGTCCCCACGTGTCTCTTGGTGTCTCCATGTGCCCCTAGTGCCCTCGTGTGTCTCACAGCGTCCCTGTGTCTCTCAGTGTCCTGAGTGTCTCTCGGTGTCCCCGCATTTCTCGATGTCCTGCGTGTCCCTGGTGCCCATGCGTCTCTCAGTGTCCCACGGGTCTCTCAGCATCCCTGTGTCTCTCGGCATCCCTGCCTGTCGCTACGTGTCCTCATCTGTCTCTCTCTGTCCTCGTCTGTCTCTCCACGTCCCTGCGTGTCTCTCACTGTCCTGCACGTTTCTTGGCATCTCTGTGTGTTTCTCAGTGTCCCTGTGTCTCTCAGTGTCCCATGTGTCTCTCGGTGTCCCCGTGTCTCTCAGCATCCCGGCATCTCTCAGTGTCCCCAGGTGTCTCTCGGCATCCCCATGTGTCTCTTGCCCCTGCACGTCTCTCAGCATCCCTGTGTCTCTCAGTGTCCCCGGGTGTCTCTCAGCATCCCTGTGTGCCTCTCATTGTCCCCACACGTCTCTCAGCATCCCTTTGTCTCCCAGCATCCCCACATGTCTCTTGGTGGTGTCCCTGCGTGTGTCTCTGTCTCTTGTGTCTCGCAGTGTCCCCATGTCTCTCACTGTCCTGTGTGTCTCTCCATGCCCCAGACATTTCTCGGTGTCCCCATGTGTCTCTCTGTGTCCCCATGCGTGTCTTGGTGTTCCCGTGTCTCTTGGTGTCCCCAAGTCTCTCGGCATCCCTGCATGTCTCTCTGTGTCCCTGTGTCTCTCAGCATCCCCATGTCTGTCTCTGTGTCTCTCAGTGTCCCCATGTCTCTCCATGTCCACACACATCTTTCCATGTCCCCATAAGTGTCTCGGTGTCCCCATGTCCCTCGGTGTCCCCGTGTCTCTCTGCATCCTCGTGTCTCTCCGTGTCCCTGTGTCTCTTGGTGTCCCTGTGTCCTTCTGTGTCCCCGTGTCCCTCGGTGTCCCCATGTCCCTTGGTGTCCCCATGTCTCTCCGTTTCCCCATGTCTCTCGGCATCCCCATCTCTCTGTAACCCCCGCACGTCTCTCCATGTCCCCTTGTCTCTCCGTGTCCCCGTGTCCCTTGGTGTCCCCATGTCTCTCCATGTCCCCATGTCTCTCAGCATCCCCATCTCTCCATGTCCCCATGTCTCTGTGTCCCTGCACGTCCCTCCATGTCCCCATGTGTCTCTCTGTGTCCCCGTGTCTCTCCGTGTCCCCGTGTCCCTCAGTGTCCCTGTGTCTCTTGGTGTCCCTGTGTCTCTCAGGGTCCCCGTGTCTGTGTCCCCATGTCTCTCAGCGTCCCTATGTCTCTCCATGTCCCTGCACATCCGTGTCCCCACACATCCCTTCGTGTCCTGTGCGCGTGCCTCTCTCCCTCCAGGTTTATTTTCCCTTCCGTCTGCCGTCTGGCTGTGTCCGCAGGAGAGACTTGTGTCCGTGGGCACGTCAACCCCTCAGCCCTGCACCTTGACCTTCCGGGCATCGTGCTGCCTGGGCCGACCCGGGAGCTGGGGCCTTGGCGCCTGCTGACCTGGCCGTGCGTCTGCCCCTTGCCTGGCGGCCGGGCCCGTGTCTGCTCACGCCCCAGGCCCCCAGCCTCACTCTGCTCTGTCCCCCTGTCCAGGAGACGGAGAAGATCATAGCCGAGCTCAACGAGACCTGGGAGGAGAAGCTGCGGCGGACGGAAGCCATCCGGATGGAGAGGTGGGTGGTGGGGAAACTGAGGACTCCGGGGCCCCCGCCTGGGGCTCTTGCTCCTGGGGGTGGCCAGGCCCTCCTGTGGGACAGGCTCATCCGCTCTCACCGGGGATTCCCACCCCCGTCACCCATGGCCCCGTTGACCCGATCCCTGATCAGGTGACTGGCCCTCCATCGATGGGGGGCCGCCCGGGGCTGCGTGACCGGAGCCCTCCTGCCTCCTGGTTGGCCAACTGGTTGGTGGGGACGAGGCTGGTCCCGCGGCCTCGGGGCTTGGGCTGACCTGGACGCTGTCCCCGCAGGGAGGCCCTGCTGGCCGAGATGGGCGTGGCCATGAGGGAGGATGGCGGCACGTTGGGGGTGTTTTCTCCCAAAAAGGTAGGTGCTGGTTCCAGTTCTGGGGCACGGCCTGACCCGGACACGGCCGGCGGCCCACCACCCTTTGTGGGGTGTCAGAGGGCTCCTCTGGGAGGAGAGGGGGCGGGTCCGGCACCGGGGGCCGCCAGACCTCCCCTGTGGGGGGACCTGGCCCAGCCTCCTCACAGCAGGATGTCCCCGGGGCCTTAGGACGTCCAGGTGGGTGTCTCTGCTGAGGAGTGGACGGGGGCCCTCGGGGCTGAGGCCAGACTGGGGCAGGGTCGGGCTGACAGGAGGCTGGGAGGCAGCCGCCCTCTCGGAGCTCAGCGGAAGCGGGTCTGGCTGACCCGGCCGGGCCTCGGCTTCTCCCTCCCAGGCCTGGTCTCCTGGCCCCGGCCCTGTCAGCCGCGGGCCTCAAGGGGAGCAGAGCACCACCCCCTTCAGTAGCTCAGGTGGGGTGTGATGTGAGCCCTGGGGAGAAGTCTGGTAATTCTAGGACCCCGGTCCCCCCTTCACCCCAAGAGGGCCCGACCCTTAGAGCTCCTAGGAGCCAAGTTCCAAGCTGGGAGGCCTCTAAGGAGGTGGTGACAGTCTGCTCTGACCACAGCTCGGGGCTCCCCCGGCCCTGCCTGTGACACGGGGTCAGTGAGGACGTGCCTGCCCCCTCCCTAGAGCAGCTTCACCCTGGCTGGCTTCTCACCCTGGCTTTGTTTGGGGTGAAGCGTTTCTGTGTTGCCTAAACCTGAAGCCAGAAGCACGTGTAGCGCCCACGGTGCGGCTGGGGACCTCACGGCAAGGGGGGTGGATGCTGCTGTGATGCATTCATCAGCCAGGTGGCCCTCCCTGGGGACAGGGCCATGCACTCCGGGCCGGGAGCCAAGGGGCAGGATGGGCCAGGGCCCGGAGGCGGGGGGAGGAGGGGTGCCTGGGAGGACCTGTGGGCAGGCTCTGTGCTGGGGAGCGGGTGCTACGCTGCTTCACGTCCCCCCCCACCCCCGTAGGCCTTTCGTTCTCATTTGGAATGGATTGTTTGTGGGCTGCCAGCCCCTGCCCCCTCCTGGGGGGGTACCCAGGACCACCGTGCAGAGCCGTGGGGTGGGGGAGGTGGCTGGGGCCGGTGGCAGAGGAACACTGAACGGCCCTGGTCCAGGCGCTGCCCTGGGAAGGCTGGCATCCCGGGGACTCTGGTGAAGCGCACGTGCCAGCTGGGTCCCTGCTCAGCCCGGCCGGCCAAGCTCGGCTCTCGTGCTCGGGAGAAGGGCTGGTTGGGGACAGTTGTCCCTGGTGTCCGACGACCAGGACTTCACAGTCCTGCACAGGGTGGGGGGCCTGTGGGACTTACCGTGGAGGCTGCTCATTCTGAGGTACCCAGCGGGAAGCCGAGGATGCTATCCCCGCCTCCGCCAGCTTGCAGGACCCTGGCCTGGCACACCGTGCGGGGTGGCGCTCCCGAGCTCAGGAAGCGGGTCTAGGGCCCCAGTGGGCGAAGCCTGCGGGGGCTGCCCTGGGAGGCCCAGGCTACTGAGGGCAGTGCTCAGATAGGGTGGTCACCTTTCACACACTCGTGGATGAGAGGGGCCCGAGCCGGGCGGCCCAGCAGGGACTACTTTCACAGCGTCTGCTCCAAGCCCCAGGCCAGATCCCTGTCCAGTCAGCATCCTAATCCTTCTGGACTCACAGATCCACTGGTGCTTCAGTTGGAGCGGGGTCCTGGAGCCCCCTTTCGAGGCAGAGGAAGGGACCCAGAGCATGGTGCCCCGACCCTGCAGGACCCAGCCTGCACCCTGTATATCCAAGGGCCCACCCTAGCCCCAGCAGCACCCTGGGCTCCCAGCCCGTCTGAAAGCCCAGCACCCACTAGGTGCCTTCCACTGGCAGCTGCCTGCCCCCCTGGTTCTGAGCTCCTGGGCTCCTCAGAGAAGCCACCTGGGAGGACACAGTCCCCATGAGGCCAAGCCTGGGGCTGGTGGCAGTCTGGGTGTGAGGAGACAGGGGTCAGGTGGGTGGCCAGCACTGGGTGCCTGCGCCCCCCCGGGAGAGCTGAACCCCCCCTTTTTCCTCAGACACCACATCTTGTCAACCTGAATGAGGACCCCTTGATGTCCGAGTGTCTCCTGTACTACATCAAGGATGGCATCACCAGGTGGGGGTCTCGGGGGCTAGGCTCCCCCTGCAGAGGGGCTGCCGAGCCTGGCATCTGCTGGAACGTTGCTCTCCTCCCGTGCTTGTCGCTGGAGACAACGCCGACGGCTCCTCTGTGCCAAGTGGCTCCCCTGGGCCGGGCTGTGCGTGGGGCATCCCCCATCTGTGTGCACCCCGGGCGTTTCCCCAAGGAGCCCACTGGGTATCCCCACGAAGGGGCGGGGACAGGCTGGTGGGTGGCGTCATGGGCACACTGGGTCCAGCCGGTGCTGACGGTCCCCCGCCTCTCCCCAGAGTGGGCCGGGAGGATGCGGAGCGGCGGCAGGACATCGTCCTGAGTGGGCACTTCATCAAGGAGGAGCACTGCGTCTTCCGGAGCGATTCCCGAGGGGGCAGTGAAGGTATCTCTGCCCCTCTGTGCCCCCTGTCCCCCCATTGCCCCTGGTGCTGCCGACCCTCAGGCCTGAGGGGGGCTTGCGGGCTCAGCCAGGCTCCCCGTCAGTCCCGGGGAAGCCCCTCCGTTGGAATGGGGTTCTGAGTGCTGGGCTCTGGACACGGGGCTCCCTCCCCGTGCCAGGAGTGGGCCGGGGTCTTCCTGGGCAGGAGGATAGTAAAGCCGTGAGGAATGAGCCCGGATGAGGGGTGGAGAGCTAATTTTGGACCACACTTTCCGGGGGAGCCTCGGGGTGGCCATCTGTCCATGACCCAGCCCGCCTGCCCGTCTCTCCCTGTTGCCCATCTTGGGTGTGGCCCTCTCAGGGAGGCAGCTGCTGTGTCCATGTGGCGTCACGGTGCCCATGGCCCCCAGCACCAGGCTTCTCCCTGGCAAGTGTCTGGCTGCAGCCCACTGTGACGGGGACATTTCAGGATGACGGCCTTAAACGGTGTTGGGGACGTCGGCACTCCCAGAATTCTGTCCCAGAGCCTGCCCTCCGCTGGGTGTGTGGGCACTAAGCTCCGGGGGGCTCTGGGACTCCAGCCACTATTTCCCGCCCATGCCTCCGTGGAGACCCTGGCGGCCGTCCTGGTTCTCTGACTCGGGCACGTGCGCCTCTCCCTGTGTGTCACGCTCCTCATCTGTTGTGTGAGGCTCAGCCCTCCGCGGGCTTCCTCGGGGCCCAAACGCGGTACTGTCTGCCGACAGTCAGGCTCTGCAGCCAGCAGGGAGGAGAGAGGCCTGCTGGGGGCCACCTGGGTGGCCAGGTGGGCCGAGCCCTGCCGGTGGCCAGAGGGCGTGACCACCCAGGATGACCGTCCCTCACAGTCCTCCTCTCCATCCTACAGCCGTGGTGACCCTGGAGCCCTGCGAGGGCGCAGACACCTATGTCAATGGCAAGAAAGTCACGGAGCCTAGCATCCTGCGGTCAGGTATGGCTGGGGCGTGCACACGCTGGGCCCTTCTCCCCTGCTGCTTCAGGACGGGGCCTGGGGTCCGTGCATGCGGGGCAGGGCCTGTGCCGGGAGGACAGGCCTCAGCTTGGTGTGTCCCTCCTGGCAGCTGGGCCTGGCTGTAATCAGGGCCCAAGGGCAGGGAGGGCAGAGCGGTGACCAGCTGAGGGTGGCCGGCCAAGGTGGCTGGGGAGGAGCGGAGGGAGGCCTTAGGGAGGACCCACCACGCACAGACGGCCCCTGCCCTGCTCCAGCCCGTGGGGAGGCCGATGGGCAGGGAAGGCCTGGAGCCCACGCTGTGGCCTACGGAGGAGCCGAGCACAGCCCCGGGGGTGGAGGAGCGTGCGGGGCCAGGTCACGGGGGGAGGCCAGCATGGCTGGGCACTGAGGGGCTGGGCCTGGGGGGACAGTGAGGTCCCGGCCATAGGGCAGGTGCTGGCTGGTGCAGAGCGGGGACCTGCGAGGACCAGCGGAGCCAGCGCCCATGCTCCACCTTCCCCCTCTCCCTGCCCTCGTCCCCTTTGGCTACTCCAAGGCCACAGCCCCCCTCCATTGCCGGCCTCGCTCGTCCCCCAGGCAACCGCATCATCATGGGAAAGAGCCACGTGTTCCGGTTCAACCACCCCGAGCAGGCGAGGCAGGAGCGTGAGCGCACGCCCTGCGCAGAGACGCCCGCCGAGCCCGTGGACTGGGCCTTCGCCCAGCGTGAGCTGCTGGAGAAGCAGGGCATTGACATGAAGCAGGAGATGGAGCAGAGGTGAGGCCCGAGCTGGGGGTGGCCGCCCCGCCCCGCGCGCTCTCCCCGCCGCGCCCTCACCCCTGCCCGCTCCCGCAGGCTCCAGGAGCTGGAGGACCAGTACCGCCGCGAGCGGGAGGAGGCCACGTACCTGCTGGAGCAGCAGAGGCTGGTGAGCGCGGCCCCGCCCGCCGGCCGGGGTTGGGGGCCGGGTCCCTGTGGCAGGAGGGCGGCCAGGGTCCTGGTCTCCGCGCGGGCCCTCAGTGCCGTTTCCGTGGCCAGGACTACGAGAGCAAGCTGGAGGCCCTGCAGAAGCAGATGGACTCCAGGTACTACCCTGAGGTGAACGAGGAGGAGGAAGAGCCGGAGGACGAAGGTGAGGGGCTCTCAGCTGGCAGCGCCCGGGCCTCGGGCTGGGGAAGGGTCCTGGACGGAGAGCCCCCGGGCCGCTCCTTTGCCCTGGGGTCCCGGGCCACCCCGCAGGAGAGGCCTCCTTGTCCCCCGGGGGGGCTCCCACGGTGCCGGGGCTCGGGGGAGGCTGTGCGGTGGTAGCTCATGCTCGCTGGTCCGGGTGGGAACCGCTTGGAAGCAGGGCAGCCAGGTGCTGCCTGACTCGCCGTCCCGCCTGCATGGGGCTGGTGCCCCTCCCAGCCTAGGTCACTGCTCCTCCCTCAGGATCCCTACTGAGCGCCCCCTTTGCCCTGCTGACCTCAGGCCTCCTTGGGCATGAAGGGGGCCACAGGCAGGGCAGACGGGGTGGAGTCAGGCCCTGGGTTCAGGTCCCGTATGGCCTCTGGTCGGCCTCTCAGGACTTTGTGCTCATGTGACCTTGGCCTCCCCTTGTGTGGCATCACCTACCCTGGGAGGCCCCTTCCCTCGGGGCAGGAGCGCTGGAGGAGGGCGGCCGGGCTCCCAGGCTCCCCTCCTGGGGCCCCTGCTTCCCTTCTCCTGGGGTGCGAGCGGGCAAAGGCGTGTGAGCCGGGTCGGGGTGTGGGGCTGAGCCCTGGGTGGCCCTCCTGGCCGCCCTCCTGTGGGCACAGGCCCCCCCCCGCGGCCCCCATGGGGCTCTCCCTGTGCAGTGGGCGGCCCTGTCTAGCTTACCAGGCGGGCCCTCCGGCTGCTCCAGGTCTGGTCCGCCTCTCGGGGGGCACACGGAGCCTTTCAGGCCTTTCTGCCAGTTCCCCTTCCTTCCGAGCGCCCAGAACGGTGCATGTGAGCCTGGGGTCCAAGCACAGAGCCCCGGGCCTGGGCAGAGGGGGGCGTTGTGGCCTTTCCGTGATGAGCACGGGCGCCTCTCCCCACAGTCCAGTGGACGGAGAGGGAGTGTGAGCTGGCGCTCTGGGCCTTCCGGAAGTGGAAGTGGTACCAGTTCACGTCGCTGCGGGACCTGCTGTGGGGCAACGCCATCTTCCTCAAGGAAGCCAACGCCATTAGCGTGGAGCTCAAGAAGAAGGTGGGCTCCTGCCCCGCTGCCCGCTGCCCCCCTCACGCGGCACTGCGTGCAGGGGACCCGGTGCCGGGCGTCCCTGCCCCCCCCCCCGGGGAGCGCACAGCAGACCTGGCCCCCTTAGAGCGCTGGGCAGAGTGAGCGAGGCCCAGGGGGCGGCCCCGGGTGGGCGGGCGTCCCTCCCGCTCAGGGAGCAGCCGGTGAGCTGCATCCGACGGACGCACCCACCCAGGGCTGACGGCGATCGTCTCCCGCCCACCACAGGTCCAGTTCCAGTTTGTCCTCCTCACCGACACGCTCTACTCCCCGCTGCCGCCGGACCTGCTGCCCCCAGAGGCCGCCAAAGACCGGGAGACTCGCCCCTTCCCGCGCACCATCGTGGCCGTGGAGGTCCAAGACCAGAAGAACGGGGCCACCCACTACTGGACGCTGGAGAAGCTCAGGTGCGGGCTGGCGCGGGGCAGGCACGGGGTGGGCGCAGTCACGGCGCTCCGGTGTCCGTGTGCTCGTTTCTTCTGCCATAATTGCTTTAAATATCAAGAGGAAAAGCGTTATTATCGAGTCCATGTTCTCCTTCTACTGACGCAGGGGTAAAGCCTACTGTGCTTTCCTGGAGGAAGGGTTGGATGAGGCCGGGGGGCGGCGGGAGGGGGTACGGGGCCAGCAGAGCTTCGGGACAAGCCAGCCAGCCCCTAGGGGGTGCAGGTGAGGGGTCTTGGAGCGCACCGAGCGGGGCTGCGTCCTCAGAAGAGCTCAGCCTGGAGCCTCCCCACCCCGGGCCGTCGGGATCCCCGGGGGAGATGGCGGGGGCTGGATTGGGGGGGCGCAGCGTCCCTGTGAGAGACACAGGAAGGTCTAACGTGGCTTGAGGTGCCCTGGACGTGGGGCTGTGCACAGAGGCAGGGCCATGGCGCCGGGAGGGAGGCACATGGGCGCAGAGCCAGGCGAGTCCTCGGGCACTGCGGGCAGGGCCATCTGCTGAGACCAGCCTGGTTGAGTTATTCTGGAGACCTCAGGACACAGGGCAGCCCCGTGGCCCAATGCCTGACCCCAGGGTGATTCCGGGCAGAGAGTGCGGCTCAGTGACGGGGGCTCACCCGCAAGTCGGTCGCTGGCTGGCCCAGCCAGGGAGCCCCCAGGGATGTCTCGATGTCGTAAAACACAGGGAGCGGAAGGTGCCACTAGTGCACACTCGCAGTCCTACCCGGGCACACCCCTCCACGCATTCCTTCCCCGTGAGACTCGTGCGAGCAGAAGCCCAGGCTCACGGTCCCTCCCCACCCTCCCGCGGGCGAACAGGGCATGCCCGTCACTCCCCAGTCCCGGGGGGAAGGGACAGCACTTCCTTTCTCCTTCAGCATGTTGGTTTTTCTGGGGATGATCATTTTCCCATGTCTGTATCCTATCGCACCGTTGAGCGCTAAGGGCTCCGCACAGGACGCCCCATCCCGAGCGTGACGACCGCGTTGGCCCCCGGATGACGCTGAGCGGTGGCCAGAGCCGTGCCGGACGCTCCGCCGAGGCCCACGGTGTTCCCTGTGCCCCTGCAGGCAGCGCCTGGACCTGATGCGGGAGATGTACGACCGGGCGGCAGAGGTGCCCTCCAGTGTCATCGAGGACTGTGACAACGTGGTGACGGGCGGAGACCCCTTCTACGACCGCTTTCCCTGGTTCCGGCTGGTGGGCAGGTGGGCGCCTCCTTCCCTCCCTGGGCCGAGAGAGAGAGAGTGAGAGAGAGAGAGAGAAGGTGGTGGGGGCAGGGACGGGGCCTCCTCCCGAGGCCGAGCCCCCCGGCTGGGGGACCCCAGCAAGAGGCCCTTCCCCCCTTGACTCCCCTGTCCTCGACCTTCCTGGGTCCGAGGCTCCCCACCCCCCAGCCACTCCTGTCCACAGACCAGTGGGCCCTGTAACCTGGGGGACCGGGGAGGGCACGGGGTCTCCGCATTGCCACCGACGCCTGCTGCGGGGCTGTGGCCGCCAGGTTGCACGTGTCCACGGGTGTGAATAGGTGGCTGGTCAGGCTTCCTGAGCCACCCGGTCCTCACACGACCTCAGCCACACCTGGCCAGGATCACGCCAGCCAGCGGGGGGCTTTCCAGAACTTTCCGTAGCCTTCCACGGGCCACACGTGCGGTTTCTTTCCAAGCCTGGGGACGGGGGTGCACTTTTGGTTCTCTTGTCTCTGAAAGCAGCATTCCTGATGGTCTGTGTGTTTGGTTTTGGTTTTAAACAGAAGCCCCCCGCCCCCACCCCTGTCCGTCCCTGCGAGTAGCTGGTGTTAACTTCTCTCTGTCTTGTCGTACTAACCTCAGTTCAGTCATCTCTGGCTGCAACAGCTACCCTCTTCTCAACACATGCATGAGCGAGCGCATGGCTGCTCTCACCCCCTCCCCCACCTTCTCGAGCCCCGACTCCGACGCCACCGAGCCTGCCGAGGAGCAGAGCGTGGGGGAGGAGGAGGAGGAGGAGGAGGAGGAGGAGGAGGAGGAGGACCTGGAGGACGACGTCTTTCCGGAGCACGCGCTGTGCGACGGCCGGGACCCGTTTTACGACCGGCCCCCCCTGTTCAGTTTAGTAGGAAGGTTGGTGAGGTCGAGGACGGCATGCTGGGAAGGAACCAGCTCTTTTGCGCAGGAGCACTGCTGCGGGCACAATTTGACCGCCGTCAGGGCGTGGCCCCCGGTATGCAGGGGCAGCTCCCCCAGACCCCCCAGGCCAAGGCAGGCCGAGGCAGGCCGAGGGGCTGGCCTCCCCGAGGAGAGGGCGTGAGGGAGCGAGAGGGCTCCTGACCATCCTGGAGTGTGCCCAGCAGGGAGAGTCGGGGTGCACCCGGAGCGCGGCCATCCGGCTCCGTGCGGGCGGAGCTCCTTCTGCAGACAGGCTCTAGAACCCTGGGAGGAGTCCTCGAGCAGGGCCCGCGGGGACATCTGGGCAAGTGGGGGTTTGCGTCTCGGCACCCACCACCAGCGGGGCCGGCTCCGCTTCCCTCTGTGCCTTCTCCTGCTATGGCCCGAGAGTCGGAGGCTGCTGGGTTGCTGTCCGTGCCGCTCCCTCCGGGAGAAGGAGCAGAAGGTAGAGGACGCGGTCCCAGAGGGCGGGAAGGGAGGCTGGCCTCAGGCAGGGCGGGGTCTGCCTCCAAAGCCTGGGGCCCCGGGGGCCCTGCCTCTCCCTGAGCCTTCGCTCCCCCGGCCTCCTGGCCGTCATGGCGGTAGACGGCACACGTGGCCCGTGCCCTCAGGGGACGTGCCCTTTGCAGAGCGGCCCCGCTTCACTTTCTGGACAGAAGCGGGAGCCCAAGGGCAGGAGGTGGGGCAGAGGCCCCGGGGCAGCCCAGACTTTGCCGGCAGGTTGGGCAGATACAGCTGCCATTCATGCTCTTATTGCCGTGGAATGGAAGCAAAACGGGCGAAGGAAAGATCTAGAACCCTAGCTGCAGTCGTGGAGCATCTGGCTCACGAAGCAGCTGCGTGTAGATGTCACGCATATAAGAGGGGTCAGACGGCTCCAACAGCGACCCTTGCTGAGTTGGACATCGCTTCCTTGGGCCAGGCCGCTGGGAGCGTTTGCAAGTCTTGACCTCGGAGCAACCAGTCCCGGAAGCTGGCCCCCAGAGAAGGGGGGTTCCCACGGGGAGCCCTTGGGTGCAGACCCTGGAGTGAAAGCCCCACCAACGTGTCCCGCGGGAGGAAGCAGCTTCCCGCGGGGGCATGTCACGCATTTATTCTGATTAGTTTTCCACGAGCGTGACATGCTGGCCTCCTGGATAAAAACGTGGGGCTCTGACCCCGCGAGGCGCCCCGGGTCTGGGCCTCCCGCTCTGCGGGGCCCGACAGGGCGTGCCGCCCCGGGGCCCAGCTCCATGCAGGCCTCTGGGAAGCCCCGGGGAGCCCCCGTGTCAGGTAGGCGTGGGCTCAGGGCGCAGGGGAGCGAGGGCACCGGGAGAAACGGGGTGTGGGCTCTGCAGTCTCAGCCAGAAAGAGCTGGGTCCTTCCAACACTCCCCCCCTCTGTGGATCTGAGATGTCACGAAACAACCCAACCAAAGTAAAGTCATCCGTGAGAGGCCAGCCCCCCATACGGCGGGCGGCCTGCAAAGGGCTTCACTTGGAAACGTCCCCATCTTTTTGGTTTGGCAAGAATTGGCTTCTCCCGCGCAGCAGCTGTGCAGGCCCAGGCCCTGAGAAGGACCCATCTTTGGTTTCCTTTTATCCTTCTGGTAGCTGCTGGCTCTCTCTCCAAAGCTTAAGCAGGATTGGGGCGCCCACTCTTGTCTCCCTTCGGAAAGGCTTCCCTGGCCCCAGCATGCGTCTCTGCACCTCACCAATCTCGTGGTTAGCCCTGCCTCCTCCCCTCCCGCCACACTCAGCCCTGGCTCTGCCGCTCTGCCGCCTTCTCTCTCTCTCTCGGGGCGGGTTTCAGCCTGCTTCAAGGTGTCCTCCCCCGCGTGGCCCCCCCACATCTTGACCGTGGGCTCCTCACCCACGGCCGGGGTTAGCCCCCCAGTGGCCTCTCCCTCTGGTGGTCTGGGGTGCCAGGTGAAGTGGGGAGGTGGGCTGGGCCCGGGGGCTCTGGGTTCCCCGACCCCGATTCTCCTCCCTGCCGGGAGCACCGCTCGCAGAAGCTAGACGGGCCGGGAGCTGCAGGGAGGAGGGCGAGGGGCTGGCGGCGGGGGATGGAGGGTCCGGGGAAATGGGGCAGGGAAAGGGGGTGGGGGACCGCCCCACACACACCCAGGGACATGTTCCAGACTCTGCGTGGAAAAGTGCTGACTTGCTCTGTGTCGGCACCAGGGCCCCCGGGCGGGCACGGCCGGTCCCTCGGCTCCCAGCTGGGTCCCTCTGTGTGCCGGGCCGCTCAGCCCGAATCTTTGCCGGCGAGGCTATGAACCCGTCGGGGTGCAGTGGGTGCCCCGTGGCTGGCGGGGCCCCTGAGTGGCTGCTCCTGATGTCAGGCTGTTTCTGGCACTTACGGGGCATGAAGGGGAGGCCAGCGTCTGTGCCGCGGGTGCCCTCCCTGGTGTCCTGGCTTCAGTTGCTCGGGGTGAGGTCGGCCAGGGGTGCAGGGGTCGTCCAGCCTCGGCTCGCAGCCCTTGGAGGCTGCTGGGCCCCAGGGGTCCCCAGCAGTGCCCACCACCATCTCAAGGTTAGGTCTCGGGGATTAGGGGTGGCAAGGAGAGCGGACCCAGCATCTGGCACCGGATGCCCTATTACCTTGAGGGAGCGTCCCACCTGGGCGCCCGAGGGGAGCATGCGCGTGTGCGTTCACTCGCAGCTGGGTTACGGCAGGAGAGGAGGGGAAGGGACCCCAAGGGTCTTTTCATGGCATAACCCCCACCTCCAATCAGGGGGAGGCCCCCAGCCCTCGGAGGCCCTGCCTCTGGGAGCACAAATAGGATGCATCTTGTCTAAGGATCTGAACTCGGGCTTTGTGGTCCTCGATGCCACGGGTACTCGCGTCTTCCTTCTCCTCTGGCAGAAGGAAATCCTAACGGATCGGGGAAGAGTTGATCTACTTAAGCAGTCAGCTGTGTGAGTTGAGCAGGTGGGCGTTGAGCGTGGCGTCTGCATCCACCGGGGCTGGAGAGGAGCCAGCCTGTGGGTTTAAACCCCCGCCCCGGGCGCCTTCCTTTCTGTCCGTGAGCCTCGTGTGTTGATCCGCGAGGGGGTACCGACGCCCTGGCGCCCCGGCTGTGAGGTGCCATCTGAGATGCACCCCTAGGAGGGGAATACGACGTGCCGTGGGTCAGGGCAGCCCCGCTCCCACCGCCCAGACATGAGGGGTAGGATCTTGGGAACTGACCGGCTGTGGGCGCACCTGCTGCCCAGTGGCCGGCAGCACCGCCGTGTCATCCGGGCCCCTAGTGAGCGCAGGGGTGTGGGCTCGTAGGACTGCGTCACGGCTCTGCACCCACGGGCCACCAGTGGGACGATGCGGGCCTTGGGGTCATGAGAGGCCCAGCCTCCAGCTGGTTTGCGGGAACCTCAGATCTGCGGAGCCACAGGGACCCGCGGGTGGGCAGCGTGGTGGAGAGCGTCCACTCGGGAAGAGCTTTTGTGAAGTGAGGCCCGGGGACAGGGCCTGCGTGCCACGGCCTGGCCTCCTGACCTGGACCGGCCCTGCCCTCCGCCTCAGTCTGTCTCTGGCCTGGCCTTTGTTAGGAACGGGGGAGGAGAGTCAGGACGTGGGTGCAGGACGTGCATGGACCCTGAGGGCTCGGAAAGGGGGAGGGGTCGTGCTCAGTATCGCCCCCCTGAGCCGTCCAGGAAGGTAGCCCCGGGCCAGGGGATCCGAGGTGGCCTGACCCTGGCTCACCTCGTGGCTCGGTGGTTCTCCTCCCAGGGGTTCTACTGATTAAGGACCCTGGTGTGGGGTGTGGGGTGTGGGGCCCGGGGCCTGGCCTACAGTGGCCCTGCTTCTGAGGTCGTCCTGTTGAGTATAGACGTTGCCCCTCCGTCTGTGCCCGGGGCCCCCGGGAGCCCCCCCAGTGCCTCTCTGCCTCCCAACACGGGGCTTTCCGCAGTGGGCCCTGCCCCAGGAAAGACGCCTTTCCCTGGGAGGTGGGCTTGGGGCTGTCCCGCTCGGTCCCTTTAGCTCTCCGACGTGCTGGGATGGCCAGGTGGGGCCCAGCCAGGGGCCCGAGCGGGATCTGGGCCCGTTCCTGCAGCCTGAGCCCTGGGCTCCCTCCACGTCCCCTTCCGACCTCAAGGCCTTGCTCCTTTCGTGGCCGCCCTCCCCCCCCCCCATACACACACACACACCCCCGATTCCAAGCAAAGGCCCTTCACCAGGATTCCAGGGGCCCGGGGGGCGGGCAGGCCACCCCGACCCCTTCCCGGGTGGGTGCTGGGAGAGGCCCACCAGCCAACCCTGGGCGGGACCTGTCCACGGGATGCCCTCTGCCGTTGCAGCAAGGGAGCTTCTGCTCTCTGAGCCCCGGTTCCTTTCGGCTTCTGCCAGCAGCCTCACCCCTGCCCCCGCCCCTGCCCGACTCCGGCAGAAATGCCCACACATCCATCCCCACGGCTGCCCTTCAGTGAGTTCCCCAAGAGGACAAGGAGTTCCCTCAGAACGGTCCTCCTCCGGGGTGTTGTCGGCGCATTTGGCCAGGGTAGGGGGGCTTCCTCCGCCCCGGGGAGGGGGGCAGCCCAGGGTGACACTGAGACCCCTGGGGCAGCACACCCTTCCCCTCTCGCTGGCACCTGTCTTGGTCTGGGAGGTGCCCAGGAAGCGAGAGACAGTTGGCAGAGACAGACCCACGGCCGAGTCAGATAACCAGGTGGCCGTGAGGAGTTCTGTGACGTGGGGGCTGGGAGCAGAGGTGGGAACGGGCCTCGCTGGGTGGCGGGAGGGGCAGAGCACCTGGGGTGTCCCGGGAGACGGGGTGGCTGGGTGGCGGGGCTCGGCCAGCACGCAGGGCGGGTGGGAGCCCAGTGGGAGCCTGGAGCCTCCTCTGGCTGCCGTGGGGGCCGCGGGGGAAGCAGAAGGGCGGCTGGTACTCCAGAGAGATGTTTGGGGAGAAGCAGTGCAGTTGAGAGAAGAGCCAGGAAGGTGCTCAGGTTTCTGACCCGTGGGCAGAGGGCCAGCGGGAGTGGGTGCACCTGAGGGGGGCGGGCACCAGGGCCTCGAATGGGGCCCTCGGGGAATGGCAGTCGTAGGGTGTCCTCTGGGAGCTCTGCTGGATGGTGTCTGACCTCTGAGCAAGCTGAGGGGGGCCGGGGCTGGGGTGACAGCTCTCCTCCTCCTCCCAGCTCCTCCCTGGGCCGTGCACCCCGGTGCCAGCCCTCACCTGGCCTGCAGAGTGCACCCTCCCCTCCCCCACCTCCCCTTCGCCCCCACCCCCACCCCCACTGTTGCTCTTGCTTCCATAACCTCCTCTGTTCTCCCTGGCTGAGGCCCTGGGCCTCCCTCACCCCGCCTCTGCACCTGCTCCCCCACACGTCCGACCCTTCTGTGTCCAGACCCTGCCCACCTTTGCCCAAGCTGTACCCCTCCCCTGGAGCCCCCCAGCCGCCCCAGGACCCTCCTGGGAGCTCAGGGCTGCAGCAGGAGCTGCCCGTCCCCGGGGGCCTGCGGGGAGAGCAGGGTGGGGGCGGGTCCTGCGCTGAAGCTTGAAGAGCTGCAGGTTCTCACCGGGATTGGGCTCACGGGCCCGCCTGTCCGGGGCCAGGGGTCCCCTCGGGAAGGTGCCCTGAGCAGGGAGGAATTGTGCTCCCCATCCACCTGCACACCTGGCTGGATGGCCGGGCCTTCCAGGTCCCTTTAGTCCTCCCAGCTGCCCGTGTGACGTCTGCACCTTGGCTAGCTCAGGGAGTGTGGCAGACACCTGGGTGACGTGGCCACTGCCCAGCCTGTCCTGCCACTTGCTGGGGGCACAGCTTGGGATGGGAAGGGCTCTGGGCCCTCTGGGGGTGGCGGGCAGGCTCAGCAAGCACTGCCGTGCGGTCTGGGGGTGCCCTCAGGGCTCTGCTCAGCCAACTTCTCTGGCACGGAGCTGGGGGGGTGCCCGTCGGCGGGCACCGTGAGCTCCCACCCGCTGTGTTCCTGGAAGGGTCTGAGAAGGAACCAAGAGCCGTAATCCACCATAGGAGCCCTCCGTGGGGCCCTGAGGTCAGGGGTCACTGGGACGGGGCGGTGTGCCAGTGTGGGGGTCCGAGCTCGGCGTGGCCGGGTCCCCAGGTCCTCCTCCTCCTTGAAGCAGGCTGAAACCTCCCTCCTCAGCTCTCAGACAGCGGGTACGGCCCTGCGGGCTTTGCCCCGTGCCAGCCCCACTCCGCACTTGCTCTCTGCCCGCCCTGCGCACGCCCTCCTCCTCCTCTGTCCCTCTGCCGCCTCCTGTGTCCTCTGCAGCCCGCGGACCCCCCTCCCACCCCCACCCAGCACAGCCCCTGCCCATCCTGCCTGCTCGCCGCCCCGGCTGCTTTGCGCCTGGCTCTGCTTCGCAGTGTTGTGTCGTGAGCCCGGGCCCCGCTGCCGCCAGCGCCGCTCCCAGCGCGCGCCGGGAGGGCCCTGACCCTGGCCTCTGCTCCCCGCAGGGCCTTCGTCTACCTGAGCAACCTGCTGTACCCCGTCCCCCTGGTGCACCGCGTGGCCGTCGTCAGCGAGAAGGGAGAGGTGAAAGGCTTCCTCCGCGTGGCCGTGCAGGCCACCTCAGGTGTGTGTGGGCGGCCCGGTGGGAGGTCCCCGTGGGCACCCCGAGGTGGCCAGCATGCCACTGGCCTCCATTCAGCCCCCGCCCCTGTGGGCACACCGGCTGCCGGTGCATGGGAGGGCGCTCCAGGGGAAGCCCCCGCCACCCAGCTCTGGGCTCCTTCCTTCCAGACTCTCCTGGGTCGGGTCTTCGGGCCCCCCGACGCCCGACACTGTGTAGGCGGAGCCCACGGGAGCTCGGGGCCCCAGACCCTAGCCTGGTGCAGAGTGGTGCTCCCTCCCAGCTCCCCGCTGCCCCCAAGCCCCCCCCCCGCCCCCCGTGGGTGTGCAGACCCTGGGCCCCGGGAGAGCTCTCAGAGCCTCTCTCCAGCCTCCCCACTGGGCTCCCCTTCAGACCCCCGGCCTCTCTGGAGCCGGCCTCCCTCCCCAGGGCCCATGGGCCCTCCCTCCGCTGCGGGCCTGCAGGCCAAGCCCCCTGGCTGCAGAGGCAGACCCCCTCTGGCTGCCGAGCCCCCTGCCCCTGGCCGCGGCCCCAGGACAGGCAAGCCCCGGAAGGAATGCCTGAGGGCCTGGATTTGCCTCCTTATAAATGGCACCTGTTTGAAGTCTCCTACCCAGCGGAAGTGTCGAAAAATCAGTGCAGGACACAGATGCGAGCCTGCTTACCCGGGCAGGAGGCTGCCTTGTTTGCCCTTGGGCCCCCATCCCGTCCCCGGTGGCCTCGCTCTGTCCCCTCCCATGGCCTGGGTCCCCCAGGGGGTCATACTGCAGAGTGAGCCCCAGACAAGGTGGGGCTGGGCCGCTTCAGAGCATGAGCACCCCCACCGGGGAGGTGTCGGGTCATCGCACCCCACCCGGATGGCCCGGCCACTTCAGGTGGCTCTGGCTGTACCTTTGGGGCCCTTTTGCCAGAGTCTCACTAGCCCATCATTTTCACGGGCTCTTTATAGCACCTCCCTGTCATGTCACGGTGGTGTCACGACCCCAGGACCCTGAACAGGGGTGTTAGGAACATCTGGTGCCACCCTCATTCCTCAGGGGGACCCCGTCCCTGTAGTCTTGGAGGGGCTCGGTCCCCCGGGGGTCTTGGCCCTTTGCAGCCAAGCTGAGCCCCGGGGGAGCCGGTCCCACTGAGTGGCCTGCCCTCTAGGCAGATGCTGTGGACACAGTTGACCCTCCCCGTCTAACCGCTGCAGTGGAGAAGCAGCAGCTTTAAAAAGCTCCAGTGGAAACAAAAAAAAAAAAAAAAAAAAAAGCTCCAGTGGCCACAAAAGTCCCACCTGCCCTGCGAGTCCTGGGCCAGCCCCGGGCCCTCGGCAGCCCGGGTAGAGAGCACAGCAGGCTTTGTCCCCCTGGGGGCCCCAGAAGAGGAGCTTGGAGCCCTAGAGGGTGGTAGAGGCCCCCCAGGGTGCTGTCTAGGCTGCGTGGCTGGAGTCGGGGTTGGGGCGGTGACGGAAGCCGGGTCTGGGGGGACGGGACGGTGCCTCGGGCAGCAGGACAGGATGGGAAACCATGGGATACCCCAGGATGCTGTGAGGGGAGGGGAGTGCACGTGGGGCACGGAGTGAGGGGTGCTCGGGGGCCGTGGAGGGTCCAGGTGGATGATGGTGCGGGCCCGCGAGGGTGGCGGCAGGTGGGCAGTGTGATTCTGGGGGTGAAACCAGGAGGACCCTGTGCTGTGGCCTCTGCCCAGTGAGGCTCTGCGGGAGCGTCTGAGTGTGGGGTGGGTGGGGGTGGCCGGGACCCGGGGGCGGGGGTCGCAAGTGTGGGTTTGAAATGTGGGGTTTGTGGCCGTCAGAGCCAGCTGTCTCGGGGTGCGGCCCCTCCCGGGGCAGCACAGGCTGGGGCCGGTGCCTGGAGGGCAGCCAGTCGTTCTGGAGCTGCGGTTGGCGCCCCGTGGCCCCGTCTCAGGTCAGAGCCTGTTGGGCTGCTGTGCCTCGCCCTGCCTGGCGGCTCAGCCAGGCTCTGCCAAAACCTCCTGCGGGACAGGCAGCGCCCTGACCCCCGGCTCCCTGCCCGTTTCAGCCGACGAAGAGGCCCCCGACTATGGCTCTGGCGTCCGACAGTCCGGCACGGCCAGAATCTCCTTTGACGACCAGCATTTTGAAAAGGTACCGCGGCGGGGTTGGCCTGGCCATCCCACCCGGCCCGACGGCACGCGTCCAGCCCGGGCCCAGGCCAGCTGTGCAGGGGTCTCGGCATACGCGGAGCACTCAGCCCTCCCCGGGGCCCTGGGTCCCCCTGGGGTTCGCTCCCTGGGGCCCGTCCTGTCTCTCTCCGTCTGGTTGTCCTGACGCACTGGGTCTGCCCGTCCCCTCGCCCTGACCCCCCTGGGTCTGTACATGGTTCCTCACCTGGCCCTCGGCTGCAGGCTGGGCCACCGGATGCCAAGACACCTCAGGACCCCCCAAGTGCCCCTTCTCTTGGGCCCTGTGTTTCCACCAGCATCTTTGCCACCCCCGCTGCAACACGCCAGCCATTAGACGAGCCCTCACAATGTCAGCGTTAGGGCTGGGCTGGCCCTGCTCCGCTGCCAAGAAACAAGGAGCTGCCCCTGCCCACTCCTCACTCAGGGGAACCAGTGCTCTCCGCCTGCGCCCTCTGGCCAGGGTGGAGGAGGGGAGGGTCCTGCTCCGTGCCCCCAGGCTGGGCTGAGCTCACAGGAGGCCCTTCCCCTCACTTAAAGGCCCTTTCCTAACTGTCCCCACCTGGCCGCCATCCCCACCTGGCCACCATCCCCACCTGGCCGCTTGTTCCTACCTGACTGCCCATCCCCACCTGGCCACCCATCCCCACCTGTCCCCACCTGGCCGCCTGTCCCCTCTCATCCACCCCCCAGCCACCCGTCCCCACCTGGCTGCCTGTCCCCACCCACCCCCATCTGTCCCCACCTGGCTACCCATCCCCATCTGTCCCCACCTGGCCACCCATCCCCACCTGGCTCCCGTCCCCACCTGGCTGCCCATCCCCACCTGTCCCCACCTGGCCGCCCATCCCCACTTGGCTGCCTATCCGCACCTGTCCCCACCTGACCACTCATCCCCACCCATCCCCACTTGGCCGCCTGTCCCCACCTGGCTGCCTACCCCCACCCGTCCCCACCTGGCTGCCCGTCCCCACCTGGCCACCATTCCCTGCCTGAACTGCTCCCCACCTTCCCCTCTGCAGCCAACACAGGCCACAGCACCCTAGGAGGTTGAGGCCGAGGGAGGTGGGTGCCCATCTAGGCGGGGGCGGGTCTAGAACGCACCCACAGAGGCCCTGGTGGGGCTCTGGGTCGTCCGTGGGTGGGAGCGGCCTCCCCACGAGCAGGCTCCCTCTGACCGGGGCCCCCACCCTCGCAGTTCCAGTCTGAGTCCTGCCCCGTGGTGGGGATGTCCCGCTCGGGGACCTCCCAGGAAGAGCTGCGCATCGTGGAGGGTCAGGGCCAGGGTGCAGACACCGGGCCCTCGGCCGACGAGGTCAACAACAACACCTGCTCAGGTAGGCTGCCCCGCCTGGCCCTGTGTCGCCTGGAGGTCCTGTCCCTCCTGGCCGGGCCCCGATGCCCGGGCTCCCCCAGGTGGGGCCCTCGGAGGTCCTGCCACGTTGCTCTGTCCTTGGCCCCTGGCAGCCGTGCCCCCGGAAGGCCTCCTCCTGGACAGCCCCGAGAAGGCCGCCACAGATGGGCCTCTGGACGCCGCCCTGGACCACCTGCGCCTGGGCAGCACCTTCACCTTCCGCGTGACTGTCCTGCAGGCGTCCAGCATCTCCGCCGAATACGCCGACATTTTCTGCCAGTTCAAGTGAGCCCCGGCGCCACGAGCTGGCTGAGGGACGTGGGCGGGTGGCTCTTGGCACCCCTGGGCGCCCCTGCCGGCCTGTGGTCCCCGCCCCGCGGCCCCGGCCCAGCCAACCTCTCCCCCCTTGCAGCTTCATCCACCGCCACGACGAGGCCTTCTCCACGGAGCCCCTCAAGAACACAGGGAGGGGCCCCCCGCTCGGCTTCTACCACGTCCAGAACGTACGTCCCAAGAGGCCCCTCCCCGCCCCCCGGGGCTTTGTGCGGCCGCCCTGAAGCTGAGCCAAGCTGTGGTCACCGGGCGTCCCAGCTCCTCCCTGCCCCAAGCCACTGCCGTGGGCTGGGCAGCGTCCGGGCATGCACGCGGACACGCAGATCCCCGGGTGTCAGGCCGGGGCTGGGCAGCAGGGGCCCCAGTGGGCTTCTGCCTGGGGCTGGGGGCACCACGGGCAGATGTGCACACGGGGGTCTGGGGTGCCCGGCGTGAAGCTCTCCAGGACGTGTGTCCAGCCAGGCCGTCAGAAGAGCAGGGCCTCGGGGGTGGAGTGGCTTCGAGAGGCGGGAGTGGGGCTGGCCGGCCAGCGGGGAGAGACGTGCCTCAGTGGCCGTGCTGAAAGGCACCAGGGGGGCAGGCCTGGAGTGCCTGCCGGGGCATGTGACACTGGCCCTGAGCACTGTGGCTGCTGGGTGTGGGGCCCGAGCAGGAGGGGCCGCGGAGCAGCCCATGTCGACCCCCTCCTGCCACTTCTCAGCTGGGGCAGACGGCCAGGGAGGGAGACCCCGTGCCGGGCCTCTGCGTCCTGATTTGCCTTCTCCACGAGGACGCAGGCACACTGGACTAGGGCCACCCTGATGCCCTCGTTCTGACTCGGGGTTACCGCTACGAAGACCCAATCTGCACATACGGGTCCCGGGCATTAGAAGTCTGACCTAGGAACCGGGGGCGGGGGACACAGCACAGCCCCTAGCTCTCGGGGTGTGGGCAACGGCCCAGCAAGGGTCACGCCCGGCGCTTTGTGCCGCCTGCAGCCCTGTGTCCTGAAAGGGCACTCTCGGGGTGGGGGGTAGTGGCCCCCGGCGCATATTGGGAGGGGAGGCTGGAAGGACCAGGCGAGGAGCATCCCCCCTTCATGGGCAGAGGTCGGGCCGGGCCGGGGCCTCCAATCCGGTTGTCTGTGGAGGCTGAGCACTGACCTCTGTGACCCTCCTTCCCCTTCCTGACTGTGGCGTGGCCTCGCCCTCCTCCGGCACCGCTCACCCACCAGATCGCAGTGGAGGTGACCAAGTCCTTCATCGAGTACATCAAGAGCCAGCCCATCGTGTTCGAGGTCTTCGGCCACTACCAGCAGCACCCGTTCCCGCCCCTCTGCAAGGATGTGCTCAGGTCAGCAGCCCTGGGGTGGGGTGCGGGGGCGGAGGGTCCTTCCATCTCTCACCCAGCCCCCTGCTGCCCTCCAGGGTGTGGGTCTCTCCACCTCCCACCCTGCCCCAGACAGGCCTGGTGTGGTGGCCGCGCGGCACATGCCTCCCACCTTCCCCACGACGGGGTGGCCGGTTACCCGAGGTCAGCCCAGCAGGACCCAGAGCAAGTCAGAGGCATCCCTTTAGGACCGAGCTGTGAATTTTTTGCTTTTGTTATTAAGATCTTATTTATTTATTTGAGACGGAGAAAGATTGAGATGGGGGGGTTGGACACAGCAAGGGCAGAGGGAGAGGGAGAAGCAGACTCCTCGCAGAGCTGGGCACCGGACGTGGGGCTGGACCCAGGACCCCGGGGTCACGACCTGAGCCAAAGGCAGACGCTCAACCACTGAGCCACCAGGGGCCCCTGAGCAGCGAGTCTCTTAAAGAGGATTGCCGTCTGGACCTCGACCTCGGTGGCCGTGGGCCGTGTCTTAGGGCCAGGGAAGCAGGCACTGGGTCGGAGACGGGGCAGACGACTCCTGCTGCCCCTGAGAACTCCTCTGTAGGGCCCAGCCATTCCGGTCTCCCCGAGGTCTCAGCCCCCAGACAGAGAGACGGCACATCCTTCCGTCTCCCTTGTTCCGTGGGTCCTCCCGGGGGCTCTGAGGGTGGGCTGGGGCATCCCTTGTGCACCCAGGTCGCGGGTAGAAACCACATGGGAGATGCGGGGAGACCTGCAGGTAGGCTTCTGGGGCAGTGGGAGCCTCTTGCTCCATCCGCCCACTCTCAGATGTCCTGTGGGACCCAGGGCTAAGCGGGGCATCCAGGGTGTTGGAGAAGGAAAAGGCCTCGAGGGGTGCTGGTTCCAGGGCGTTTGGGCCCACGAGCCTCGTCTGGCTTCGGGAGCACCAAGGGAGGCTCCATCCTGGAAGTCCCCGGACGGAGACCCGGAGCCAGACCCTGCCCAGTTCTCGTGGCTCGTGGGGTCGCCCTAGGTGGGTCTGGGGTCCGCAGGGGCCCTCCTCCCTGTCCAGGCCGGTGAGGGCCTGAGCCTGGGGCCTTTCCTGGGCCCTGGGAGGCAGGGAGGCCGGCAGGGGTGAGAGCAGGTCGCGCCTTGAGCTCCCCCTGCCAGCCCCTCCCCAGGCTCCAGCTTGGGGTCCCAGAGACAGACCCCCTGCAGCCCCCTCACCCCGGCGCCTGTCTCCCCACAGCCCCCTGAGGCCCTCGCGCCGCCACTTCCCGAGGGTCATGCCGCTGTCCAAGCCAGGTAAGCGGGGCTGTGCCGAGTCCACCCCCGGGGGAGCGAGGAGCCTGTGCTGTCCTGGACGTGTCCCCACCCCGGGCCTCGTCCCTGAGGGGCCCCCAGGACAGCGCGGGCCAGGTTTCCCACCAGCGGGTGCCTCTCCCCTGCCATCCCACAGTGCCTGCCACCAAGCTCAGCACGCTAGCGCGACCCTGCCCTGGGCCCTGCCACTGCAAGTACGACCTGCTGGTCTACTTTGAGATCTGTGAGCTGGAGGCCAACGGCGAGTGAGTCCCCGTGCTGCTGGGGTCAGGGGTCAGGGGACCCCGAGGGGGAGTGGGGGGTGGGGGTGGGGGCCCGGGGTGGCCCATGCATGTGCGTCTGCTGAGCTCCAGGGACTGGATGGCCTCCTCCCCGCCAGAGGGAGGGGCTGCTTTTCCTGCTGGGGTCCGAGGGTTCATCAGGGCGTGGGGGTGTGAGGGGCCCGGGTGGGCGGCCGCGGGGCCTTGCCTCACGCGTCCCTCTGTTCCAGTTACATTCCCGCAGTGGTGGACCACCGTGGCGGGATGCCGTGCATGGGGACCTTCCTGCTGCACCAGGTGCGAAGCCCCCCTGCCCCGCCCACCTCTGCCCCCCACTCTGTGGCCCCGAGGCCATCTGACCATGTCCCCTTCCTCCCGGTGCCCTGCAGGGCATCCAGAGACGGATCACCGTGACGCTGCTGCACGAGACGGGCAGCCACATCCGCTGGAAGGAAGTTCGAGAGCTGGTCGTGGGTGAGTGGGCTGGGCTGGGTGGGCGGGAAGCCCCGGCCCCCCAACTGCACCAACCCCCTGTGCAGGCCGATGCCTGAGTTCTAGCGGCAGCTCTGTCCCTGCTGCTGGGTGACTTTGGCTGAGTCGCTGAGCCACTCTGTGCCGCAGCCCTGGGAGGGAAAGCTTGCGCCAGGGTGGCGATGCCCAGTTTCCAGTTGACGGCCGTGTTAGCTCGCTGCGAGAAAGCGGCCACGCTGGTGCACACAGCCCAGGTGGGCCCTGCCACAGACCTGCAGGCAGGAGGCTGAGGGCGCGCCCCTCCGCGGCCTGTAGGGGACTCCCCGGCGCTCTCCAGCTTGCAGACCCCTCACGCGGCCTCTTCTTGTGAGGACCTAGATCGGGGCCCCTACTCCAGCGTGGCCTCATCTCAGCCAGTTACACCCTGTGTCACCTTCTGAGGCGCTGGGAGTTAGGAACTCAGCACATCCTTTCTTGGCGGGGGAGGTGGCGGGGGCCAGAGTCCGGTCACCACGGATCTGACGTCTCTCCTCCCCAACGTCACGCTCTGAACCCTCTGGTCCACCAGAAACGCTCCTTTGGCTAAGCTGCAAAGAGCCGTCTCCCCAGGTTACAGGCAGGGGCGTGGACAACTGTCCGTCCCTCCCCTGCCCTGGAGCGGATGGATCCCTCCAGAAGCCCCCCCCCGGGCATTTCTGTGGCCAGGAGGGCAGCAGCTTGACGGTGCTGTCCCCGGGGCTCGGAGGAGGGGCCCTGGGGGTGCAGGGGCAGGGACGCGACCAGGAGACCCATCATGCTGCGCCCCGAAGTGCGGGGCTGTAGGCAGTGAGCCCCTGGGGGATCTCGGACACACGCTTCTATCTTACACGCCTTGCATCTATCTCCACAAAAATCCTAAAAGGCTGGAGCGAGCGAGCAAATCCTTATCCTACATGTCGTGTAGGGCAAGTGTGAACCGGACTTAGGAAAAGATTAAAGCACATCCCCAGCCAGCGCACGGGCCAAATGCGAACAGGAGTGCTTGTCCCGTGTTGGGCAGAGGAGGGGTGTTCCTGAAAGGACTCCGGGAGATGCCGGTGCGACCCCCAGGGCCCCGCTCTGGGCTTCCCAAACCAGACCTCCCAGGGGACGGTCTCTGCCTGACGGGGGCCTCCTGGGCGTCACGTTTGGAGTGGGTGGCGCGCCTGGCCGCATCCAACGGGCAGAGAGCCGCTGCTGACACACACGCCCCAGGGGCCGAGGAGGGGTGAGGCTGGCACCTAGGGAGCTCCCTTGCTACAGCTGAGCCCACGGGGCGCCCTACCTCCAGCCATGGGGACATACCCTGGGAGCACTCCCTGGGGAGCCCGCACTTGCCTTCTCCCAGAACCGAGGTGTGGGAAGAAGATTCCAGGAGGTGGGGGCAGGCAGCTCCAGTGAACGTGGACACGGAATCCTGCGGGCCCTGGGCTGTGCCTCACCTCTGTGCCTGGGGGACGGAAGGCCGGGGCTTCCTTATGGCTTCGTGGAGAAGCTTCCTTGGGGACACAGTTAACACTTCCCGGGAAAAAAAAAAAAAAAAAAAAAACTTCTCGGGCAGGAAACGAGCAAATCCGCCAGCGGGAGCCAGCACCCGGGGTGGGCATCACAGGGCTCTGCTGGGGTGTACCCCGCAGAGGCGCTTAGGGCACAGATGGTCCCTCCCTCCCTTACAGTATAAAGACGGAACATTTCTCCCGGGATTTCCTTTCCCAACAAGGGCCTTGTGCATTCTGGGCTGAGCGGTTGGCGCCTCTTGGTGCAAGAGAGAGAGAGAGAGAGATTTGTGGCTGAGGCACTAAGGAGCTCAGGTTGCAGGAGGAGCGATGGCACAGCGGTCCTCTGAGTGCCGGGGCCCAGGTGGGCAGTGCCCCGCCACGGCCTCCCCGTCTGGTGCTCGCGTGGGCGCGTGCGGAGCCGCTTGCCTGACGTGGCCCCACGGTTCCGGAGCCCCGGCTCGGGCAGGGACTGGTGTCCCCATCCGTGCTCCTGGAGGTGACCGCACTGTGGCCTTTCCCGTAGGTCGGATCCGAAACACTCCCGAAACCGATGAGTCCCTGATCGACCCCAACATCTTGTCGCTCAACATCCTCTCCTCCGATTATATCCACCCGGCCCAGGACGACCGGTGAGTCCCCTGGGGCGGCGGTGGGTTCCGTGCCCAGCTCCCCGGAGGCAGGGTCGGGGTCGGGACCCGGGGTGTGTCCTCAGCCCGCCATGCCCACGGCTGACCTGGCTTTGTAAGGTCCAGGATGTGTCCAGCCCCCAGACCCGCGGGCCTTCCTATCTGACGCCTCGGGACCCGGTGCAGGTTGGGGAGGCTCGTGGCCCTGAATTCAGCCCCTTGGTGTGTTTGTCTGCACGTTGTCCCATCACCGGCTCACGCATTTGTCCAGCCTGTTCATCTGGTCACCTGGTGGAGGGGCCGTGGGAGTTGAGGATGGATGAGCTGGCTTCTGTCCTCAGGGGGTTCTGGGGGGCGGGCAGGGGCGTGGGGGCACCATGGGGTGGTGGGCGGACAAGCAGGCCTGGATTTCCCCGGCCACACTGCTGTGGGTGGTCTGGGCCCCTGGCAGGGGTCCTCGGGCTGGGAGTCCCAGGGGCGGCTCGGGGGTGCACGGGTCAGTGGTTCAGCTCTGGGTGGAGTGTGCCCTCCGGGCGCTGCTTGGCACACGTTCCTTGTCACTGGGCTGTTCCTTTCCAAGCTTGCGGTTAATGGCCGAGACCTGGCAGCCTGGGCGTCCCAGCTCCACCGCACCCGGGGCCGTGGACGGGGTGTGCAGGCCCCGACACACCGGCCTTGCTGGGGTTTGCCGGGGGTGGGGACGGGATGTGAGGGGTAGCATCTAGGGCCTGACGGGGGCTGGGGGCAGCTCGGAACTGCTGAGCACTGCCCCCTTGGTGGGGACACGGGCTTGGCTGTGTCTGAGATGCTGCTCTCTCGGGGCTTGGGGAAGCGATGAGGGTGTTCCAGGGTCCCGGACGGCTCTCCCAAGGCAGACCTGGCCTGGAGGGAGGAGCCGAGAGCCGGCCCTTGGAGTCTTCATGGGTTCCTGTGGCCGCGTGCACAGGAAAAAAACATCTTTGAGGGCTGGGTGTGCTCGGAGGGGGCCGGGGGGCCCCACACTTGCAGGGAGAGCCGGCACCCATAAGGATAAAGGGTCCTGGGGTGTCCCGTCCCGTCCCGTCCTCCTGACCCCGGGGCCCAGATGGAGCCTGGGATGGTTGTGGACGCCCTGGGGAATGGGCTGTAGGGGAAGCATCCCCGGTGTGGGCGGCTGGGGGGCCAGCAGTCAGAGACCGGGGAAGGGGGGCAGCTGTGACTGGTTCCAGCCCTGCCCAGGAACCTTCCAGAAGAAAGTCCCCTGCACTTGAGTCCGGGGGAGGGGGGGGTGGCTGCGGGAGGGCCTGTGCCACTGAGGAGGGGTCTGCTGTTGAGTGACCTCAGCATCCCCCTGCCTCTGACCCTTCCTTTGCCCCAGGCATGATTCTTGGGGCCAAAAGGGAGTGGGCGGCAAAAACCCAGGGTGTGGGGGTGAGTGGTTTCCTTCGGGGTCCCCTGCCCTGCGTGCTCTCCCTACACTGAAGACCATCTCCGAGGCGTCCCTTTGTCCCACCAGCCCTGCTGCTGGGGGAGCCCCCGGGGGCCTCGGCTCGGGGCTAAGTCCTGGGCAGCTTAGGAGGCTCCGGCTGGACCTGGGGTCAGCGGGGCTTCGGCTACACGGGCCTCCCCGCCTGGGGCCCCATGGCTGACGGACCTGTGGGATGTCAGGCTGGCCTCGGGCGGCTCCGGGTCGGCCTGTGTCTGAGGCCAGGACTGCCCTGTTCCTCCAGGGGTGGAGGAAGGCCCGTCCGTGGGGTGGGACCACAGAGCTTGCCCACAGCTGCTCTGGCCTCAAGCGTGGCTCCTGCCCATGCTGGGACAGCCCCAGGACAGCGCCGAGCCCCCAGCTTTGCCCCAGAAAAATCTGGGGGACCCTCCCCACCTGGTGACCCAGGCAGGTGCTGCTCTGAGGCTTGACTGGCCAAGCCAGCGGCCCCCCCGCCCCCCGAGGACCTGCCTCCCCCACCCGACCCCGGCTGATGTCCTCGGAGCCCGCCCCGCAACGGGCCGCTTGGGTGGGCCCCTCTCCCCCAGAGACGCTGAGGCTCAGAGCCCCCGGGCTTGGCTTGGGCCGAGGGGCGCGGGCTGTCCACGCGCTTCGCCACGGCCTCAGCTCCTCCTGCTCCGAGGCCCCGCGCTTCGCGGCCTCCCCAGCTCACAGTGGGCCTGCTGCCGCCGAGGACCGCTTCTCCTCGCGCTGCCCCTCCCCGCGCTGCCGCTGCCCCGCTGCCCCGCTGCCCCGCTGCCCTGCCCCGCTGCCCCGCCGCCCCGCCGCCCTCACTAACCTGTAATTGTTTGTGTTTTGCAGGCAGTTTCTTGATTCGGACATGCCTAGGTATCATTTGTGCCCTTGGTTTTATTTTGGCCTTTCTCCCCCAGCCCCACGGCCCTGACATTTAATTTCAGCTTTTTGGATTTCTTCTACTCTCGCTCCCCTTTCCCTCCTGTCTCTCCATCTCCTTTAGTTTTATTTCCTTGGAATACTTTTTTGATTTTCTTTGTTGCTTCCTCTGCCCACCCCGCCTTCCCTCCTGGCTGAGTCCCCTCCGCCCATACTCTTGATTTTGGCTGCTTTGGTAGTTTCCCGCCCCTCCTAGACGCTGGCTGGCCTCCCGCTCCTCCTGCCCCCGAGCCTGGCCGCGCCCCGCGCTGACCCCACCCCCGCCGGAGCGGGAGCAGGTGCCCACTGCATGCAGGCCGGCGGCCAGGCCCCGCTCCCTGCCAGGTGAAAGAGGAAAGAGGGGGCGGGGGGCCGTGGGGGGCCCAGGACGGGAAGGCAGACGGGAACCAGCCCAGCCAGGGACCTCCACGCTCTGCACCTTCCAACCCTGGGCTGGCGGTTCCGGCTGCACTCCTGGCCTCGGCCGCCACACACCCTTTAGGGAAGTAGGGGGGCCGTTACGCTGTGAAGGGCCCGGTCGGTCTCTGGGCTCAGTCCGGTGGTCCCAGGCCCAGCGCCCCCCGGAGGCATGGCTTCCTGGGCAGGGGACCGCCTCCCCGCCTCAAGTGGGGCCCCTGCCCATGCCTGTGGGGTGTGGGGTGCAGGGGGCAGTGAGGCCCTGGGTGCGGACGGCCTCAGCGTCCCTAATGGAGACCGTCGTGAGACTCCAGTCTCTTCTGAGCAGAGGGTCGAGGTCATCTCCTTCGGGGTCGTGTGGATTGTGGTCAGAGCTCCGTGCCGGTGGTCCTGCAGGTCAGCCTTCAGTTTGGAAGGATGGAGTGAGCATTTGGAAGGTCCAGCAAGTGTCTGAGTCTTTAGGCTGCGTGGACAGGGACGAGGGTGGGGCTTGCTCCTGTGGAAGGAGCCCCAGCATGGGTGGGGGCACGACACGACCTCGGGGTCATGGCTGTGATGTCACCGTCACCGGGAGCGCACCGAGGTTCCTGCTGCTGTGACCCCAAGGGCATGCACGTACGTGCGCCTGTGTGTTGGATGCGGGTTTTCCCGAGGCTGCTGCCCACCCTCCCCGGGGGCCCTGCCCGGGGTAACGGGTGGACGGGGCAGCTCCCGCGCAGGGCACAGCCACGTGGGCACAGAGCAGGGAGCTGCCTCCAGGCAGTGGAGCGGGCTCACGGGGGAGGCCCGGTGGGGAGCTGGGCTGCCCGAGGCCGTCGTCCCCTTGCTCGGGTGCATCCGCCGGACGGGGCCCACGTCAAGGGCTGTTTCCTGGGCAGTGGACGCCTCCAGGTCCCTCCGTGTGATTGCTTGGGGTGTGGGCGTTCAGGTCTGCGTCTCCACAGCCAGTGCGGTAGCCTCGAGGGTGGCTCGCGGGTCCCTGCACCCCACCCCCGCACATGCCTCCAGGAGGCTTTGGGGCAAAGCGGGACGAGACCCCGTGGCCAGGAGGTGGCGCCAGGGAAGGAACGGGAACCGATTTTCCTCTTCAGCCCCCAACACCATGAGGCCCTCACCCCTGCACCCAGGCAGGGGCTTCCCCACGAGGGCTCGCTGGCCCCAGGGGGCTTGGCCTGTACGAGGAGGCCCAGGGCACTGAGGGGAAGGGGGCGGCGGCAGGGAGCCCCCATGGGGGCCAGCCTGGGCCCCAGAAGACGGTGGGCTGTGGCGCAGGGCGGGTCTGGTCCCAGGTGGGCGGAGTGGGGCGGGGACCCGGGTGGGCGGGACCGGGCGGCCCAGCTGTGCCCCGGGGTCAGTGCCCCAGGCTGGCCATGTGCGTGTGGACAGGTGGCAGGGGCTTCTGGAACCTCATTTTCCTTCCCCCTCGGAAAGGGGATAACCCAGCCCCTGCCCGAAGTTGCTGGGACACAAATGGGTGATTCGTGAAAAGCGCTTGGCAGACCTGCTTGCACACAGTTGTATAAACGCGCTCATGTGGTCACTGACCCCTTACCCCTCACCCCTGCCACTTACCCTCACCTCCTCATCCCCTCACCCCCACTCCCTTACCCCCTTACCCCCTCGTCCCCTCACCCCTTCATCCCCAAATCTATCTCACCCCACATCCCTCCTCCCTTCGCTGCATCTCCTTTCCCCTTCACCCCTTCACCCCTCACCCCTCACTACTCTCCCTTCACTCCTGTATCCCCTCATCCCCTAACCCGCATCCCCACCCCTTTATCCTTTTACCCCCTCACCCCTTTACCCCTTATCCCCTCACCCCCTCACCCCTTCACCCCCTCACACCTCACCCCTTCACCCTCCTCACCCCCTCGTCCCCTCACCCCTTCATCCCCAAATCTATCTCCTCACCCTACATCCCTCCTCCCTTCACTGCATCCCCTTACCCCTTCACCCCTCACCCCCTCACTACTCACCCTTCCTCCCGTATCCCCTCATCCCCTAACCTCCATCTCCACCCCTTCATCCCTTCATTCCCTCACCCCTTTACCCCTTGTCCCCTCACCCCTCACCCCCTCACCCCCTCATCCCCTCACTACTTACCCTTCACTCCCATATCCCCTCATCCCTTAACCCACATCCCCACCCCTTCATCCCTTCACCCCTTTACCCCTCCCCCCTTACCCCTCACCCCTTTACCTCACCCCTTATTCCCTCACCCCCTCACCCCTCACCCCCTCATCCCCTCACTACTCTCCCTTCACTCCCGTATCCCCTCATCCCCTAACCCGCATCCCCACCCCTTCATCCCTTCACCCCTTGTCCCCTCACCCCTCACCCCCTCACCCCCTCATCCCCTCACTACTTACCCTTCACTCCCATATCCCCTCATCCCTTAACCCACATCCCCACCCCTTCATCCCTTCACTCCTTTACCCCTCCCCCCTTTACCCCTCCCCCCTTTACCTCACCCCTTATCCCCTCACCCCCTCACCCCTCACCCCCTCAGTCCCGTAACCTCACTTCTCCATCCCTTCTGGTCTGAGGACTCTGTTGCTGTGCAGTGGGGGACGCCACAAAGCCATGTACGTGTGGACATCGGTGCAGGATCATCCCCGAGGCCAGGGTGCGAGCCCATCCCCCTGCTCTTAGCTGTGGGGTCCTGCTGAGCACGAGGTTTAATTTTCAGATTCTAATGAATCCGTTTGCCTCAGGAGGCCCAGCCTGCCTGCCCCCGACACTTGTCACAAGGGCTGGGGACCAGTCACAGCACAGTTGCCTAAATGTGCGTTTTGAGGCCGTGTGCGGTCGGCGTGCCAGAGTCGCGTGTGGAACGACCGGGCGGTGCCCTCCACTCACCCCCGCCCTGGCCACCGGCTGAGACCAGCACCTGCCCCACCTGAGCTCTGCGGGGACACGCGCAGGTGCTCAGCCCGTTAGGTTAGGCCGGGCAGACGTGGCTCCCGCGGAACAATGTGAGGGGACACGAACCCCCCCTGTTCTGGCCGGTGGGGCCACTGAAGCTTTCTGAGCAAGAATCAGCATGGAAAAAACATTTACGGCCTATGATGTTTTTTTTCTTTGCCAACAAAACCTTTTAAGTGTGTTTTCAGTTTTTCCCACGTGGGTCCTCACTTGTCAGATCGAGCTCCGTGCCCCAGAGTGGAGTCGGGGTCCCGCTCCTGGGCCCCCGCTACCCGACCCTTGTGGCTGGAGGGGGAGTCAGCACAGAGGCCTCCCAGCGGTTCGGAGGCAAGATGTTGGAGGTGGCGCAGGGGAGGGCTGCCTGGGTCCCAGGCCCCGCAGTCGGCTGCGGGAGGAATCGTGCAGGAGGATGTTGTCCTTCCCGAGGGAGGGTCCGGCAGGAACCCCGAGGCCCTGCCGTGGGCACAGTCGTGCCCTGCCTGCCGCAGCCGGTCCCGGGGAAGGGCCGAGCACCGGGAGCTGTGCGCAGGGCATCGCTGGATGAGGGACACTCGGGGCCTGGCCTGACGGGGCCTGGACCTGAAGGGTCTGCGGGATGGGGGCGGCCCAGAGCATGGTGAGCGCCAGGGCGAGCTCAGGCCGTCCACTCACCAGGTGGCCCCACCCCAGTGTCTACCCCAGTGCGTCTGGGGTGGGGCCTGAGGATCTGCTCTGTGAGCAACTCGGTGCTCCCGAGTGGCGCTGCTGCTTCGGGTCCAGGGACCCCATGCACGCCCCCCTAGAGTCGTATCTAAGGGACGGGCTGCGTGTCACGTGGGGCCGGAGGGGTTGCTGTGGGGAGTGGGGCTCCCTTCCCTGGAGATCTGGACAGTCCTGTCCCTGCTCACGCGTGGGCTTCCTGGCCCTGCACCCTGGCTCTGGCTCTGGGTGGCCATGGGGCAGCAAGCAGTGGTCCCTGCTATGTCCTGCGGGCTCAGCACTGCCCGTGGCTGCGTAGGTCCTGCGTGGGGGGCCTGCCACTCGCCACCCCTCCCTACCCTAAGCACACCCGCTGTCGTCGGTGAGTCCTCTATCTCTGCAGAGGCTTCAGGGGCTCAGGAGTGTTGTTGAGGGTGGGGCTCCCGGCCTGACCCCCGTGACCGTGTGTGCCGTGGCGGGCTGTAGGCCAAGGGCTGTTCTGCAGGAGCAGCACGGGGCTGGGGGCAGACCTGTGTTTGGCACAGCCTGTGGGCAGCATCGCGGCTGTGCCAGGTCAGACCCCGGCCCCCTCGGCACCCGGGGAATGGCGCAGTGAGAGGCGCCATCCTGGGCTGTGGACACGGGCCCGAGAGGGGCCCCACCCACCGCCCTACCCCACCTCACACGTGAGACCCACAGGTTCTGGTTGTCGGACAGATCCTGGGTCACTGGGGTCTCATCAGGGCAAAAGCCACGTCCCAGCTTGGCTGAGGGCCTCTTGGCTGAGAGCATCTCCAGAGGCCCTGGGGGAGTGAGCCTCGTGGGCAGGTGGGCCCCTTTCTCACAGCCCCCGCCAGTTCGGGCACAGCCCATCGGTCCTGGGCGAGGCCCCTGGCTGAGCCCTGGGTTTTGGGGTGGCCTGACTGGGCCGAGCACTGGGAGGACTCGTCCTTCCTGAAGGATGCAGAGTGCACGCTGATGTAGGGGAGCCCTGCTGGTCCCTCGTCATGGCGCCAAGGGGTGGGGGCGGCTGGCTCCACACACCCAGGGCACTGGCGGGATCCGTAGTGACATCTGAGGCAGGAGAACAGAGGGGACAGGCTGGAGGGTTTGGGGCTGGCTGGCCCACTAGGCTAGGGCCCTCGGGCTAGCCTTCCCCCCCCCGTGTCATCGGGGCCTCTCGGCGGCGAGCACCAGTCATGAGAATAGTGACCCTGGGCCCTGGCCTCAGCAGCTCTACTAGCCCCTTCACCTCGCAGGACACCTCCGAGAGGCAGGGACGGTGACTGCCAGTGGTTTGTCCAGGAGCAGGGTACAGAGATGTCTGGTGACAGCCCGAGTTCACGCGGCTGCGCAGCGGCCCTCATCCAGCCCAGGCGGCAGTGGGCCTCTGGCTGTGCCCGCGGGCCTGGCCCCAGGGCCTGGGGCACTTGGGAGCACCCGGGGACGGAGGGCGTCCCTCTAGGTCTCGGTCACGGGTCCGGGGGACCCGCCAGTCCTGCTGGAGTTGGACCCAAAGCTCTGGCCGCAGACGCGGGGTTCGGGGGTCGGAGAGGGCCCCACGAGCCGTCCGGGCGGCCAGCGGGCACGGCGCGCACCCCCGCTCACTGTCGTTAGCTTGTTCCCGGCCGTGTGACGGTGCTCGTTCTGACATGTCCATCTCTTCTGTGTGTACGTGTGTGTCCTGGCTGCTTCCACCTTTAGCGTTTCATTCGGAAATGACACTAGGTACAGCTCACTTTTCTCTTCCGCACTTGCTTGGTCTGTCCTCTTCTGCTTTCCAACTTCCTTTCTCCCTCGCCGTCTCCCCACGCTCTCTGTTGGTTCTCTGGTCACCCCGCTGTCCTCACGGCCCTTCCTCCGGATCTCTGTCCTTGGTGACGTGTACGTGACCGCGGCCCCACCCCATCCCGCTGCTTCACCCCGCGCCCCTGCAGCGTGCCCTGGAGGGCCAGGAGGCCGGGTGCGCTCTGCGCCCCGGGGCGGCCCCGCTTCTCCTGGCCGCCCCCCACCCCCGGATGGGGCCTGGCCGTGCCGGGCGTGCGCCGCTGCCCGCAGTGTGTTCACGTGTTCCTCAGCCTCGTCCTTGAGGATGCTTGGATGGAAACGGGGCGCGGCTGGCTGCAGCGCGGTGCCGCCCGGGGCTCGCGGGGTGGCCACCCTCCGGAGGGAGGCAAATTCCCACCTCAGACAGGATCCTCACACATGCACCCAGGCCCAGCAAGAGTCTAGGGGCTCTGGCTTCGGGTGCTTGAACACAGGAAAGGTCCTGTGCTGCGAAACCTGCTCTGGAGCCGAGGCCACGGAAGCCCCTAGGATCCTGGGCTCCTAGGGACGGCCTCGGCCGCCCTTGGAGGGATTCTGGGCCCTTGGCTTCTGCTCTGCCCACTTTCTTCCCGAGCTAGACATGGGGACACGGGGACACGGGGACATGGAGAAGAGCCTGGCCGCAGTGGGCGGGGGCGAGGCCGTCTGCACGGGCCACCCCGGCTTCCACTCCAAGCATCCTCCCCCAGGGAGGAGATGGGCCACAGAGGCTTTTGGCAAACCAGGCGGGTTGGCCCCTCCTCGCTCGTGCAGGGCAGGAGGGGGCGGTCCCCGTTCCGCCCTCTCCCCATCTCTTACTCCTCCATCGGCCTCCACCTCCTCCACCCTCCCGCCTTGTCCTCCCCCTTGTTGCCACGTCCCAGCCCGCTTGCCTCCCCCCCTTCCTCCCTCCCCGCCCCCCTCTGCCCCTGCCCCCCATTCCCGCCTCAGCGCCAGCGCTGTGGGCCGCCCCGCCCGTCCAGGCGCAGGGACCCCCCCACCCCACCCGATGAAGGACGAGCCCGGTCTCCTCCCCACCGCCGCCCGGGCAGCTCGCCCTTCGGTGGCCAGTCTGCATGTCCCCAGCCCACCAGCACGGCCTGCACGCTGCCATGTTTTACCTTCTCTCTGCTTCCTTCCAGGACCTTCTACCAATTCGAGGCTGCGTGGGACAGCTCCATGCACAACTCTCTCCTGCTCAACCGGGTCACCCCGTACCGAGAGAAGATCTACATGACTCTCTCAGCTTACATTGAGGTGAGAAATCCCCAAGGAGGCCGACCCCACGTCCACGACGCTTGCCAAGGGGCAGTGAGGGCGCTCGGAGGCCCTGGACGGCCCCGGGGGACCCTACTGACTGCTCGCAGGACTGGTCGGGTCTTGTTGAACCTCCGTGCGCTCCGTGGCACGGCTCACAGTGATCCCCTCCCGCTACCTTCCGTGTGTGGCTTTGCCCTCGGGGTGGCAGGATGGCTGCAAGTCGCCCCCGGCGGCCTAAAAACAGAAACTCGCCAACCCCAGCCCCAGGGCCTTGGGCTGTGCCTTCCCTTTGGAGCACGGGGTTGGATGCGGGGAGGCCGGGGACACAGGGGTTGGCCGCTGCATGCAGTCCCGAGGGATTAGGAGGTTTAGGGTCAGCAGCCAGTGGCCTGGGGGAGGCGAAGGCACCCACCTTCTCTCCGAGCCTAAAACTCGAGCTATGATTCTGGGACCCCCTTGACCACCCCTCGGGATGGTGGTTTGCTGGGGAGACTCTGCCAGGGCCCTGCCTCAGGAAGGCCCCGGCACTGCTGAGCTTTAGGAAAACAAAAGCCCGGCTGTGGATGACAGCCCGTCGCTGCCCCAGGAGGTCACTGAGAGTAGAGCGTGGGTGTGGAGCCGGGTGCTTTGATCCTCATAGACGTTCCTGGGACGAGGCTGCTGGGACCTGTGTCTGGGACCCTCGGGGTCCCCGGCATCGACACCCGCCCTCTGTGGCCCAGGGAGGTGGGGCCCTGGCTCTCTCCCAGGAGTCGGATGGGCCCAGGAGGGCCTGGGGCTGCCTGCCGGTCAGTGGCTTGTGCATCCCCCAAAGATGGTTAGAAGGGGGTCTGGGGCCCGGGTGCTGGGGTGCTTCTGTGCCTGAGCCCGCCTGCCCCCCGCTGCAGATGGAGAACTGCACTCAGCCGGCCGTCATCACCAAGGACTTCTGCATGGTCTTCTACTCTCGGGACGCCAAGCTGCCCGCTTCCCGCTCCATCCGCAACCTGTTTGGCAGCGGGAGCCTCCGGGCCTCGGAGAGGTGAGCCTGCAGGTGGGGGCGGGGGTGCCGCCCGGGGCGCGGCTGGGGCGCCTCCAAGAGGTGAGCCTACCCGCGGTGGGGCGTGCCCAGGAGAGGCTCCTGTGACAGCCGCTGTAGGCCGGCCACCGTCCCAGCCATCCCCTGCACCCAGGTCCCTGTCGTTCACCCCGGATGCTGGGGTCAGTGGAGGCCGTGGGGCACGGGTGGCACGCTGAGGGGCGTGAGAGCGGCCGAGTCCGCCTGCAGCCACGGTGGACAAGGCCTGGGGCTCTCCTGTGGGTGGTCTTGGGGCCCCCACTCCGCCGCCATGCCCGGACACCGCCCCCCAGGGATCTCAGGGATCATGCCATCAGGACCGGGGGTGGGATGCGACGGCCAGCCCTTCTTGCCCTCCCACGGGTCCCTGCATTCCTCTGGGGGCGGGGGAGTGAGGAGGGGGCTTTGCGCAGGCGCAGAGACTGCCATGGGTGCCAGGCACCCACGCTGTCCCCGGGGGCTCAGAGAGCAGGACACTCGGGGTGCAGCCAGGAGGGCAGAGTATGGGGCTCAGACGTATGGCCTGGGGCTGGCTATAGCCAGGGCATCAGGGGCCTCCTGGTGAGCGGGGACACTGCCTGCCGGTGGGCCACCTCCACGGCGGAGGGTGGTGTGCCCTCGGTGGAAGGGGCCTAGAGAGGTCTGGGATGGGGACCGTCATTCGGGGCTGCAGCTCGGGCCCCCAGTGCCCCAGCCGCCCCGCGAGAGGCCACCCAGCACGGCCCTGCAGTGGGGCTTGTGTCTCATGTGCACCTGCCGGGCCCTTGTTGGGCGTGGGGTCAACCCTGCCCCCTCTGCTCCCCGCAGCAACCGCGTGACGGGCGTGTACGAGCTCAGCCTGTGCCATGTGGCCGACGCCGGCAGCCCAGGTAGGCCTCTGCCCGGCTCCCTCTGCTGCGGGGCGCGGGGGGCGGGGGCACCCCGTCAGGAGCAGGGAGCCAGGGTCCCCTGGGGTCACACGGGTCGCCTCAGCTCAGCTGCCGTTTCGGGGGCGCCTCCCTTCTGAGACTCAAGTGCTCGCCTTTGGACTTTGAGAGACTGGAAGACCATGAGGGGAGAGGCCACGCTGGGGGCGGCCACAGGGGCCGCGGTGCCGGTCACTCCCTGTGGGCGAGGTGCTCCCCGGGGGGCCGGCGTCCCTCGGGGCAAGTCCCCACCCGGATGGAGCCCAAGGCCCGGAGCCGGCGGGAATGTGGTCACACCAGGGCGCCCTTTCCAGGGATGCAGCGGCGGCGGCGGCGCGTGCTGGATACATCCGTGGCCTACGTGCGGGGCGAGGAGAACCTGGCGGGCTGGAGGCCGCGGAGTGACAGCCTCATCCTGGACCACCAGTGGGAGCTGGAGAAGCTGAGTCTCCTGCAGGAGGTGAGCGTGCGCAGTGGGCCGGACGCTCAGGCCGCGTGTCCCTCTGAGGGCCGTGTCCCCCCTAGGCTCACCTCCAGTTCCTCTCCTCTTGCCCCATCCCTCCCTATGCTCACCCCAGGTCCTCTCCTCTCGCCCCACATCCCCCTCCGCTCAGTGCATCCCCCTCCGTTCCCACCCCCTACCGTCCCTCCATCCCCTGCACCCCGTCCCTCTACTGGCCGCCAGCACGGACCCTGGGGCCGCAGATGTGAGATCAAGAACAGCGCGCTCTGCCTTGAAGGGCAGCCGGGGTCGTCCCATCAGCACAGGGCCTGAGGGAACGGTGGGCTCTCCGGCCAGGCGCCCCCAGGGTGCAGCGGCCAAGCCGGGCTCTGGCTCTCGTGCAGGTTGAGAAGACCAGACACTACCTTCTGCTGCGGGAGAAGCTGGAGACCACCCAGCGGCCCGGCCCCGAGGCGCCGTCCCCCGCCTCCAGCGAGGACTTGGGGTCCCATGGCTCCTCCAGCCCCTCGTCCCCGCTCTCAGCTGAGGGCCGCCCGTCGCCTCTGGAGACTCCCAATGAGAGGCAGCGGGAGCTGGCTGTCAAGGTAGCTCAGCACCACCCCGACCCCGACCCCGACCCCGACCCCTCCAGGGCTCCGGGGACTTAGTCTTGTCCTATCAGAGCAGGAGCGGGGAGGATGAGGGGTCCCTAGAGGCCCCTGGGCAGCCTTTTACAGCTTCCTCCCCGGAGCAGGGACCTGCTACCTTGAATACCTGTACTGAGGGGGGAGCTCACCACCTCCATCCAGAGCTGGCTCTTTCTAAGTCTCAGGGGGCAACGCCACCCAGCCCCCCATCATTGCCCAAGGCCCAGGGCCCGCTCCCAGAGGCTCCCCTGGCTCACCCATCACCTTGGAGGATGGAGGAGCTGAGCTGCGGTGCCCAGGGCCTCCAGGGGCCGGGCCTGTGGCAGGTCCAGGCACCTCTTGACTGGGCATTTGCTCTCGTTGCAGTGCTTACGCCTCCTCACGCACACGTTCAACCGAGAGTACACCCACAGCCACGTCTGCATCAGTGCCAGCGAGAGCAAGGTGGGCGGAGAGGGGCTGCCTGCCGGGCTGTGGTCACCAAGGGAAATTCCACCACTATCCGGGGAAGGAAATAAGGATTTTCTTAGAAACATACTCTCGTGGCCTAAAGGGGCACTTCGTGTCCGAGGGCTGGTGTGTGTGTGGGGTCCGTGGGGCGCAGGCCCACTCGGTACCGTCCCTGCCCCCCCAGACCTACCCATACGCAGCTCCCTCTGTCCCCGGCTGCTCAGGCCCCATCCCCGTGGCCGTCCTTCTACGGGGGGGCTGGGCCTGGGCTGCCCCTGCCCGCCCGCCCCCGGCTCAGAGGCTGCACATTGGCAGAGCCTTCCCCGACCTCACTGGGGTCCTTGCTCGCTCTCGGGGGCCCAGTGGTCACGGATCCCTCCTGAGGGAGCACAGAGCCTGCAGACCAGGGGAGGGCAGGCCAGGGGGCGAGTAGGGGCTGGGCGAGGTTCGGGGGAGGCTGGGCAGAGGGTCTGGCCTGCTGTTGGGAGGGCAGGGGGCCCTGGTGGGGGTACAGTGTGAGCAGAGGTGCAAGAGGCAGCCGCCGCGGGGGCGTCCCCACCCCGTACGCCCCCCAAAGGCTCGCTCTCCTTCACAGCTCTCCGAGATGTCTGTCACCCTGCTTCGGGACCCATCCATGTCCCCGCTGGGGGCGGCCACCCTCACCCCCTCCTCCACCTGCCCCTCTCTGGTCGAAGGGCGGTACGGAGCCGCTGAGCTGAGGTGAGTGAGCGCCCGGCTGCCGGAGAAGTTTCCAGGGCCGCGAACTGCCAGACGACAGTGGCCGTGACTGAAGCGCAGAACACGGGGTGGGGCGGGAGGAGGCGCGGGTGAGCAGGGGAGGGGTCCACCCCACACCCTGCCCCCGGCTGGCACGGCGCCCGGCTGGCGTCCAGGAGGCTGAGTCTCCAGGGTGCTTGTTTTCTGCTGAAGCATTAACGTAAAGCGCAGTGAGGACTAGGACGAGGAATGGGTCAGAAGAGCACAAACCAAGCCGCCCTCGTCCCGGGGAGGTGCTCACCCCGTACTCAGTAGGGGAGCGGCGACAGGTGGAGCCGAGAGACCCGCTGCTGTGCACGGGGACTGCCCTATTTATTCATGAGAGACAGAGAGAGAGGCAGAGACATAGGCAGAGGGAGAAGCAGGCTCCCTGTGGAGGACTCGATCCCAGGACCCCGGGGTCACACCCTGGGCCGAAGGCGGACGCTCCACCCCTGACCCACCTAGGCCTCCCTGATTCCTTAGATTTTAAATCTGCACGTGCCCATGTTTTGTTCATAAGACAAAAAAAAAGGCATCAAGCCCTGTGGGCCTCACCTGAGATGGCCTCTCTGGCCGTCGTCACCCTGTTGGGGCTCAGCAGGCGCCAGGGCCAGCAGCGGCTCCGTGCAGGGAGATGTGTGACAGCCCCCGTGCAGCTGGGGGGCCCCTTTCCCAAGGGGGGCGTCTGGAGGCGCCGCAGGAGCCCCGTGGTGGATGTTGTGCAGTGGGCCCTGCGGCCAGTGCGGGACCCTCCCCAGGGTGTGGCCGGGCAGCCCCTGAGAGGTACCCGCGGCCTCCCTGAGGGGGTGACGCTGGCGACAGGAGGGAGCCCCAGCCCAGACAGTCGCCGCTCCAGCCCCACCAGGAATCCCCTCGCCCGAACGCAGAAGCTCGGCTTTTCTTTCCAGGACCCCCCAGCCCTGCTCCCGGCCCGCCAGCCCAGAGCCTGAGCCTGTGCCAGAGGCAGATTCCAAGAAGCTTCCCTCCCCTGCTCGGGCTGCGGAGGCCGACAAGGAGCCCCAGCGCCTGCTGGTTCCCGACATCCAGGAGATCCGGGTCAGGTGTGTGGGGGCCCCGCCCCAAATGGGGGTGCTTCTGCAGCAGCACCCAGCCAGCTCTGTCCCCAACCCAGGGCTGGCCACCCCTGACCTAGGGCGTCGGGCGGGAGGCAGAGAACCAGCCGACGGCACAGGGGAGGGTGGGCCAGGGCCAGGCCCGGGGAGGGACCTAGTGGGTGCCTCTGCAGAAACATGCTTTTAATGCACCTGCTGGTATGGCCACTGCGCCAAAGGCCTGCCTGGCCCTCGCTGCCACGAGAAGGCCCCAGTCTGCAGGTTACAGTTGCGTGACCCAGAGTGACAGCATTTTCTTAGTTTCTCCATTTTACAGCTGGGGAAACTGAGTCCCAGCAATGGCGGTTCTGGTCTCCAGCCTCCCAGGTTGGGGCTCTGTCCGGTACCTCGTAGCACCCAGGGCCTGGCTGCACTCAGAGGCCCGTTTTCTGACCTTCCTGCGGCGGGCACCGCCAGGGGCCCGGAGGGGGGCGGGGGGCCCATGTTGAGCACCTCCCCCTGGGCCCTGGCGCGGAGCGCGTGAGCCAGACGCTGTCCCCGCCCCGCAGCCCCATCGTGTCTAAGAAGGGCTACCTGCACTTCCTGGAGCCGCACACGGCCGGCTGGGCCAAGCGCTTCGTGGTGGTACGGCGGCCCTACGCCTACCTGTACAACAGCGACAAGGACTCCGTGGAGAGGTTCGTGCTCAACCTGTCCACCGCGCAGGTGGAGTACAGCGAGGACCAGCAGGCCATGCTCAAGGTACCGCTGGGCGGCCTGGGTGGAGGCGGGAGGCAGCGGGCCCCGTGTTCTCCGTGTCCCCCGGCTTGGCCCTGGCTCCCGGCGCTGGAGGCTGCAGTGCCCGCCAGCTGATGCTTGATGCCCTGCGGTGGGGGCTGGGGGCACGACCCGCCTGCCGCCCACACCTGCCCCAGCAAGGGCTCGGGCCTAGCGGGAGAGGCCGGGCAGGGTCGCGGGGGAAGGAACCTCGGCCACGAGGGGGAGATGCAACCCGGGGAGGGGGTGCAGAGCAGCAGCGAGGTAGCCCTGGGGCCTGAGGAGAGGCCGCGTGTCCTGGCCGCGTGTCCTGGCCTCATTTCTCAGTCAAGCGCCCACACGTGTGTGTCTCGGCGCCGTGCCCACTGCAGCGGGTGGCGTGGCCTGGCCCGCCGTCTCCGCGGGTCGTCTTTCCCCCTCCTCACCCCCCGAGCACGGGGAGGCCCTGCGCCGTCTCACATCCGCCGCCCCCGCAGACGCCCAACACGTTCGCCGTGTGCACGGAGCACCGCGGCATCCTGCTGCAAGCCAACAGCGACAAGGACATGCACGACTGGCTGTACGCCTTCAACCCGCTCCTGGCCGGGACCATACGGTACGCGGCTCCATCCGCACGGCCCGCCTTGCTCTGGTTGGGGTGAAGGGGGACGTTCTGAGGACGTTAGGCTGCTTTTGGGGTTGCTGCTGCTGGTGACGTGTGTGAATCCCGGAGACGTTCAAGGCGTATGTCCTCTGGGAGGGGGGCAGTTATGCAGCTAAAAACACGACACGCGGTCAGACTTGGGGACGGCCGGCCCCGGGGGGTGGGAGCCCCGCCTGCCCCTGCGACCTCTGCAAGGGGAGTCACGCGGACAGGACCGGGTCTCCGTGATGAGGGCAGCGGAGACGGCGTCTGCGACCGCTGCTTGTCTCCCCACCCCTGCAGGTCCAAGCTCTCCAGAAGGCGGTCTGCCCAGATGAGGGTGTGAGCCGGAGCCCTCCCGCCACAGCCAGCAGGCCGGCCCCCCCCCAGCCCTCATCACCACCCGTCATGTCACGCGCCCAGCCTGCCCCCACCAGCCAGCCAGCGAGTCCCCTCTTGGGGGACAACGCGCCGGGCCCCGCGAGCGCCACCTCTGGCCCGGGGACCTGCGCCACACGACCTGTCCTGCTCCCAGCAGAGGCCGCGTCTGTTCTTTATTCTTTCCGAGCGAGCCCTGGGTGGGAAGAGCTGGGAGGTGCTGGAAAGGCCAGAGGGCACAAGTCACAGGGGCATCGCTGCCGTTCTAATATTTTTTTAAGCATAGACAGACTTATAATTAATATACATTAGTTCGTGACACTGGAACAGTCCACCCAGAAATTAACTCTAAGACTGTGTTCTATTTATAAGTATTTATTTCTAATGCCTTCACCTAGACCTGTAGGATTCGGATGGACCCTGTCCCTTGCTTGATCCCACTCACATCCCCCAAGGCTCGTAGGGACGACACGGCGAAGGCCGGGCACCTCCTGGTTGGCACCACGGGGGCTGCACGGGGGCAGGCCCTCATTCCGGGGTGTGCGTGTGTGAGCGTCAGGGGACCCGGTGCCCGGAGTCCGAGCCGCACGCGTGCAATCTGCGAGCCCCCCCTCACGGCGGCCACTGAGCCGGGCAGTGCGGCAGCTTCTCCGTGGAAGCGTGTGCAGCCGGGGGAGGCCAGGCGGACGGGCTCCGGGGCCGGGGGGCTCTCCCGGCAGGGCCGGCAGGGTGCAGGCGGCTGGGGTTAGAGGTGGTCCAGGCGGCGAGGGCTTGTGGAGCGGCTTCTCCAGCTGCTGCAAGAAATGGGGTGAGCTCAGGGTGGTTGCTGGGGAGAAAGCGCGGGACTTCCCACCTCCGCCCCAAGAGAAGAGTTTCCGGGGGGCCCAGTGAGAAGATTCCAGGGGTCAGATGAGGGCAGCCGGCGGTGGGGTCGTGGTCGGCAGGGAGGCCTTCCCGTCCTGGCGAGGGTGTCGCCTTGTGCCGTTCCTTACAACGTCCATCCACTCTGTTCTCTCTGCAGACTCCAGGCCTAAGGGCCAGCCCAGGATCCACCCCAGGCCCGGGCCCGAGACCCGTCGGAGAAGCTACAGGGCCTGGGGGGGACCAGGGCCTGTTCCACACCCAGGGGCACACGTGGGCTCATTTCTCAGTCAAGAGTACACAGCAAGCAAACCCCAAACCCCTGCACCCCCCTCCCCGCCCCGGCCCACCGAGAGCGGATTTCAGAGTCCAAGCGTGCCGGGCCCAGGTTCCGGGGCCTTCCGCGGGCTTTGCCGGACCTGCAGGGCGCCATTCGCTGACCCTCACCTTCCCCTCGGTTTGGATTGCCCCGTCCCACCCCAGCCAATGGTCCCACCCCCCACCCCCAGCCCAAGCTGTCCCCCACGGCACCGACGCAACATGTGGACCTTGTCCCGATTCTACGCATGAGGCCAGAAGCGCGTGTTTCCTCCAGAGGCTGAGGGCTCGGCTCCCACACCGGGCGAGGAGGTTCCGGTTTGAGGCTGACTGTGGGGGGTGTCCTAGAGGCCCCTTTAGCTCCGCCTCGGACGTGGGACCAGGCAGATGGGCTCGCCGGTCCGAGCAGCCCCGGCAGCGGTGTCTGGGCCCACCAGCCGCACCAGCCCGGTGGGGCGCTAGACTGAGCGTGCCTTCCCCACACCTGGCCTTGGGCAGCGCGTCCGTGGCCACTAGAGCCCACCCTGCGCTCCCTGCCAGGGCTTGGAAGGCCCCGCGGGGGCAGTAGCTCCATCACTAAGAACCACGTCGTGGGAAGCCACATCCGCGAAGCGCAGGCCTCGGTGGCTTCCGTGGAGACCCTCACGTCCCGGGCTGACCCAGAAACCGGACGTCCCTAGGCCGAGACGCGGAGAGCAGGGGTGTGGCTCTGTCCACACCAAGCACTTACGCTGGTTTCCCTGATGGGCAGGAGGGCAGGGAGGAGGAGCAGGAGGGAGGGAGTGTGCCAAGATGATGTGGTTCCCAGGAGCCCCCGCCCGCCGCAGGGAGACCGGGGTGCGGGCCCACCCAGGCCGCAGCCCACTCAGGCCAGCCAGCCTGCAGCCGAGGCCTCGGAGGGTCTAGGCCCTCGCACCCGGGGCGCAGGTGTCTGAGGCCAGCCAACCTGCAGGGCACCTGCCTCGTGGGGCGGGCGAAGGAAGACGGCCCAGCGAGGGTTCCTGGGAATCACCCTGGCTTCGGGAGCCTCCACGGCCATGGAGGTGCGCCGACGACTGCGTCATCTTGGCCTGGGGCCGCTTGGCAGCTGACCAGGAGCCAGGTGTGGGCCACACGGACGCCCGGCCCCGTCGTCACCACCAGACCCTCGGAGCTCCTGGGGAGAGAACTCAGAGTCCGGAAACCTGGTCTCCTCACGTCCGCCCTGCCGGAAGCCACCCGCGTGTCACGTTAGTGGGGACAGGCGTTTAACAAACCGGGACGCGGTCACGTGTGTGACCCGGGGGCCCCCGAGGGGCTGCCCGTTGTGCGGTGCAGAGAGGAAAGTCGGACCTGGCTATTTCCCACTACCTTGGGGGGCGGGGGGGGTCCAGAAAGCCACCTGGGGAAGGTTTTTTGTTTTAATGCCCGATGCCGCTCGTTTTGGTTTGAGGGACAGCCGTCCTCGCCCAGAGGGGGGTGAGCTGCTGCCGCGGGCCCAGGAAGGGGTGCGGGGCTCCGAGGCGCCCAGGCTGGTGCCTGGGGCGAGGGTTGAGGTGCCCCTACCTTCCAAGGCCGCCCCGTTCTGAGTCCACTCCCACGGTGCCCATGTTTCCGTCGCACACACACGCACACGCACATACACACACACACCCCGGGGTGGCTGCGGCGAGGTGCCCTCCCCCTCAGTCTTGGTCCCGACCCCGTGCCTGTGGGCGGGGGTGGCGAAGCCCCCGGGGAGGGCCCCCGAATGTGGCAGGTGTACGGGTGCGAGCGGGGGCGGGTGCCGGCCCCCGTCAGCTCCCTCCAGTGTGGGACCCCGGAAGGCGCCCTCCTTTCCCCCGGGTCCAGGGCAAGCATTCCCCCGGGGATCAGCGGAGGCTGTGGCTTCTCCCAGGGCCTGTGCTTCGTGCAGCTAGCCGTCCCCGAGTTCCCCCGTGGCTTGTACATATGTGGTTGTGTGGCACCCCCGGCCCCTGCACCGTAACCGCCATCCCGACGTAACGACTCTAGTTCCCTGACGTCCTAAACCTGAGTGTTAGGCTCTAGGCTCCTGTACTGTGTGTGCACTAAGATCCTGTCCAGTTAAGAAATAAATGTGGCTCCTTATGCAACACCAGACCTGCGGGCCTCCACTGTGGCTTTATTGACGTGCTAAGTCCGGGTGGCGCGGCCAGAGACGGGGCGGGGGGGGCGGCCAGGGGCGCGAGGGCGTGCACCCCGGGAGCGCCCACCTGCTTCCCTCGGGCTCGCCAGGCAGCCGCACGCTTTTCCGTACGGTCACGTTTGCCTCTGGCCAAAACCACACGGAGATCCCAAGAGCAACTACAGCCCAGTGTCCTTCAACAACATGGAAGATGAATATTTTCAGTTCTGTTTTACCGGGACGCCTGGAGGGCTCGGGTGGAGCGTCGGCCTTCGGCCCAGGGCGTGACCCCGGGGTCCTGGGATCGAGTTCCGCATCGGGCTCCCCGCAGGGAGCCTGCTCCTCCCTCGGCCTGGGTCTCTGCCTCTCTCTGTGTCTCTCATGAATAAATAAATAAGATCTTAAGAATAAAATAAAACATAGATACTGAAAATATAGAACATTGATGGGAGAAACCAGTCGTTGGACGTAGACGTTACGTAATGAATCAAGGGTGTTCGTTGTACCCTCGGGTTAGCAATGAAAGTCCATGAGGAATTGCCAATAAGCCAACAGAAAAGACCAACGGGGCAATAAAAACATACCAGATCAATCAAAAGACATGAAAATGAAAGGTAAGGAGGTAAAGAGCGGTGGGGCAAAGAAAGAAAGCAAATGCTAAGACGATAGGCGTCCGTGCAAATGGGCCCTTCGTGCCACCCGCTGGCAACAGGCGGGTCCTGCTTCGTGGGGGAGACGCCAGCGGCGCCGGCGAGCAGAGGCGGTGTGTGAGCGACGCTGGCTGGGAGCCCATCGCGGCCGCAACACGACCCCACGGCACGTGGTTATTTTCCACGAGAAAACGGAGGCAGGACGGGCTCCGCTTCTGGAGGAGGGGAGGGCGCCGGCGGCTGCAGCATCCCCCCCAGCAGGCGTGTGGGTTTGGGGTGACCCCAGGTCCACCTGTGCGTGACCTGAGCGACGTCGTCTTGCTCTCGGGGCGCGTGTGTTTAACTGAGAAGCTGTCGGGTGGTTGTTCCCGACATCTGTCGTCCGCAGTCGCAACCGTGGCCCCGGGCGTCAGCCCTGCGGGGCCAGGCGACTCCTGGCGGTGGTCAAAGCGGCCGACAGACACCGCGTCCCGCCACCACAGCCGCTCCGTCCCCAGCCCTCCCCGGCGGGCTCGGCAGCCACGGACCTGGGCTTCCGGCCCCGGGAATCCGCTCCCGCTGGCCAGGCCGCCGGTGCCTGGACCCGCTCCCGGCAAGGGACGCCTCTGCTCAGGTGGCCTAACGCTCCGTCCTCTGCCCTTGCCTGGAACAGTCGTGCGACCGACCGGCTGGAGAATGTCACCTATCGGTTCTTAAGAGACATCGTCCTGGAGCAGCCCGGGTGGCTCAGCAGTTTAGCGCCGCTTTCAGCCCAGGGCGTGATCCTGGAGACCCGGGATCGAGTCCCACGCCGGGCTCCCCGCATGGAGCCTGCTTCTCCCTCTGCCTGTGTCTCTGCCTCTCTCTCTCTCTCTGTTTCTCATGAACAAATAAATAAAATCTTTAAAAAGCAAAAAAAAAAAAGAGACATCGTCCTGCGTGCTCTTGGCTTGGGAACTGTTCCTACTATAGATGACAACTCCCCAATGGGCCTGTGTTAAATCAACTATTGGCAAAGATAAGTAGCAGTTCCTGAGCATGATTTGCCCCAAATAAAACATCCGGAAGGTGGCAAACTTTATGCAAAAAAACCTCAGTTCTTCAACAGATAAACCATTACGATGAGCGCGTGAAGCTCTCAACAGGCAGGACGTGTGCTGTTGGCGAAAGGGCCGGCGAATACCTCGGTGGAGCAGAACAGATCCGCGCAGAGTCCACGGATGTTGCCAAAGGAGCGACAGCAACTCGATAGGGAGAAAATAGTGTTTTGTTGTGTTTTACGATTTTTTTTACTCATTTGGCAGTGAGGTTAAGAGACAGAGAGAGAGCGCGTGCGCACAAGCAAGGGTAGCACAGGGAGAAGGGGGAGCCGACTTCCCACCCAGCAGGGAGCTGGATCCCAGGACCCCGAGATCACGACCGGCGCCCAAGGCAGATGCTTCACGGCTGAGCCCCACAGGCGCCCCCGGGACGGTCTTTCCAACAACGGTGCCGGAGCCCGGGACGCCCGCGTGCAAGAAGCCAACAGGACACTGTACACCTTTCACAGACGTTAAGCCCTTAAGTTGAAATCGATTTTAGACCCAGATGTGAAGCACAAGACGGTAAGGCTTTTAGAAATACTTATCAAAAGACATCATTAAGGAAATGGAATCGGGTGAAAACATGTGAAACAATAAAAGGACCGGGGACTTGGCTCCAGGGCGCCCACGGAATCCGTGAGGAATCACTAGGACTGGACAAGCACATGCGGCCCAGTAAAATGCCGAGGGCCGAGCGCAGTGCGCCACGAGCTCCTGCCCGGCCGTCTGTCGCCGGAGGACGCAGGGGCTGCCACACAGGATCAGTACCGGGCGCGCCTCGGGGACAGATGTGACCCGGCCTCATAAAGCTGAGCAGGCCCCTGCCCTACGCCCCGCACATCGCAGCCTCTGTGCAGAGCCTCTGTCCTGTGCGCTCTGCTCGGGCAGCTTCCTGCGTGACAGCCCCACGCCCAGGACACCTGCGCTCACCCCTCGGGAGGGCGAAGGTACAGGCTCGGCTCCCCCACCAGCCGGCTGCTCAGTGGGTAGGACCATGGGCGCCCACAGCCCCACGCAAGGCCGCCCGGCTCAGCCGTGTGCAGACATCGGAGGCCTGGCACCTGTCACCCGGCAGGGTCTGCGGGAGGCCTGGCACCTGTGGCCGGTGGGGTCGAGGGGGGCCTGGCACCTGCTGCCGGTGGGGCCTGCAGGGGACCTGGCACCTGTCACTCGGAAGGGTCTGGGGGAGCCTGGCACCTGTCGCCGGCGGGGGACTTCGCTCCCAAGGCTGCCGGGCTTCCTTTTAGTTTCAGCTGAAACTGTGTGTAAATGCAGTCAGTGCCCGCGGTCCTGGGCGCGAGGGGCGGGCCCACGGGGGGGGCGGGGGGGAGGCGGGGGTCTGTGCGGCCCCCAGGCGGGGAGGGTGGGGGCCTCGAGGAGGACGCGCGCCTGCCCCCCACGCCCACGCCTCGGCTCCCGGGGGCGGGACGGTGGTCCACCTGGGGGGCAGCAGGGCAGCGGGGGCTCTCCCGGCGGGGTTCGGGGTTCACTCACCCCTGCGCCCCCGCCCGGCGCCTTCCCCGCCGCTGGGAAAGTGCCGGCCTCGCGTCGTCCACTGAGACAAGCGCAGGCGGCTGCTGTCCTGCGCCCCGACCCTCCCTCCGGGTCCCCTGGTCTCCTGCGCCTCAGTCTCCCCAGCCGCGCAATGGGAGGTTGGCAGGGGGAGCCTTGGGGCTGGGACAGTGCAAAGGGACCCTGGGGAGCAGCGGCCAAGGGGACAGGCCCGCCCGCCCTCCGCGCCCCGCCCCGCCCCGGCCCTCCCCGCCCCTCCCCTCCCCTCCGCGCACCCCGCGGGAGGGCGGCTTCTCCTGGACCCTCGGGCGTCCCTCAGGCCTCCGGGGAACCGTGACCACGGGGCCTTCGGGGATCCCGCTGCAGGTGACGGCCCTCGGGCAGGGGCGGGGGGGGCGGGGCGGGGGGGCTCTCGGGCGCCCCCGCTTGGAGGGGAACGGGGGCAGGGGCGCAGCAGCGGGGGAAGGGGTGCGGGGGCACGTCAGGGCAGCTGCGGCGGGCACGGGGCGGGGGGGGGGGGGGGGCAGGGCTTATGCGGAGACCCGCCCCCGTGGCTCTGCCCCCCGCCGCCCACTGTGCCCCTGCCCCGGGGCCTCCCGCCCCCCTGCGTCCAGGAGGCCTCAGCCCCGCCTTCCCCAGCGGCCCCTGCCCTCCCCTCCTCCCCTCCTCCCCTCCTCCCCTCCTCTGCCTGGGACGCCCCGCCCAGCCTCTCCCCGCCCCCCAGGCCCCGCCCGGCCTCTCCCCGCCCCCAGGCCCCTCCCCGCCTCTCCCCGCCCCCAGGCCCCGCCCAGCCTCTCCCCGTCCCCCAGGCCCCGCCCAGCCTCACCCCGCCCCCCAGGCCCCGCCCCGCCTCTCCCCGCCCCCCCCGAGGCCCCGCCCAGCCCAGCCTCACCCCGCCCCCCAGGCCCCGCCCAGCCTCTCCCCGCCCCCCAGGCCCCGCCCCCAGGCCCCGCCCCGCCTCTCCCCGCCCCCCAGGCCCCGCCCCGCCTCTCCCCGCCCCCAGGCCCCGCCCCGCCTCTCCCCGCCCCCCAGGCCCCGCCCCGCCTCTCCCCGCCCCCCCGAGGCCCCGCCCAGCCTCACCCCGCCCCCCAGGCCCCGCCCAGCCTCTCCCCGCCCCCCAGGCCCCGCCCAGCCGGGCAGACCCCTCCCCCAGCCCACGCCCGCCCCCAGCTGCAGTGGCCTCTGCTTGCTCCTCCGCGGTCCCCCCCCACCCCCGCCCAGAATGACCCTCCAGCCCGACCGCTGAGTCCAGCCGCCCTAGGGGACCCAGTGCAGCGGCGGGACGTCCCCTGTCCCCTGAGGGGCGCTCCTCCTCCATGGCCTCCTGGGGGGACCGGGTGCGCCTCGACCTCCAGGCTTGTGTCCCTGCGACCTGGCCGGTGTCCGGACAGTGTCCCAATCTCCCCGGCGTGTCCGGACTCGGGAGCCCGCCCTGCAGGGGGGCGGGGGGGGGCGGCTGGTCACAGGGACCCGGGCCCGCGGAGGGAGGAGGGCCGGGGGCTTCCCTTGCAAGGTCCTCGCGTCTGCGCGGCGGTACGGAGGCACCTGAACCCAGCCCGCTGGCTGTCCTTGGGATGCAGTTTTATTTGTCTACACTGCTAGGTGTGGCGGCCGGTTTCTGCAGGTGCAGGGTCTTGAGGCGCCCAGAGCAGTCAGGCTGGAGCACCCTCCCTCCCTCCCTCCCTCCTGCGGGAGGACCCGCCCCGGGGGACCTGGTGACGGGCGGGCCACAGCGCAGGTGCAGGCAGCCGCCCAGCTGGGCCCACAGAGCCAAGAGCACGGGGCGTGAGTCACCAGCTGCAGTGGAGGCTTTGAAGCCATGGGCGGCGTCTACACCCACGGCTGGCCGGGCGGGGCAGGGGCTGGCGTGTGTCACTGCGGGGAGGACGCCGGACCGCGGGCGGCAGCAGGTGGGGTGGAGGCGTTGGCAGTGGCGGCCACCCAGGTGTGCGCTCCCACGGCTGGGCCTTGGGGTGGGGGCGGGCTGCGCCTCGTCAGCTCGGGTCCCCTGCTCCGCCCTGCTCCGCGCGGCCCGCAGACTGATGGCCGGCCTGAACGTGTCCCTGTCCTTCTTCTTCGCCACCTTCGCCCTGTGCCAGGTGGCCCGGAGGGCGTCCAAGGCCCTGCTCCCCGCGGGCGCCTACGCCAGCTTCGCGCGGGAGGCGGTGGGCGCGGCCCAGCTGGGGGCCTGCTGCCTGGAGCTGCGGATGCTGGCGGAGCTGGGCCCCTGGGCGGGGGGCTTCGGCCGCGACGTGCTGCTGACCCTCGTCTTCCTCCTCTTCCTGGCCCACGGGGCGACCTGCGACGGGGCCTGGGCCAACCCCACCGTGTCTCTGCAGGAGCTCCTCCTGGCCGAGGCCTCTCTGCCCGGCGCGCTGCTGCAGCTGGCGGCCCAGGGGCTGGGCGTGCAGGTGGCCTGCGCCCTCACGCGGCTCTGCTGGGCCTGGGAGCTCAGTGACCTGCACCTGCTCCAGAGCCTCATGGACGCCCACTGCAGCTCCGCCCTGCGCACCTCCGTGCCCCACGGCGCGCTGGTGGAAGCTGCCTGCGCCTTCGCCTTCCACCTGACCCTCCTCCGCTTCCGGAACAGTCTTCCTGTCTACAGGGTGCCCGCCGTGGCCCTGCTGGTCACTGTCATGGCCTACGCAGGTGAGACCTGTGTAGGTGCCCACGGGGCCGCCCTGCCCACCTGCACCCGTGGGACACGCAGGAGAGGCTGCCGGCCGAGGGGGCACCGCCAGTCCCCAGAGACCGCGGGTAGCCAGAAGGTGGCCAGGTGGCCTGGACACAACCCCCATTTCCCGTCATCCTCCTTCCATGTCCCACCCCCCATCCCCGACCCCACCCTCTCCTCCCCCACCCCTCATCCCCCATCTGTCATCCTCCCCCACCCCCATCCCCCATGCCCCATCCCCCATCCTCCATGCCTATGTCCTGGCCCCTGGGCCTCCAGACCGAGCTCCTGGGGTCCCTCAGCCCTGCGGAAGCTGCCCTCCCCACCTCGGGGGAGAAGCCGAGAGCCGAGGCCAGCGGCGGCCGCGCAGACTGCTGAGCTCCCCGGCAGCTGTCCCTGGCCGTGGGGACGGAGCCGGGCCACACCTCCGGGGTGCCAGGCTGGGGCTGCTGATAAACCCCCAGGGGCCCCACCATCCTTCTCTGTGGGACTGGCTCCCCTGGAGCGTTCTCCCGCCGTGGACGCCTGCCCCCCGCCCCCCGGGGCACTGTGTGCTGGCGGGACAGGGCTCTCCGGGCGGGATGGGGTGCAGGTCATGCCGCGGGCGCCTCACGCCTGCTCAGGGCACTAGGGCCACAACCACGACCAGCTCTCCGGGGCAGCGAGGCCCAGTAGGGACAGGACCAGACACTGCGTGCCCCGAGAGGCGCCACTAGAGCCCAAGTACAGGTGGGGAAGCTGAGGCACGGGTGAGCAGAGACTCGCCGGGAGAGGGCGCTGGGTCCAGAGCGCCCGGGCTGCGGCCCCGGGGACGGGGAGCTCCTGCTTCAGCCCCGCAGCGTCCAGGACGCAGGACGCGGAGAGCCTGGTCTCCCCCACAGCTTCGGCCCTAGACGGTGCCGCTGGGCGCTGCGGGCGCTGGCGCTCTCCCGGGTCTCTCCTGGCGCCCGGCCCCTCCCTCTCGTTTCTCACTGCGCTCAGCCCTCCCCGGCGCTCGTCTCTGCCTCTCTCCCCCTGTCCCCGTCTCTTCCTCCACATCTCTGTCTCTGTCTCCCCATCTCTGTCTCCTTCCCCATCTCACTGTCTCTCCCTCTGTCTCCCCATTTCTGTCTCCCGTCCCTGTCTCTGTCTCTGTCTCTGCCGCCCTTTCTCCCAAGGACAACCTCCCCCAGGGGGCCGTGGGGATCAGGGGTGGGGGACATAGGTCACCCGTCCAAGCGCCCGGGACGGCGGTTGAAGCTCCAGGAGAGACTCTGGTGGCGGCTGCTCCTAGGTGCGGGCGCTGGGCCTTGGCTGCGGGGCCTCCAGCCCGCGTCCCACGGGCCCCGGGGTCAGGGGGCAGGCCCCCCACAAGCACTGTGCGCTTCCTCCCACAGCTGGGCCTCTCACGTCCGCCTTCTTCAACCCCACACTGGCCACCTGGGTCACCTTCCGCTGCTCGGGCCACACGGTGCTGGAGTACGCGCAGGTGTACTGGCTGGGGCCTCTCGCAGGTGAGGCCGGAGGGCCCTTGGGGACCCAGCGCTGCTGGCGACAGGCCGGGTGTGGGGTCCCTGGGCTCCTCCCTCCGTGTCTGGGCAGCTGAGGGGGACGGGGCTGCCGCTAGGCCATCGGGGGCGGGGCTGCGGGGTGCCCACTGGCGGGGCCGTGGTCCCGGAGGGGCTGGCGCAGGGGGCGGGGGGCGGCCGGGATCGTGTCCTCACAGACCCTGAGCCGGGCGCCCGCGGCGGGGAGGACTGGAGCCTGGCCAGGCCCCTCGGGCCCGGGGTCTTCCGGCACCTGGCCTGGGCCCCACCTCACCCTCCGTGCCCTATCGGGCGGTACGTGGGGTCCGGGGAGCTCTGGAAGCTTCCTCCACGTGTCTGCAAGGAGCACGGCCCCAGCCTCCCCGGTGGCCCCCGCGGCCAGCGGCCCCCAGAACGAGAAGGCCCATGGTCGGGACCTTCCATCCCTTGGCCCCGTCCCTTGGCCCCGTCCCTCAGCCTCGTCCCAGGGGCGTAACAGTCCCGTCGCGGCCCACGTCCCGGAGGCGGCCAGCACTGCCTTGCACACCTGGCTTCTCTAAGGGGCTTGCAGAGCCGCTTGGCGGGTTAGAGGCCCTCGGTCTCCACCCTCCCCGCCTCCGCCCCGCACACCTCCTCGCCCTCCCTGTGGGCCCCATGGGTGAGAGCCCGGGGTGGGGGGGCTCCACGGGGCTCCGAGGTTACAGCTCTGCGGGCCTGGGCCGCCTTCTCGGGTCCCCGCTCCGTCCCGTGCCCCAGGTTGGCCCCGTCCCTCCTGCTCAGTGTTCCCGTGGGGTTCCAACCGTGGGGTCCGTGGCCCGAGGGGCGGAAGGGCTCAGGGATGCCCCCACCCCTGCTCCCTGCTGGGTTGCAGTCCCTCTGCCTGTCGGGGTTACCCTGCCTCTCGGGGAGGGTCCCAAGAAGGGCCCCGGCTGGGATATGAGATCTCAGTGTCGGAAATACGACGTCCTGGCTCCCACCTGCCAGGTGGCCTGTGGGGCCGTGAATTCATGTCTGGAGGGGAGGCCCGGTCCTGGGGAGAGGCCCCCCGGCCCCTGCACTGGTCTCCCAGGCTCCGTAGCCGCACCCACACCCCAGGGGCCTGCAGCCCTCGCACCTGGTGCAGGTGAGCACACTGGACTGCGGGTGTCAGGCCGCGCGCCCCCAGCCGGGTCCCCCCGACTTCCTGGCCTCTGGTGGAGGCTGTCGGGCCAGGCGTCCCTTGGCCTGTGGCCGCTCCTCTGCAGTCTCTGCCCGCCCTCCAGTGGCCTCTGCTGTGAGTCTGTCCCCTCTGCTCCTCCTCCTCGAGGGACGCCAGCCACCCTGGAGTTAGGCCCACCCTTCCCCACAGTGACCTCCTCAGCTTGACGACCTACGTACACAAAGATCTTATCTCAAATAAGGTCACGTTGTGGGATTCTGGGAAAGACGCGAGTGCGAGGGGTCACCACCATTCAACTCAGTACGGCCTCCGCCTCCGTAACTGCCGTTGTGGTGCCCAGAGCCACTAGGGTTCCCGTGGGGACTGGATGGGCAGGGAGGCTGGGGGGTCTGCACCCCGTGTGCACGGGCCCACTCTGCCCCTGTTCAGGGAGGGCCCCACCCCCTGGGTGCTCTTACGGCCCCAAGTCCACACGCCCTGTCTGTCTCCTGCCAGGGTCGGGGTGGGGACCGCCAGGCTGTTTCCATAGGACGGGGCACCCACAGAGCCGGGCACGCACAGGGATGGGGCTCCCACAGGGATGGGCACCCACAGGGACAAGCACCCACAGGACGGGCTCCCACAGGGCCGGGGCTTGGGACGCGCGGCTCCTCGCACCGACTGCCCAGCCTCCTGCGGGCCGGCACCGAGTGCTCCCACCTGGGGGACCTGGCCGCGCCCTGCCGAACCTCGAGGGGTCGCGTCCAAGGGAGCGGGCTCCGTCCAGCCTGGCCGTGCCGGCTGAGGCTCCTGCTCCCGGGTCCCGCTAGCTCCTCGGTGTCGTCTGCGGCAACGGTCTGTCCCCGCTGGTGGCCCGACCTTTGCCGGGTCTCCATCAGTTTAGTGCAGCTGGGCCGGCGGGGTCTGGAGGGAACCTGGGAACCAGGGCCCGGGGCCCGGCCTCGGCCCCCCGCTGTCTCCCCTTGGTCTCGAGTCCCTCACTCACACCCAACCCGGCCTGCGCAGGTGACAGGTCCCCGTCAGGAGGCAGCTGGGGAGGAAGAGCCGAGCAGGGACCCACGAGGCTGAGGGCGGGCCCGGGCCCCCAAGACAGCCGGCGGGGCACGGGGTTCCTGCCGATGGTCCCCGGCCCGAGGGGTTGACGCCTGGGAGGGACCAGGCAGGGCTCCCGGGGCCAGGCCTGCAGGGTCCCCGGGCCGCGTGGCCGGAGCCTGCTGGGCCCTGCCGTGTGACCTCGCTCCTCGCAGGCATGGTGCTGGCTGTCCTGCTGTACCACGGCCGCCTTCCTCGCCTCTTCCGGAGGAACCTGCTGTACAGCCAGAGGAGCAAGTACCGAACCCCGAGAAGGAAGCCGGCCCCGGGGCCGGGAGCCACCCAGACGCCTGCAGAGGGGCGCAGCAGCCGGGAGCCCGGAGCCGAGGGGGCCCAGACCCGCACCCCGCTCTCCCCCAAAACCAGTTGTCAATAAACCATATTCCTGAGACCCGCCTGTCTCCCTGGCCCGAGAGAGCTTTCCAGAAGGGTGGGCAGGGGTGAGCCCCGTGCAGTGGAGGCCCAGCGGAGGCTGCCCCGAGGCCCCTCCGTCTCCCCACGAGTGGGAGTTAGAATCAAAGGTAAGGCCCGGAGGAAAGGCAGGAGGTGCAGCGCCCGTCCCCGGGTGCTTGGAAGACCCGAGGGCACAGGTTTGCACGCTGGTGCCTGGCCGCCCGACACACCCCGGAACCCGCGGCCTCCTCACCCTGCCAGCTGCCGGAGCCGAGGCTGCACCCAGGGTCCCTGGCCCTCAGGGCGGCACCACCGCAGGTCCTTGGAGCCTGGCAAACCACCCCTGCCATCACTGGGGTGACAGCCGAAGCTGGGGCTCCCCGCCAGGCGGGGGAGAGCCATCTCCTCCCCCGAGGACCAGACCTAATCTGGGAACCTGCACCCCAAAGCAAAAGCCCTCCCCGGCTCGGGGTTCCAGAGCCCCGGCCTGCAAGTGAGACTGGCAGGGGCTCCAGCCCCAGGCTTCTCCCTGGCCTCTGGCCAAGGGGGGCAAGAGACAGAAGACGGGGATCCGGGTGACCCTTTTCCTCGCGTGGAGGCCATGTCGTCCCCCACAGCCTCCCAGGGGATGGGAGAAAGCAGGACCCCCCCGACCCACTTCCTACGGCTGCCCCTTCACCCCCTGGAAAGCTGCCCCCCCGACCCGGCAGTGAGCCTCCCCGTCCCTCCTTGGGGTGGCCGCCTGGCGGCTCCTGGACGGCCTGGCGGGGCTGCACGGAGGCTTCCAGAAGGAGGAGCCTGAGCACACAGGGGCGGCGCGGGGATGAGAGAGCAACCGGCTCCCTTCGAAGGGGACTGTGCGGGCGGGGGGACGAAGCAGAGGTCGTAGCCCCAGGAAGGAGGGGAGGCTCCGCGGGGCGACCCCGGGCCGCACGCCAGCTGGCACGGCTGTCCCCACCGAGCATCCTCGCCGCCTCTGCGCAAGCACTTTGGGCCAGAAGCTTCTGGCGCTCGCACAGTACACTGAACCCGTGAATTAGCATAAGACGAGCAACCGTGTGGACGTTGCACTAAAGCGGGTCAGCAAATTACCAGAATGTTCGGAGTTTGCGGTTTTCGTTTTGGAAAAGTTCGACACTGTAAGGCCATCGCCACGAGCTCAGAAGCAGACGTTCCACCTAAGGAGCACCTGGATTTGGTGGAAGAGGACGCGACTTTCATACGAAGCTGTGATGAACCGATTCCTAACAAGGAAGACGACTTAAAGAATGCTGGAAAAGCAGTTTACAATGGAGAATGCAAGAGCGGTTCAATAAATATATATGATTCACCTTATTAATCAAGAAGTAAACTCATACAGTCCACTCCACGGATGCTTAAAAAGGCATCTGAGAAAGTACAACATCCACCCCCAGCCCAAAAAGGAGCTGACGAAAAAAATACAAATAAAAAAAAATAATAATAAATTAATTAATTAATAAAAAGGAGGCGACGTATTAGGGTCACTTCCCAGCCGAGCGCACACAGCCTGCACCTCCTTGGCGGGGACGGACCGCGGCGGAGACATCGGCTGCTGCAACTGGACGGGGTGGAACAAGCGGAAGAACAGCAGTTCCTACTTGCAGATCATGCGATGGTGATACAGGAAAAACACAGACGACGCAAAATCTGACACACGCTGTCCGAGGCTCAGGACGGTTGCCATGTAACCAGGCGAGACCCGGGGAGGCTCCACGCAGCGGAGCGAGACCTAACAGTACTGGGTGTTATGCTGGGCATTGGCAAATCAAACTCCAATAAAAAAATATACAAAAAAAGGGGATCCCTGGGTGGCTCAGCGGTTCAGCGCCTGCCTTCGGCCCAGGATGTGATCCTGGAGTCCCGGGATCGAGTTCCGCGTCGGGCTCCCTGCACGCAGCCTGCTTCTCCCTCTGCCCGGGGCTCTGCCTCTCTCCCTCTCTTTCTCTGTGTCTATCATGAATAAATAAATAAATAAATCTTAAATATATATATACAAAAAAAAAAGAAACACACTAAAAAAAATTAAAAAATTAAAAAAAAGGAAACACTTAAGAAGTACACGAAGCCGGGTTCCAGTGAAATTCTTTTTTTTAATTTTTTTTATTTTAAAGATTTTATTTATTTATTCATGAGAATACACAGAGAGGAGAGAGAGAGAGAGAGAGAGAGAGAGAGAGAGAGAGAGAGAGAGGCAGAGACTCAGGCAGAGGGAGAAGCAGGCTCCATGCAGGGAGCCCAACGTGGGACTCTCCGGGGTCTCCAGGATCGCGCCCCGGGCTGTAGGCGGCGCTAAACCGCTGAGCCACCCGGGCTGCCCTCCAGTGAAGTTCTTAAAACTTCCCGAAAGACTTGAAAGTTTGGAAAGTCATCCTTTGCTCTTGACAGACAAACTTAGCATCCTAAAGATGTCAGATCTCCCTGAGTTAATATATAAATGTTAATAATGCGATAATAATGAGTGCTTATTAGCGTAAAATCATATAACAGAACTATAAATATATAATAAGAATAATAAAGCCAAAGTTTTTTGTTTAATGTCAAACGCCAGATTCTAAGATTAGGATGAAAAAAATAAGGAAGCCAGACGGGCTAAGAAAGCCCCGCCTGAGACACAAGCCCTCGGAGACGCACCTGTGAAAACCGGAAAATCGGGGTAACGCTCTTGCCAAACTGGGGAGAGGGAGCTCTTTGTAGCCACGATGGAGAATCCAGAAGCAACGGACGGCGTGGCTCCCAGAGCGACGCCCTAATAAACCCGAGGCTTGCAGGGTGGCCACGTCCTCACGGCCGACGACCACCGGCGAACCAGCAGAAAGCAGGCGGCAAGCTTTGTCCCGGACCAAAGGGAAAGACGAATGCACAAAGAACCGTTTAAAACATATTATCAGAAACAGGAAAAAACAAAAGCAGGGATCCCTGGGTGGCAGCGGTTTGGCGCCTGCCTTTGGCCCAGGGCGCGATCCTGGAGACCCGGGATCGAATCCCACGTCGGGCTCCCGGTGCATGGAGCCTGCTTCTCCCTCTGCCTATGTCTCTGCCTTTCTCTCTCTCTCTCTCTCTGTGACTATCATAAAAAAAAAAAAAAAAAAAAAAAGCAAAACACGAACGGAGGGTTCACAGAGGAAGGCGCAGGAACGGACGTAGACGCGCAGCCACACGGGAAGCTGAGCGCAAACCGTTTAGGGCACCAACTCTCCGCCCCGGCGCTCAGAGATCCAGACCCCGAGGATGAAATCTCGCCCCCCCCACCCCCCCCAGCCGGTCATCACTTAGGAGCCGCAGGACCCGCCCTGACCCACCCTTTCCTCAGTGCCCAGCCTGGGCGACCGTGTCCCCCATCCCACCCGCACCCCCAGAGCCGGCCCTCTCCCACCAGCCCTGCAGGGCCCCCAAGCTGCCGCGCTGCCCCCGCAGGGCACAGGGGACCCCGGGGGCTGCACAGGGGGACAGCCAGGCAGCAGCCCCTGCTCGGGAGTGAGGTCGAACCCGAGGGTCACGCTGGACGGCCTCCCCCAGCACGTGTGCTCAGGGCCTGCCGAGCCCCCCCCCAGGGACCTTTCCCCGTCCGTGGGTGGGACCCCTCACCCGGGCCTCGGGCCGCATGCGGTGCCAGGACCACTGTGGAGCTGGGCGGTGGCCGACCCAGGGCGCTACTGACCCGGCCTTTCCCTACATCCTCTCCACATCCTACAGCGGGAGGATGAGCCCCCCCCCCCAAGGGCTGCGACCCCCGGGGGGCTGAAGCTCCTGGCGCCAGGCCCGCCCCGAGGCCCACCTGCGCCCCGAGGGTATGGAGCCCCACCCACCTGCGCCCGGGGGTAAAGACCCCCCATCCACCTCCACCCCACGCCCTCCACCTCGCCCCGATGTAGGCCACCCCCACCCCGAGGGTAAATATCCAGACGTTTGTGCGGAGCCATTTCTTTACCAGCCCCTTTGTCCACTGTCCCCCTCCTGACCCCATGGCCAGGCCCTCGGCCCCCGCCCCTAAGTGAGCAAAAACCCAGACACGGAGGCCAACGGCTTGCGGCTCCATCACCGGCTGCTTTGGTGTTTCCTCCTGTGGTCAGGGCGGTGGCCGAGGCGGCCCCCCGTTCCCCTCGGAACCGCCGTCCACGAACCAGGGAGCCCCTCGCTGGCCAAGAGCCGCGCGTGGGGGACCGAGCGTGTGGCGCAGAAGCTGGCACCCCCCCGGGGCCCCCCCACAGGTACTCACCCCTGGTGACATGCCGCCCGTGCGGATACAAACCTAAGGTCTCCTGGGCCCTGAGCTCCGCTGCAGTATTTGTCCGGAGTCACGCAGGACATTCGGGGCCTTTCGGGCTCGGGGTTATGCCCTTGGGCCCCACGCACCTCAGCCAAAACCCGACAGCTGCTGGCGCTCTCTCGGGTGGAAACGTGCTGGCCCGGCCTCCCAGAGTCACGCTGCGCGGCGCTCACCGGCCTCCGCCTCCCCGGGCGCGTCCCCTGCTGCCCACGGGCCTGGGTCAGCTCCCCGGCCCCACGGAGCGCCCCCGTCCACCTGCCCCCATAAAGGGGCAGCTCCCGGGGTCCCGCGGCCGCCTGCCCCGGCGTCGTTCTGGGCTGTTCTCAAATAAATCCACGTCTTGCCGGTGGCACAGCGGGTGGAACCCAGGGCAGGTGGTCCCGGGTGGGCGGGCTGTGACCGGGCGGACGGCGGGGACCAGGGCTTCAGCCTTGCTTCTGCCTGGGAGGGGCGGGGCGGGCACCTCGCTGTCCAGGGGCACCGTGCTGGGAGGGCTTGCGGCCCCCGAGGGGACCCCCACATTGTGATGCCCCCTGGGCGCCCGCCGAGTTCTCGGGGATCCACAGAAGCCATACACGGCCTCGGGGTGCCCCCTCCCCAGTTCCTACGCGGGCATCCGAGCCCCAGATGTGACGCCCTGAGGAGGTGCGGAGGTCACAGGGCGGGGCCCCTGGAGCGGCCGGGCCATCAGGGCGAGGGCGGTGGACAAGGAGGCTGTCCCCCCGTGCCCCCCGAAGCTCAGCCTCGCCAGACCCCGGCCCTGACGCCCCCGAGGCCTCCCTTCCAGCCTCGAACAAGCCGAGCTGTCCTGTGACCGCAGCGCGAGTCGCCTGGGGCAGGCCTGGAGCCGGGGTCACCCGGGAGGGCCTGGGGACCGCAGAAGCCCCCGCGCACCCCGCGTCCCTCCATCGGTGACCTACAACCTCCATCCAGGCGGGCGGGCTGGGTGCGGGAGGCAAGGGGGGCAAGGGGTCTCCCCAACCTGGGAAGGCAGTGCCTGGCTTTCACCCCCAAGTCAGCGCCAAGGGCCACCCGCCCCCCGTCCCTCCTGCCCCCACCCCGCGCCCCACCCACCCGCTCTTTTTCAAGATCCAGAACAGTCTTTGGGGAGAGAAAGGTGTTGCTCCCGCTGACCCTGCAATGCGCGACCTTTGAGGTGGGCGTGTTAGGCCGCGACCCCCCCACCTGCCACGTGGAAGGGGGGAGGGCCCCATCCTCCCTCCATCACCTGAGGCTGTCAGAGCACCCACTTCTGCTTCCTCGGGCCCAGCAGGGGAGCCCAGGGCGTGCATGAGGCCCCCAGGGCTGGCTCCTGCTTCTCAGTGGGGGTGTCTGCGGGGACCCCGTGACCCCACGCCCAGCCAGGCCCTCGGGCCCAGCCGGGTGGACGTGTCCCGAGGCCCACGGCGTCATGGGGGAGCCCACAGAGGTGCCCGGCGGGGGGGACGCAGGCCGTGGCGAGGCTGCCAGGGGGGCTGGGAGGTGTGAAGTCTGGGGCAGAGCACGGGGCCCCGAGAAGCACCCGCAGGCGAGTGCTGGAGCTGCTCAGCACTTGGGGAGCGCACTGAGCACGGCTTTCACCTTCACGAGTGGCAGCTGTGCCCCCGGGAAGGTGTCTCGGCTGGAGCCCGGCGCCCCGAGCCCTGGGACCTGCGTGGGCTCCGTCCACGGGGGGTCACGGGCCTGAAGGGAGCGTTGGAGCTTCAGCGCGTCTTGCTCTCTAACCCTTAGAGGCGACGGGGAAACCTGTTGTCTAACAGTGTCCCCAGCCCCCGCCTTGGGGTGCTCCCCGGTGCTCCTCCCTCCCTGAGCCCCTGCAGGGGCGGAGGACGGAGGGCGGGAGGTCAGCTGGCACAGTCCGGGTCGGGGGCATCCTGGAGCTTGGGGGCAGGCGCAGGGCTGCGGAGGGGGCACATCCCAGGAAGGAGGCCGCGCCAGGGGAGCGGCGGAGCTGTGCGGAGAGGGGTCTGGTGACGATCTGCATCCTGCATCCTCCTCGCTGAGCCCCAGCCCGCAGCCCCAGGGCTCCCAAGTCCAAAGTCAGGGTGTGCGCAGCGAGGCCGCGGGGGAGGGAGGAGCCGCCGGGTCCAGGGCGCCCTGGGCCTCACCCCGCGGGCCGCGTGGGGCTCCTCCTGCCGTGGGCTCCTCAGCGGCCCCACCGGGAACACCCAAGGCAGGGGGACTAGGACAGGCGGCGGGGCCAGGCCCCCAGAAGGGCAGGCCTGTGAGGAGGGGCTGGGTTCAGGTGTGGGGTGCGCAGGACGAGGGCGGGGGCCCTGGACGGGGTGAGCGACACGGGGAGTCGTGGGGAGCTCGGGGAGAGGCTGGGCCGCTGGGCCCGGGAGGGAGGGAGGCGGCCACCAGGCAGGGCCTTCCAGCTTCCCCCAGGGCAGCACGAGGGCAGGGCGCCCCCTCGACAGAGCTGGGCCGCTTCCTCTGCACCCCCTGCCCCCCAACCCTGGTGCAGCCCTGCGGCCCTACACGGGTTGTGGGGTGACCCTTCCTCCCTCGGCAGGAGGAGAGCAGGCTGTGGGCCTTCAGCGCGGCTCCTCCAGGAGCTCAAATAGCGCCCAGACCTCCAGATGGCGGAGGGGGGGTCATGGAGAGCCCCGGGGGAGAGCCCTGAGAGCCCTCCGACCGTGAGCGTGGGCAGCAGGTGCACACGCGCACACACACGCAGCCCCACGGGCCAGGCCCAGCCCCGGGGGACACACAGCTTTATTCCAGGCGCAGCGGAGGGCTGGCCGCCGGGCCTCACGGCGCGCGGGTGCACAGCCCAGTGACCCGGGGTCACCGACTCACTCACAGCTCAGTGCCCCCGGACCCTGGTCCCGACCCTCCTGCATCCCGGGGGACGGGGTCACACGGTCATCTCCGCCCGCCCCCGGAGCGTGCCTAGCAGGCGGGGAGCCTGGGACCTGGTCCACGTGCCCGAGGCCTGTCTCCTAGGCGAGGGTGACGCTGAGAGAGTCCTGGGTCCTGTGGGCCTTGGCAACGGGCACCGAGGCCAACAAAGTAGCCTCCTGGAACTCCTTGGCCACGAAGTAGTAGCCGATGGCGTCCAGACAGCAGTTGGCATCCGAGAGCTTGCCCGTGACGTACAGGGCGTAGCAGAGGGCGGGCGTGGGCCGGCCGGCGGCCGCGTAGACGGTCAGCACCACGTGGAAGGGCAGGAAGCAGAGCACGAACACGGCCAGGTTCGCCCAGACCATGCGGGTGGCCCTCCGGGTGGCTTGCGCCTGGTGCGGCCCGGAGGCCGGGCGCTCGGCCAGCGCGGCGACCACCTGCAGCGAGCAGAAGCCCAGCACGGCCAGCGGCGGGTAGAAGCCCAGCAGCGAGAAGAGCGTGGTGCCGGCGCTCTGCCGGGCGGGGTTCCGGAAGCAGAAGCCGCCCTCCTGCACCCCCAGGGCCCAGCGAAGCACCAGCGAGCTGCCCACCAGCACCCAGAGCGCCGCGCACACGGCCGCGGCCTGGCGCGGGGAGCGGAGCCCTCGGGCGCACAGCGGGTGCCGCACGGCCACGTAGCGGTCCACGGCGATGGCGGTGATGAGGCTGATGCTCAGGTACCTGTTGGCCAGGTAGATGCCCTGGGACAGCTGGCAGGACACCGTGTCCGTGGTGTCCTTGAGGGAGTGCAGGAAGAAGGGCAGGGCGCACAGCAGGCACAGGTCGGCCGCCGCCAGGTTGACCATGTAGACGCGGGTCTCCGTCCAGGGCCGCATCCGGCAGCAGAGCACCCAGAGCGCCAGGCCGTTGAGCAGCAGCCCCAGCACCAGCAGCGCGCCCGTGTACGTCCTGTCCACGTTCTCCACCCAGGTCGGGTGCGGGCGGGCGCAGGTGCCGTTAGCGCTCATGGCCTCGGTGGCTGCGGACGAGAAGCGGGTGTGAGGGGGGCTGCGGGGCGGGGGGGAGCAGGGGGGTGGGGTGGGGGGCGCCGAAGCCACACAGCTGCCAGCCCCCGGGGGAAGCAGAGCCCCTTCCCCAGAACTCAGGGCTCCTCCTCCCTCCCTCCCTCCCTCCCCATCCCTTCCGGAGGGCACAGTGGCCAGGATGCCCCGGGCGTCACCCTCCCTCCAGGTGCCCGCACCCCAGCCCTGCGCCGGGGGTCCCACCCGGCAGGGCCCCTTGGACCCTCCGTGGTCAGAGCCTTGCGGGCAGCCCCGCCCCTTCAGGCCCAGGTCTGAGGCTCCGAGCAGGCCCCGCGTGGCACCGGGCGTCCCCTGCCCCCACTGCCATCCAGGCCACCCGAGGCCTGAGCCTCCACCCCTGAGAGGCCCCCTCACTCCCCTGCACACGCTGCACAAGGGCTGCGACCAGCCCACCGGGGTCAGGGGGACCGGGGCGGGGCTGTGCCACCCAGGGTGTGGCCTGAGGTCTAGGGATTGGGCTCTGGGGTCCCCCCAGCTGGCCAAGCCTCGGGCTCCCCAGCATAAGGGGGCGTCGGTGTCATACACACGGGATCACGAGCACCTGCACGGCGGCCAGTGTGCCCAGCGTCTGGGGCGGCGGGGACTTGCCCACCAGGCCCCACCCTGGTTCCTCTGCCTGGGGGGCCAGGGTGGGAGTGGCCTCCTCCCTGTCAGGCCCCGGGGCTCCCGCCCACCTTGGGAGCCGCTTGGAGGGGGGGTTGCGGGCGAGGCCTCCTCCCTGCCTCCTCCCCACACAGGAAAGGAAGAAGCATCTGGAAGCATCAGGTTCATGGGCGCGGGGGGCCCACTTCCTGGGCCAGTCCCCGGGGCTCTCCGGGCCGCAGTCCATTAGCGCAGCAGAGCAGGTTTCAGCCGGAAACAGCAATATTCCGCCCAATTATCCCATTTCAGCTCTTGGGAACCGAACGTGACCTCCCGCCGCCCCCGCTCCAGGCCGCTGAGGACGCCCCCTCCTGTTTTTTTTTTGTTTTGTTTTGTTTTTTAAGGATTCTGCTTCTCTATCTGTTGTGCGACACCCAGGTTCCGGGGCTCCACAGACCCCCCCAGAGCCCAGGGTGACCGACCCAGAGACCCTCCCGCCATGCCCGCCCCCCCCCACAGCCCCCCAGGGGCACGGCGGCCCTGCCGGGTGGGCGAGCTGCCCCCGGACGCTCGGGCCCTGCTGGGGATGTCCCGCGATCGCGCAGTCGCCGTGCCGGGCGCGGGGGGTCCTTCGGCCGCGGGCCCTGCTGCCCTCCCGAGCTGGGTCGGGGACGGGCCCCCGCACGAGGACCCGTGTCCAGGGCAGGTGCCCCTGCTGGGCTCCGGCTCAGACATGCGGGTCCCTCACCTCCCCCGGGCTGGGCGCCACGGCCCCATGGTGGGGGCCCGGAGTTTCCTGCTGGGGGGCTGGGGGGGCCGGCACCCCGAGCTTCCATTTCCTTCCTGATGGTGAGATCCGTCTGCTCCCCACCGAGTGGCAAGGCACCCTCTTCCCGCCCTAGACCGAGTCCCTGGACAGTGACCCCAAAGGAGCCTGCGGTGGCATCTGGGCGACTGGCACACGCCTCAGCCCCCCCGCCACCCCCTCCCCGGGGCCCGGAGCGCAGTGGGGTGTGCCCGGATGTCTGGGCGCTGCAGGGGCCCTGGGGCCGGGCACCCGCCCTGAAGTACCCAGGTGGCAGGAGGATGGCCGCGGGACACGCAAGCGTCACGTGACACACGGGCCTGTAGCTGTTTTCTACTTTCTCCAAACCTGGTCACAGCTCCCAGGGGGAGGCGGGAGTCCTGACCCCGGGGTACCCCGAGTTACCCTGCATTCGTTGCCCATGTGGATGCCCCCCTCATCAGGAGGCTCCCCTGAGGTTCCAAACCCGCTCACACTCACACCCTCTGAGCCCCCCTCACCCCACCCCGAGCCCCCCTCACCCCCTCTGAGCCCCCCTCACCCCACCCCCTGAGCCCCCTGACCCTCACCCCCTCCGAGCCCCCCCCAGCACCCCCCCCTGGCTCCAGGGTTGGTACCGACCAATGGTAGCCCCGGTTCTGCAGCTGAGCTCTCGCCCAGGGCAGCGCTGCTGTCTGGGGTGGGAACGTGGGGCGCCCTGCACGACTGCACCCCTGAGGCAGCAGGCCGGCTGACAAGAGCAGAGGGGGTGCTGGGGCTGCCGCCGGGGCAGCTCAGGGCTGCCTGGGGGAGCTTCTGAGAAAGGAAGTGGGGGCCAGCACGGCCTTCCTGCCCACAGAGCTGGCACGCTCGGTGAGACGGAGTCTTCTAGAAACAGCCCAGGGCAGCAAGGCCACAGCCCCAGACAGAGAGGGGCCTCCCCTCGGCTGGGCCCCCAGCAGCCATGAGGTGGTGTCCCCTGTGTCCGGGGCCAGCATCCGGCGGGAAGGCCACAGGCGCCGCTGACCGGTGACCGCGGGGCAGAGGCCACAGAGGCCAACCTCGCAGGGCCACGCAGGTGACTTCCGCCGCGCGCCGCCTCCCTCCCTGCCACAGGCTGCCCCTCCTCCTCGGAAGGGACCCCCCCCCCCCTGCCCCGGCTCCTTCAGGCCGCTGGCCCTGCTCCGGCTTAGCGCCCGCACCATGAGGACAGGGACCCCAAGTCCCGCGTGCACCCTGCAGGGCCCCCCAGCTTCTCTCCCTGCTCGAGCACACCCACCCCCTGCCGTTCACCAAGGCCCAGAGCAGGGTGGCCGGGTGGCGCCCAGAGGCCCGGCGGGGGGGGGTCTGGAGGCCACCCCCCAGCGCCCTGTGCCCCCGCCCCCGCTGCCAACAGCCCACGGTCTGGCTTTCTGGACGGATCTACCAGGCGTTGGGGCGGCTCTCGTGCCCTTGGTTCCTGCTCGGGGCTGGGACCCCTGCTCTCAGCCGCGGGGGGCTGGCGCAGAGCGGGGCCACGGACCAAGCTGGTTCCTGGCTCCCGGGGCTCCCCACGGCGGGGCGGCGTCGGCCGGGGCGCCCCCGGATCCCAGAGCAGCCGCTCTCCCCCGCCTGCACCCCACCCGCCCGCGCCGCCCCGGCTCCCGCCTGCTTCGCACCTGCAGAGCCCACGTGGCAGCCCGTGTGCGGAGGCCGCTCCGGCGCTGCTCCGGGTCCCGCCCTGCAGGCCGATGGGACACTCGCGGCATCTGTGGGGCTGCGCCTTCTAGGGAAGTGAGCGGGGAAGGCTGAGTCACCCGCAGGCCGGACCTGGATGGGGCCCAGGGGCGGGCCCAGGAAGCGCTGCAGACTCCGGGGGCCTCCCTGCCACCCCCCCACGGGACCAGCCCCCCCCCCCGCCCCGCCCAAGGAGGAAGCCGAGTGCCCAGGAGGAGGGCGGGGGCCCTGGGGACGCGGGTCGGCACCCACCCACCACGGGCGACCCCGGCGGAGACCCGTCCGCTCTGAGCCCCCTCTACTCCCCGGCCTGCCTCCTCTCTGCAGCCGCCCGGGCCCCACGCCCCTCGCGGACGCTGCCAGCCGCCGAGGTGTCTCCTCAGAGGCGGGTCTCAGCTGCTCCCACGCGCCCCCAGGCCCCGCCAGCTGGGCCTGCCCCCCCAGCCCTGACCCCAGGCCCCCTGGCCCCCCCCAGGCCTGCTACCCCTCCCTGTCCCCTAGGCCCCCCAGCCCTACCCCCAGGCCCCCTCAGGCCCCCTCCAGCTCTGCCCCCCAGGTTCCCCCAGCTCTGCTACCCCTCCCCACCCCCCAGAACCCCCCAGCCCCGCCCCCAGGCCCCCCCAGCCCAGCCCCAGGACCCCGTGGACGGGACCAGCGAGGCCCCGGAACCCGGAACCCGTGGGTTGCAAGTCAGGGCCGCCTGCACCCTTGAGAAGGGAGGACCCGAGCCACCGCCACTGCCGCTGGGACACTTTCTGTTCCCCTTCCCAGAAACGGGGTGGGTGCAGGAGATTCCTCCCCTCAGGCGGAAGGGCTGGCCAAGAGCCAGGTGAGGGTGCCACTGCGGGGGCGGGGCTCCCACCGGCATCACCCCGCGCCCCCCCTGCCCGCTGCTGCCACACCAGCTGCCGCTCGCTCTCGCCCCATAGCCGCTCGGTGGCCCAGGAGAATGAGGCCCCCCACGTGGAAAGGCTCTGGAGCCCCGCTCCAAACCTGAGCCCCGCGGCCCGACCCTAGTCGCCCCGCGGCCCGACCCTAGTCGCCCCGGCACTGCCCCGTCAGGAGGGCTGCTTCCGTCCCGCTGTCCCCGGGCCCTGGGGGCTCCCTCGGCGTTCAGCCCCAGCCTCCACTCCCCAGAGCGAGGGGACGGTGACACCTTCCTGGCCACACTGCCCCTTGGCCCTCTCCCGTCTGGCATCGACCCCGTATCCCGGGAAATGGTTGGGGTGCAGGGAAGGCCAAGGATGAACCTCCCCCAGCCCAAGCCCTCGGCCCGGCCCGTGGGGGGCAGCCCCTATGTGGCGCTGGATGATGCTGCCTGTTTCCAGAAGCTGGCTCAGAAACTGGTCTAGTGTGGCAGAAAGAGGCCGCGGTCCCCTGGTCAGACGGCCGGCGCCCTGACATGCTGACACACCCTGGCCGGGGACCTCTCGTGCCATCTGCCGCCAGCCAGCCCATGCGAGGCCCGACGGGCAGAGGCCCCGTGTCGGGGACAAGCCCTCAGAGCCCTGCAGCCCTGCAGCCCCGGCCCGGCCCCCAGCGCCCCCGGTAAATCCTTCCCTGGCCCCGAGGAGGCTCTGCTGGGCTGCCCGGGACCCCGCGGCACCGAGGGGCTGCTCAGGCCAGGTGCTCAGGGAACACGTCCACGGTCCCTCCCGACCTGGCCCGAGCAAGGTGAGAAGGGAGGTTTGCCAGAGAGAGAAGCCCCCAGAGGACCAGTGACGCTGGGCCACTAGGGGACGTGAGGGCATCCTCAGGGGGTCCTGAGGGGTTCTGAGGGGTCCTGAGGTCTTGCTGACCTCGGTCGGGCTGCTGCCACTTGTGGCTCCCTAGGTCACATCACAGGGGTGGGCATCGTGGGAACAGGGAGCCCGAGGGTAGGTGGGGGGCTGCTGTCGGGTCCCCCCAGCCACACCCCTCCGCTGCGCAGCCACACGTGGGCTCCGCACCAGGCGCCCGGGCACCGTCCTGCCCTGCCCGTCGTCAGGCCTGCGCCGTCCCCTCCAGCAGCAGCGCCCGGCCTGCCACAGCCTCTGCCCTGGACGCTCAGGGCAGCTGTCCGCGTCCTCCTCCCACTCCTCTGCTTGTGCTCGGCCGGGCCTTTGGCTCCGGCTAGAAGATGCCTGGGGCATCCGGACCCGGGGGAGGAAGGCGTCCCCACCTGCGGGCTGCCCCGCCCCAGCACCCACGCTCACCTGGCGGGGTGGGCCGCAGACCGCCAGGCCCCCCGCTGCCCCAGGAGGGGTCACTCACCCTGTCCCTGGGCTGGCTCCTCGAGGGGCTGCCGTCCAGCCTCCCCTGCGGCCCGGGCCCTCTGGGACACGCTGGGCAGGGGCGGTGGGGGCGCTGGGCCACTGCTCCGGCCACCACGGGTCACAGGTTCCTCCCAGGCACTTCCCACTCCTGCCGACCGCGCACTTGCTCCTTTGCCCACCAGGCGTCCTTCCCCTTTCTCCGCCTGAGGCTCGCTGCGGGCGGCTGGCCCCTCGCCAGGTCCCACGCTTGGTCTCACGCCTCGGATGCTGCCAGCGGGCGCCACCCAGCCTGGGTCCCTGGGCTCGCGGGGCAGGGAGGGCGGGCCTGGGCCAGCGTGGGGACCCGGCCCCTCCCCCTCCGGGGGCCGCTGCCCCACCTGCTGCCGGCGTCCTGGGGCTGAAGGCTGAGAATGTGTGGCGGAGAGCAGCAGCTCACCCGGTCTGCAAGTCACGGGGGAATGTCCGGCAGCCCTCGTTCGTGGAGCAGGACACGAAGGGGTAGAGACAGGAAAGGAGCCACGAGAGGCAGAGAGGCTGGAGGTCCGAGAGGATGCTGGGCGCCCAGGAAGGGAGAACCGCAGATTACAAGTGCACCGCAACACGGTTTGTCCCTGTCGGACGAGCTGCCTCCCCGCGTTTGACGGCCCCCCCGCCCCCCCCCCCCGTGGGGAAACGCCTGGACGTCATCCGTGGGTGTTCAACAAGGTACGAGCCCCAGTGGCGGGGCCCTGCCGTCCTGCAACGTCAGAGATGCCTCGCCCCCTGCCCCGGACTCCTGCTTCCGGGAGCCTGTGCCGGACAGACCAGCGAGCGGAGCCTGGAGAGGCCGTCCCTCGTCCCCGTCCCTCGTCCCCGTCCCTCGTCCCTGTCCCTCGTCCCTCGCGGCGCGGCGCGGGGCCAGCACAGCCCGGAACCCGCTCAGGGGGCGCCCGAGGGCCCTGCGTGCGAGATGCCTGCCGTCCACACCGCAGGGCACCAGGAAGTCGCACAAAGGAAGGCGGGATAAGCCCTGACGCTAAGGCTTTGCTCGGGCAGATGGTCACCCGACAGGGAGCGCGGGTGCCTCCAGGCTGCACGGCTCCCAGCAGCTGTTCTTCGCAAATGGAAGGAAGGCGTTAAAGTGGCCTTAAGGTAAAGGATTAGCCACAGGGAGCAGGTGGGGGGCCTGCGGAGACTGGACTAGAGGTCGGACTTCTACATACAGGGATGAACCTTGCTTTGCAGATCGGGCTTTAGAGCCACATGAACACGTGGCTCGGGGGTGGCAGAGCACTGTCCTGCGCGTGTGTTTGTTTTCTCAACCTTTATCTTTCATTCACGCTGACATTTTGATGATGACGTGATGTCTGGCACTTGCCCCGAGATATTCCAAGCTGGTAGAGGGAGCGCAGGGGAATCGGTGCCGGTCATCGTGGGCACGTGGGGGTCATCCCCGTCCTATTTCTGTTTGAAAATGCCCCAAATAAAAAGGGTTTAAAAAGGGATGGCCACACGCCCCATAAAAAGTAAGGAAAGGCCATCTGGGGCTTTTCTTTCAAGCCCACGGTAGTGGAGGAGCAGGGCGTCCTCGGGTCCTGGGGCAGGAGAAATCCCTGAGAGACGGGCGGGCGGCGGGGAAGCCCAGCAGGGGCCCCCAGGAGAGGCTCCCGATGGAGGGTGGCCCCGACAGGCACACGTTCACGCACGATACCGCGGACCTGCATTAAGGACGGCCCTTTCAGAACGGGGCTGGCATCGGGCAGGGACCCCACGGCCGTAGGCAGACCCCACGGGCGGGGAGAAGGGTCCCGGCCCACAGCCCGGCAGCGAGAGGCGGCCCAGCCGTGGGTCGCGTTGGCGGTTTCCTTCTAGACGCGGACGTTCTTGTGGTTTGCACCACAGCTGGTCTGCGGCCCACGGCGCCCACGTTGTAGCCCTGCGTGTGGAGGGGGCGCCCGAGGGAAGACGCCCGGCCTGTGGGGTGCCCATCGGCGCCCCTACCCCTGCACCCCCGCCTGTGTGCCGGCCCGGAATCCTTTCAGCTTCCACAAGGTGTAAGACGCAGGACCGTGCATGCACTGGGCGTTCTCCTCCGTTTCCCGTCCTAACCTGGGCCCAACTAAAACTCTTCTAGAAGCTCCGAAGTTCATCTTGCATTTCCCCCCACGTGCTCTGCGGCCCTGCCCTCCTCTCCGAGCTCTGCAGCCTGTCTCTCCGCCACCCACACAGCCCGTGCCCCCCAGCCCCCCAGCCGTCCTGCGGGGGCGCCCCACTGCACCCCAACCCCGGCAGCCGGGCCGCACCGCGCCCCCGCTAGGCCCGGCCTCCTCTGGGGGTCAGGGCTGCACCTCACGGGGTCGCACTACAGGGTCGTGGAGACCCCCACGGCCTGGCAGCCAGAGGCACGGCCTGAGTGGGGGACGCCCCTCCCCCGTGGTCCCCGCCGTGTGCGGAGCCTGCTGGAGTCCGCGATGGCTCAGGCCTCAGATCCTCCTGAAGGAGGGGTCTTCGCGGAGTCCAGTTCCTCAAGCCCCCCTAGTGCTCAGCCACTGAGGGCTGGGTCTCCCCACGGTCAGACCACAGACCCCAGCAGGCACCAAACGGGCAGCATTTTACTGGACCCCCAGCGGCATTCGGGACAGTTCTTCATTTTTAAGTGTTTTAATAAAATATTAGATCAAAATGTACAGCCATGGACACATCCACAAGTAAGGAGTGGGGCTCCCAGTGGCCCCCGCATCCGCCCAAGTTCTGAAACCCTCTCACAGCGACCTCCCGGTGCTGGCACCCAGCCACGGGCTTTTTGGGCTCCAAGGGGCACACTTGCCCCGTCCTCCATGGCCCCTCCCTCCACACCTGTTTCCTCCACTTGGGTCCCTAAATTGGGGTTTGTGGGACTTGGCTCTAGACCCTTTTCTTGCCCCAACACACACTCTCCATAAGCAGGTCCACCCACTCCTGCCTGTTCAACAATCGCCGTTACGCCCACGACCCCACCTGCCAGCTCCAGCCAGGCCTCCGGACCACGCGTGGCGCTGCCTCGGGGCATCCTCTCTTGGCGCCCTCCAAGAGCCCCAAGTGCCGCGCGTCCAAAGCTGACAACATCCCCCTTCGGCCAACACCCCGGTCTAACTCTACTCTTCCTCTGGAGTTCCCCATGTCAGGCAATCATCCTCCTTGCTCCCCGACCGGATACCTGGCTGCCGCTCCTGACGCTCAGTCTCTCCTCCCCTTCTTTCCCCCTCCCCCTTTCCAATCAGGCATCAGTAAGTTAGATACAAATATTGTAAACCCAATAGCAACCACTGGAAAAATGAAAGAGTCACAAAAAATAAGCCAATAGAAGAGACAAATGGAATACAGAACAAGATATGCAGTCCAAAAGAGAGAGAAAAGGGTACAAAGAATAGAGGAGATAAATAGAAGACAAATGCGAGATGGTAGGTTTAACCCAACCATACCCACACTTACATTAAATTGGTCTAATGCTCCTACTAAAAGGCAAAGATTTTTCAAACTGGTTCAAAGAAGCAAAAAGCAACGATCTATTGTCAAATGACACATACTTTAAATATAAAGGTAGGTTAAAAAAAGTAAACAAAATGAAAACATGGAAAAATAAAATGCAAACACTAATCTCAAGGAAGCTGGAATGAGTGCATTAATATCAAACTTTTTTTTTTAAGATTTTACTTATTTATTCATGAGAGAGAGGCAGAGACGCAGGCTCCCTGCAGGGAGCCCGATGTGGGACTCGATCCCTGGACCCGGGGTCACGCCCTGAGCCGAAGGCAGATGCTCAACCGCTGAGCCCCCCGGGTGTCCCCGGGTGTTAACTTCGATATAGGGAATATAAAGGAACATTTCATAACAATAAAAGGATCAAATTGTCAAGAGGGTCTAACAGTTCTAAATGTGTATTACCTCATAACAGAGATTCAAAATATGTGAAGTAAGTTCATAGAACTAGCAGGATAGGGAAACCCACAGCAACGATGGAAAAAAAAAAAAAACAAAAAACAACGATGGGTTATTTTGACCATCTCTCAGTAACTACGAGAAAACCGATAAGGATAAAACTGACTTGAACATCAATCAACTTATCCAAGCTGATGCTTAGAGACCAGTTGCCCAACAACAGCAGAATACATATTTTTTTCAAGTACATGTGCAAACATTCTCCAAAATAGGCCATATGCTAGGCCACAAAATATGTCTCAAGACAATTAAAGGAATTAAATCATACGGAATATGTTTTCTAAATACAACACAATTAAATTAGAAATAACAAAAATATATCTAAAGAGTGCCCAAATATTTGGAACTTAAACAACATAATTATAATTAACTCAAGGGTCAAATACATAATCAAAGGGAAACTAGCAAATATTTTGAATTAAATGATAATGAGAGCACAACGTATCAATATTTGTGAGATTAAAGCTAATGGAATGTTTCATGGAAATTTTGTAGCTTTGAGTGTTTATATTGGACAGAAAAAAGGCCTAAAATCATTGATCTAAGATTCCACTTGGGGAACCTAGGAGAAAAACAACAACAAATTAAACCCAAGTAGGTAGAAGGAAGAAAATAAGGAAAAGTGGAAATTTAATATAATGCAAAAATAACATAGATAAAACCAATAAAATTAAAGTTCTTTTTTAAAAAAGATTTTATTTATTTATTCATGAGACACAGAGCGAGAGAGAGAGAGAGAGAGAGAGAGGCAGAGACCCAGGCGGAGGGAGAAGCAGGCTCCATGCAGGGAGCCCGAAGCGGGACTCGATCCCGGGACCCCAGGATCACGCCCTGGGCTGAAGGTGGCGCTAAACCGCTGGGCCACCCAGGCGTCCCCCAAATTTGTTGAGTTCTTAATTTAAAACCTTTCCAGGGATCCCTGGGTGGCGCAGCGGTTTGGCGCCCGCCTTTGGCCCAGGGCGCGATCCTGGAGACCCGGGATTGAATCCCACATCGGGCTCCCGGTGCATGGAGCCTGCTTCTCCCTCTGCCTGTGTCTCTGCCTCTCTCTCTCTCTCTTTCACTGTGTGCCTATCATAAATAAATAAAATTAAATTTAAAAAAAAAAACTGTTTAAAACCTTTCCAGAAAGAAAATTTATGACCAGATGGTGTCACTGGTGAATCCTATCAAACATTTAAGAATAAAATAATATCAACCCTAAACACTCAGAAAATATAGAAGGAGAACGCTTCTCAACTCCTTTTCAAAGGCAAGCTTTACCTTCACTCCAAAACTAGACAGAGCTTTACAAGAAAGGAAAAATAAAGGTCAGTATGAACATAGATACAGAAATCCTTAATAGGATATTAACCAACAGAATCGAGTGATCTACAAAACAAATAATACATCACAAACAAGTAGCCCAAGAATGTAAGATTTTTAACATTACGTCAGCCAATAGAACTGACTACCTTAATAAAACAAAGGGAGTCTTTATATAATCCTCTCAATAGATGCCAAAAAAAAATTCATTGATAAAAATTCAGCATCTGTGTATGATAGAAACTCTCAGCAAACTAGGAATAGAAGGAAGTTGCCTCAGTCTGACAAAGGGCATCTACAGAAAAAGATCATACCTGATGGTGAAAGACTGAATGCTTTCCCGCTGTGATCGGGGACAAGGACAGTGGCTCTCACCACTTTTATTCAAAATGGTACTGGAGGTCCTAACCAGCAGAAATAAGGTGAGAAAAAAAATGCATTCTGATGAGGTAGAAACAGAACTTTCTATTTTCACGTATGACATAATTGTGTATGTAGAAAATCCTAAGGAATTTACCAAAAACCCAAACAAAAACAAAAACCCGATCCCAAAACTAATAAACTAATAAGTAGCAAGGTTATAGAACACAAAATTAATATACAAAAAAATGTGTTTCTATATACTGGCAACAAACTGGAAGAATGAAACAAAATATAGTATCATTTTCCAAGTGTCAACAACCAAAGTAGTTAAGAATAAGTGTAGGGGCCAGGTGGGGGGCTCAGCGGTTGAGCGCCTGCCTTTGGCCCAGGGCGTGATCCTGGAGACCTGGGATCGAGTCCTGCGACGGGCTCCCTGCGTGGAGCCTGCTTCTCCCTCTGCCTGTGTCTCTTGTGAATAAATAAATAAAATCTTAAAAAGAAAAAAAAAAGAATAAGTGCAAAATGTCTATGCTCAAAGCTACAAACTATTGCTGGGAGAAATTAAAGACCTCAAAAAAAAAAAAAAAAAAAAAGGACAGGAATACCACCCACGTTCATGGTTCATGGACTGGAGGGCATCCAGTGGATCTACCTGGTCGATCTGATGATGCGTCAAGCATCACGTTCTGCTCGTCGTGCCCGCCAACTATACCTCGACCCTGACCCCGTCTCTCCACCTCTACCACCTTCCGTCTGGCCGGGACGCCGTCATCTCTCCCTTGATGTCTGCATCCGCCTTCTGCGTGGTCCCCTCCCCAACCGGAGACTGACCAGAGAGAGAGGTCACATATGCACACATCGGACTGCTTAAAGCCGTGCCGGGGCTCCCTACCTCCCGGCCCTAATACCCAAGCTCCTCAATGGACCTCAAGGCCCTCACCGACCTGCCCAGCCTCAGCTCCTGCCACACCTTCTGAGCCTACTCCTCACACTGTAGGCGCGGAGAGCTTCTTTCCATTCCCTGAGTGTGCGCGGCTCCTCTGCCAGCCCCTGCCCTGCGCTGCCGACCCCAGGCTGGTCAAGGACCACCCCCACGTGTCATCTATCCGTCACCATCGGGACTATCCAGGTGACCTGTGTGCAGACAGTCCTCCCTAATGGATCGTGTGTGCTTCGAGGGCAGGGGTGCCGGGCCTCTTGGCCACATCCATCGCACCCCACGCACACTCCCGGAGGAGCTTCAGAATGAACAGGGGGAGCAGGGCAGAGCGCGATGTGTCGATGCTGATGGGTCTTCACAATGGGGCGTGGTGGATGAGGGATGAGAGCACATCAATGGGATCGCAGACACACAGTCACAGCACCCCAACATCACTTTTGTCCAGGCCCTAGGAACCCACTGGGGACCAGCGCTGACCCCTAATAGAACAGCCAGCCCAGCCAAAGCCAGGGCTGTCTCCTTGTCCGTCAGCCTCCCCTCCTGGGTGATTTGTGAGGGGACAGGCAGCTGAGGTCCTGTGGGGGGCGGGGAAGGAGAGCATGGGGTGAGGGGGGCTTTAGGTAACTGTGCACAGCGTGGTGACAAAACCTCCGTGCCCGGTGTTCCCAGGACCCTGGAGGAGCAGGCTCCCAGCCCAGACTCGACCACACCGTCTGCCGGGATCAGAGGGTCCCAGCGAGGACCCTGCATCTCAGGTCCCCTGGACCGGGACTGGGCCTCAGAGCTGCAGAGCCGAGTACTCCTGGGGGCTGGGACACCCAGCCTCATCCTCAAAACCAGCAAAGACCATCTCCTTGATGGAGGCACCATGTTCAAGGCCTTGCACTGGGGTCCCCCAAACCCCAAAGTGTCCCCAGGAAAAAAAGTGACTCCTGTATTCATTTCAAAAGGCGGCACATCTAGCTTCAATCTATCAAGTATCAGAGAAGAAAGAAACAAAAAAAAGGCTAGTCAAACCAAAGATGCAGGCATGGGGCGCTGGGCGAGCGATGATTAGCGGAGAGACAGAGAGGAAGCGGCCTGGAGCATCCAAGAACCCACTTGAGGCCCACTGGGCCCTGCCCCGGCCAGGCCCCCTCCCTACCGCGCTCAGGGCTCCAGGATCTTGATACTCACCCCGGAACCCCTGCCACCCCAAGGCTGACCCAGGCCCGGGGGAGGGGGCAGGCGAAGCTGAGAGCAGACCTGGGCCCAGGGCTGGGCAGGACGCGGCTCCCGAGGGGAGGGCACAGGCCACCTGCCTGAGCAGGAAGTGGTAATGAGAAGGAACCTGAACAGTGGCACAGGGCAAAGTCTGCCGGGAAGGCTGGAAAGGTGCTGCTCCCAGCGGCGCACACCCGAGCCTGCCCACGTGGGTCAGCCGGGGCCGGCCGGCACAGGACGGCGGCCCTTCGCCTACAGTCCCCGCCGGCAGGTGCACAGAGCCGGACGCCCCTGGTGTGGCCACCACTGCTGCGGGGGGCCCTGGAGCCTCCAGTCCGTGCGGGTCAGCAGGGGGGAGGGGGGAGGCTGCCGTGGGCCGGCCCAGAGCCCGTGGGCTCCGTGGTCTGCAGCCCCCACTGGGCCCGGCGGATCCTGCACGGGGCTGGGGGGCACCACGCCACACCTGAGAATAGGGGCGGCGGCTGGGGGCCTCTGAGGTGCAGGGGACCTGCCGCAGGTGGGAGGCGGCACAGGTCGGCTTCCCGTCGCTCCCCCTCCGCAGGGCGAGCCGGGCTGTGCCAGGCCAAGGACTCCAGGGCAGAGCCAGTGCCCGGACACTGAGGCCCAGGGAACACGAGCTGCCTGGAGGTCGCTGCGCCCCCAGGCGGTGCCGCCTGCGGGGGGTGGGGTGGGGTGGGGGGGCAGCATGTGCTTCAGCTGGGCCCCCTCCTGCCGGGGCCCCGGGGGCCTCAGGGGAAGGAACCTCGCCGCTGGGTAGTGGCATGGACCAGGGGGCTGCGGCCAGGAGGGTGCAGGCGGGGGCCACGGCCTGCGCCCCGCTGCCCCAGCCCAGTCCTGGAAGCCCCGCTGGTGGCCGGCTGCCTCCCCATCCCCGAGGCCCTCCCCCATCCTCCACTCCACCCCAGAGCAGTCACAGCCAGGCCACTCCTGCAGCAGCTCCAGCTTGTCCCCGCCCTTTGCCCCGGAGGCCACCCTGGCTTCTGGAGTTCCAGGGGAAGGGGGTGGGGCAGCGAGCCAGTGAGCGAGCAATCAGGGCAGTGGCCTGGTGACCCCGAGATGCGGAGGTGGCGGAGATGAGCGCCTAGTGCGTGCATCCAGCTGGTTGGGGGCCCAGAGGCCTGCAGGGATGCGTCCTCCCACGTTAGGAGCAAAGGACTGCACCTGGACCTCCAGGGGTCTCCCAGGCACCCAGGGGGGCGGGGCGCCAGTGTGGCCAGGGAGGGTCATGACCCGCGCCAGCTGGCCCGCCTGGGCCCTTCCTCCTGCTCCTGCACCGGGGCACGCGCCACCCCAAACCTCTCGGCCCCGCTGCCTCCTCCCCACACGGGTCCACCTACCTTGCAGGCCTGGTGGGCCCATCCCAGAGGCCACGGTCACCCTCTGTGCCCAAGCAGCCAGGCGGCCCCCGGGAGAGGCAGGCCCGGGCCTTCCCCTGCGGCTCCCCGCGAGTGGACTCGGCCACCAGCTTCCCGAGACGACACTCATCTGTAAACCTCTCAGTATTCAAGTTTATTTATAAAGTTACTTCCTAAAAACGTTGCACATAAATATCTAAACGAGGTTTGTCCTGCTACACGCTCGTCTGCCGCAGATCGCTCTCGGAGCAGGGGGTGGTGGGGCAGGCGCCCCGGAGGGTCCCAGCCGCGGAGAACACACCCTCCCGCGGCACCTGCTCCCCACGGCCACCTCCTGGCAGGACGGGGCTCTTGGCCTGGACTCGTGAACACGTGCAGCTGTCGCCACACTGGGGCGGGTGGCACCTCGCAAGGGTGCCCCTGGAACCCCAAGTCGCCAGGGCTGATGCGGAGGCTCATCCAGTTAGGTTTTCATAACTGCCAGGAAGGAAGACTGCAGGAGGAAGGAGGGCGAGGCTGGGCAGCGGCCGTCCTGGGGTGGCAATGCCGGGCCCGCCAGCCCCCCCCGGCCTTCAGGGTGCCTGTGTCCCCGGGCACGGCCTGGCCCGCGGCAGCCGTGGCCCTGGGAGGAGCGGGGGAGGCAGCCCCGGGGGAGCACTGGGCCCTCCCTGACCCAATCCCGCACTCACCTCCTGCAGCAGCTGCCCCAGCCTCTCCCGGCTGTGGATGGAGCGCCTGCAGGACAGAGGACACGGGAGGACACGGTAGGACACGGTAGCGGGGGCTCCCGGGGGGGCAGCGGGGGCCAGGAGGCGGCTCTCCCGGGTGCTCCTCTCCCACTGCTGCCCCGCCCGGGCAGGGGGACGGGGAGGGGGACACCAAGACCCTGTGGGCGCCCCCGGCCCGGGCCCCACCTGTCTATCCTGGTGGCGATGGTCACGGTGAAGGCCCCCTCTGTGTCTGGCAGGTAGGTGGAGGGCACAATCCTGTAGGTCCCCGCCGACAGGTGGCACAGCCGGCTCACTTCCTGGGCGTAGCAGTGCGGCACGCAGCTCAGCAGAGGCTCCTGGAGCAGCAGGCAGGGCGCGCCCGGGCCACCCCCGTCCACCGGAACCTGGGGGACACACGGGCTGACAGGGAGGCCTGTGCGGGGCTGCTGTGACCACCCGGACCGCTCTCCTCCTCGGTCGGGGGCTTCACTCCCCTCCTGAGGCTGGGATGTCGGGGTCGGGAGGAGCCGCGGCCGTCGGCCCAGATCTCCCAGGGCTCCATGCCCGGGCCGCCCTCGTCACACACCTGACCCTGACCTCCCCAGGGGGATACCTGCCACCCTGCCAAGCCAGGCTCACACGGCCTCCGACTCCTGTCAGGGGCGCAGGAGGCCCCAGAATCACCACTGCCCGGGGCTCCTTCCAGGAGTCCTGACTGGCTCCGGGCAGGTTTATCAAAGCTCCCAGACGCCCCCCAGACGCACGATGAGCCCTCCGCTCGCAGAGCACAGCGGGTCCCCCGCGGGTTCAGAAGCTTCTCGGGGACGTTCCTACCCTTCCCTCTGTCATCTGCACCCCAGCCCTCCTCAGGCGCCCACCAGGTCACGGAGCTCATTGCCCAGGGGCCCCGAGGAGGAGCACAGCGGGGCTGGAGCCACTTCCGTGCGTGCAATCTGGGCGCCTGACCTCTGCCCCCGGCACCGTGCCCGGCCCCCGCCCTGCCCCGGCTATGTGCGTCCTGCATCACCGCCGGGAGAGCAGCCGAGGCAGAGGAAGGCCTGGGGCGCCCGTGTGACGTACTGGCCGCACGTCAGCAGGGACGCACCTCCTCTCCACCCACGACAACTTTCGGTCTGAGGATCCTCGGGGCAGCTGCTCGCCGCTGTGTTGGCGGCTGGGCCCCTCCCCCTTCCTGCTCTTCCGGGGGAGCTGGTGCCGCCGCAGCCTGGTGCCCCCGCTGGTGCCCGCTGCCCGGAGGAGCAGCCCAGGGGTGGGGGGCACGGGGCACGCAGGGGGCACCTTCTGGGGGCAGAACTGACCTCGTGACACTTGTGGGCCGGGGGGGGGGGGGGTAGGCGGGGGACGTCGCTGACCTAGGACCCCAGCGAGTCACAGACTTCGTGAGACCAAGAACCGGATCCTGCAGGCGACCGGCCAGCCCGGCTGGGCCCCACGACCGAGTCCGCGCCTCTCTGGGGAGCCCGGGCGCCCGTGTGGACGCACCCCCACCGGGAGCGGGAGGAGCTTGCCTGGAAGACGTGGAAGCCGATGGGGCGGCACTGGCTGTCCTGGCAGTGCTGGCGCAGGGTGATCCGGACGCAGCGGGGGCCTGCGCCGTCAGGGACGGCGAGGGGGAAGCAGGGGTTGGTGGGGTAGGAGGCGAAGTTCCTGCTGCCCCCTGCTGTCCGGCCGATCCTCCAGGAGCCGCGCAGCTGCACAGTCTCCCACTCGCCCGCGGGCAGGGCCTCCCCAGGGCCCGGGCTCTTGGCCGCCGGCTTGATGGCGCTGCGGGAAGGACACAGCAGGGGCGCTGGCAGCGCGCTCCCCGCACCGGCCACGGACACACCCTGCCCTCCAGGAAGCCGCCCGGGCCGCGTGCCCCTTCGCTCGGCCTGGAGCCCGGCCCTGCCCCTCACCTGAGGGAGACTCTCCCACTGGAGAAGACCCGCAGCAGAAACTGCCCCGGCACGTCCTTCAGGAAGGTGCTGGGCACGGCCAGGTAGTAGCCGGGGCCGAGTTCGCAGCGGACGTGCACCTCCCGGTCGTAGGCGTGGCACACGGTGCCGGCCACGGGGGGCGTGGACAGGACCCGGGGCAGGCTGACCCGCCGCTTCTCCACCTGCACAGAGCAGCACCGTGTGCCGGGCCTCTCCGACGAGTTAACAGAGGCAAGCACCCAGACCTGGGGCCCCCGTGCGGCAGGGGCAGGGGCCGGCTCCGGCTCCAAGTGGCCACCAGCCCAGGGCTCTCCCACCACCCTGGAGGCAGCGGCCGTCCCACACGTGCGCCCGCAAATCCTTCTGCTTTGGGAGAGACGAGACCCCCTAGATGGGGCCGTGTCCTGTGCCTCCGGCCAGTCGGCCAACGGCTGCCTTTGTCCCGTCTCCCTCTGCCCGACAGACCCGGCTGGGCCAGGCGGAGCTGGGTCTGTGGGAGCTGCAGTGGGTCTGTGACCCCAGAGCACCAGATGGGCCGGTGGGAGGCACACGAGGCTCCCGGGGGTCGCTGGTGTCTCAGCACCCAGACCCTGAGCAGGGAGCCGGGAGCCGGGGAGGGGTTACCTTCCAGATATGCAGGCCCACGGCCTGGTAGTCCTCGCCAAGGAGGCTGGCCGGGCTCCACACAGCACGCTCGTCCCCCGCCAGAGCCCGGGCCCGGCCTGCACCGGCCGCTGCGCGCACCCGGGGCCTCTGCAGGACAGCAGCAAACACCTCGCTGGGTTCCGACACCCGCAGCCAGAATTTGGGGTTGCTGGGAAAGCCGCTGTTGTTCCGACAGCCTCCTGCCGACTGCCCCCTGACCCAGGCCCCGGGCAGCTCCTGAGTGTGGCACAGCGCCTTGTCTAGGGGACCAGCGGGCATCAGCGTCAGGAAAGGGCCTTCCCGCCACGCTCACCTCCACCGGCCACGGCAGCCTATGGGGGCCACGGTCTCCCGCCACCTCCGGCTGCCTGGGACCGGAGTGCATGAAGCCACCTCTGCACGTACACAGAAGCCAAGGAGCCCAGGGCCTGGGGGTCGTGCCGGGAGCCCCAGCCCGTGCGGGGCCTCACCTGAGTAGAGACTCTGCAGGTGGCCGGCCTCCGTGATGGGGAAGCCAACGGTGACCTCGTCGAACTCCCGGAGGAACTCCTCCTCCTCCACCCAGAACTCTCCTTCCTGCAGCTGTGACAGCAACTCAGACCCGTCAGTGGGGTCCACCCGGCTCCAGCCTTCGCCCCTGGAAGGCAGCTCGGGTCAGCGGCGGCCCTCATCCCCGAGCGCGGACCGCGGGGCCCTTCCTCGGGGCGGTCACCCCTCCTTCCCCGAGGCTCCTGCCCGTGGACAGGTCTGCCCAGGCTGTGCCCGTCAGCGGGCCAACAGATGTGCCCGATCGTGTCAGACGGAGCTGCCGCCGGCCTCCCGGCTCAGGAGTGACAGTCGGATATGTGGACCTGCTGGGGTCAGCCAAGGGGCGCAGACCCCGTGCCCTCCTTTGAACCTGGTGCCCAGCGTCAGGAAGACCTGAAGGCAGAGCTGAGCACCGTAACCTGGGCACCGCTGGTCACTCGCAGGCTGACCGGGGAGCCACCATTCCGTGGCGCCCTCCAGACGGGAGCCCAGGGCCTGGGGCTCACCAGCAGGTGCCGGGGGCCTTGCGGAGACCAGCCACACGCTGTCCTGCCAGCCGCAAACCTCCGCGGGCGCTGCAGCCCAGGCACACAGTCCGCTGCACGCGGGCCCCACACCCCCCCTCCCCCACTCCCCGCCAGCAGCACAGCCCCGGGCCTCGCCCACACTCACCCCTCTCTCCAGGGCCCCTGCCAGCAGCGCCGGCCCCAGGGGTTCTGGATCCGCAGCAGCAGGATGCTCTGGCCGGCCCGCCCAGGCAGCTCCCGCACATCCGAGACCACGAAGGCGTGGAACTCCCCCAGCTCCCTGGCCCCTGGGTGAGGAACAGCGTGCTTGTCGGCAGGAGGGTCCCCGAAGCGAGCGCATGCGCAGCTGTGTCTCCTGCCCCGTGGGATGCACTAGCCCCCCGGCCTGGCCATGCCGGCGCCCAGTACCGACGGACCCCTGGGGCCCTCCTCCCGACAGCTGCGCTCAAGTGAGCTCAGAGCCACAGCACGGGACCTGGGTTGGGACCGTGGCTCAGCTGCCACAGGCCCGGTAGCTCATTCCCCAGTCAGGGCCTCGGTCCTCGCCCGGGCAGTGAGAGGCCGGCCGGTGGACCGACCAGGCGCCAGGGCCCCGGTGCAGGCCAGTTCTCAAACATGCGGCTACAAGCAGCGTCGCCAGCAGCTCCGTGACGGGCTGGCGACCACCGAGAGCCTCTCCTGGCGAGGCCGGCCGGAGGGAAGGCTGGAGGCCCCAGAGGGGAATCAACTGCACCTGCCCAGGCCCTGGGACAAACCATGCGGAAGCGGAGGGGCCCCACCTGGGGGAGAGTGCGGTCTAGAAAGGAGAAGAACCCGAGGGACGCTGTAGCCACCACCCTGGGTGACTGCCCGGCTCCCCCGCCCCGGGACACCTCAGTGGGATCCAGCTGAGCGCCAGCAACCTCCTCTCGGCCTGGGCGTCTGCAAAGCCCGGGGTGCTGAGAATCAGCCCTGCCCATCCCAGGGGCCACGGACGCTGACCCTCAGGGGAAGCATCGATGCTGCGTCCGGCACGTCAGCACGGCCCTCTGCGGGCGGCCCTCGCCTCCCAAACGGGGTGGTGGACCCAAGCCGCACAGCCTTAGCTGCACACGTGTCCGTTTATCTCCGTGTCTGTGTTCTTGGGCCCTAAGCTCTGTTACGAACGTCATTCTAAATGTGAGCTGTTACGCGTCAAGACGTTCAGTAACGTGAGGAACCGAAAAAACCTTAACTGTCGGGCGTTAATGGAAAGAGCAAGAAAACACGGCAGCTCCACCAGGAACCAGGTGCCGACGGTGTACAGAGCACCTGACCAAGCGGCACGTCGTGCAAGAGGTGACATGCACACCTGTTCGTGGAAACCCAGAGGTCCACGGAAAGTCAAAACAGCTGTTTGTGTGGCGTTTTTCTTTCGACAAACTCCAACGAGCATGAACATCCCTGAACTGAAAACCTGAGCATTGACTTCGGCAGGTAACAGGTGGGGGAGAGGTGCAGCCACCCCATCTCCTAGAGTCCGTGGGGACGGCTGCTGTGGCACAGGCTCGGCCTCACCCTACTGGTGAGTTGGGGAGAAAGGACAAAAGGTCAAGGGAAAGAGGGAGCCTCCCTCTGGAGGAGGACGGGTGGCAGGGGAAGGTCGCACGCCAGACACCAGCTGCGCAGGACAAGCGTCTTGTTTCCCCCTGGCTATGGGGGGACCCAGAGAACAAGCCCGTGGCCCCGGCCCCCGCCTTACCTGCTCTGGGGCTGAGCACCGAGCAGCTTATCAGACAGCGGTCCTTGAGGCTGAGCAGCTGCCGGCAAGTCCTGTGCTCCGAGCCGCCAGGCCCAGCCTGTTGGCCACTGGTTCTCGCCAAGTCCTTCAGGTTCCACCTTTCCGCCAGGCCACCGGTGAGGTCCACCAGGGCATCCGCCACCTGCCCTGCCCACAGGTGCTCATAGGACCCATAGACCCTAGGAAGACAACCACAGGAGTGAGCCTCGGGCACTGGGGCACGGCGCCGCCTGTCTTCCAGCCCTGCGTCTGCAACACCCCAAATCAGCTCACCCCCTACTTGAGTCGCTCTTTACTCCTGCCTCGTCCTCACCAGGAAGGGACAACACCTGACCCTCAAAGACCGTATGGCCCAGCGGCCCAGCAACGCCCTGCGGCCTCCAGCACAGACACAAGCGCGAGGCGGTGTGGGGCGCCGGGCTGTGAACACCCGCTCCTCCACCCTGGCCGTGGACGGAGGCGCACCAACGTCGCCGCAGCCCCGCCATCAGCGAGTGCGGTGCGGCCTCCTCGGGAAGGCTGCGCAATGCACTCGAGGAGGGAAGTGTTGCGATTCAGACCCAGGGTGAGGGTCTCGGTCTCAGGCAGGACAATAAACAAGCACTGAGACCCGCGTGGCTTCGCTCCTCCCACGGTTTGCAGTGGTGAGCGATGCACATCCTCTCTCTGGAGGTGACGGCTCCACGCCCAGCTGTGAAGCGAGGGCAGGGAAAGGGGGAGCGGGCGGGGGGAGACGCAACACGGGCCACGTCTCAGACTTCCTGCCTCGGGACCGGTAGCCCCACCCCAGGCCTGGCTGCCAGGTCCCTGGAACGGACGGGGGCGCCGCAGCCCAGGGAGATGGCAGACGTGCTCCCCAGGCCCCCGCCCCCCCCAGCCTCCGGCACGCGTACTTGGCGTAGACCTTCTCCAGTAAGGGAAGCCAGAACACATCCTCTCTCTGGCACCGGGAGAAGCAGAGTCTCCCTGCAAGACAAGGCAGACGGTCATCTATGGTCACCTCCACCCAGCGTCCAAATTGCCAAACTCGACAGGTAAAGGAGCCGCGGTACGTTTGGTCACACCAGCTCGGCTGTCCTGGAGGAAAGACCTACCACGCACAGGGAGAGGCAAAAGGAGGGCATGAGAGACAACGCACGCGGTGCTTCCCAAGCATCGTCATCGGAGCCGCTGCGCGGTACCCGCTGTTCCACCGGGGGCCCTACTCTGATGGACACCCGGACGTCAGTGTCTGTGCGCAACCCAACTGTCACGCAGGAAACAGACTTTTCAATACAACACGTCGGGACCACGAGAGGGAGCCAAGTGTGTCCAAAAGCTTAAAGCCAACCATGATGTCCTACGGACCCAATAAGGTCTCGACCCGAATCTGAAACAAATGTGACTTCCATAGGCAGTTCTCCACGGGGCGGGCCACACGCGGCGGTCACAGCGCCCCCCAGCTGCAGGCCGGTGCCTCGGGGACTCTGCCAGCACCTGGGTCCCAGGCGGTCACTGCAGGCTCTGGTGTTCTGGCCCCACAGCAAGCAGCGCTGGCTTTGCACCCAGACAGACTATCTGGTCCCGGCCCTGCAGCTGACTAGCTAGGACCACGGTAACAAGGGCTTTAGGGCCCTCGTTTGTAAGCAAAGGGCAAGGCCAGCGAGGCCTGTGAGAGCGAAGGCCAACAACTGTGGTGCTGAGCAGGGCCTGGGGACTTGGGAGTAGCTGTCAACGCTGCCGCCCTCGTCTACCAAGTAGCAGCCAAATGCAAAGTTGTGACTGCTCCTGGGGAAGCGGCCTGAGCAGGCCTTTATACCTGTGCTGGCTGCCTGGCACCTAGCACGGTTTTAATCACCTTTTGCCAACTTAGACTCAAAACTCTTTAAAAAAAAAACCAACTAGCTAAGGAAACTTACTCCAACCCAGGGGCATTGGACTCCTCAGCCAACCCTGCCCTACTCTAGGCTGGCGTGCTCCTCTTTGCCTCCCAAATGCTCCACCTGCACCAGAACCCAGGGCTCAGGAGGGCAGAGCAGAGCAGAAAGCACGGGCACTGGAGCCCTGGGGACCCGCGGACAGCGTCTGCACCTCGGAGGCCCTGCGGCCCCGAGCAGAGCTCCCTCTTCCCAGCAGCCACGCCGGGCAACTGCAGCACAACCCACAGAGCAGGAGCTGCAGCTGCCCTGCCTCTTGCTTCCTTCCTGTGTGGTGCAGACAGGAAGGCCGCCCCGCCAGATACCTGGTCCAGGAGGTACTGGCTCTTCTGCAGGGCGGCGCAGGCACACAGGAGCCAGCAGTCTCCCAGCAGCCCTTGCTTCACCTGTCCCTCCTGCGGGTTATCTGCAAACAGCCGCGGCGTGGCACAAATCTCCTGAAACAAAGCACATCACCCAGTTACATCCCGTCTAAAAATAAGAACACAGGATCTAGGTGACAGGCACTGGGGATGAGCCTTTGTGGCCCACGTAGCCTGAGAGGGGAGGGGGAGCAGCTGGCCTCTGGCAGCCACGATGTCAGCCCTCCTGGGGCAAAAGCCCAGCTCTGGATGAATCCCACCACCCCTTTCTCGAAAGAGCTAGCCGTGGCCCTAGACAACAGTTTTGATTTAAATTCATAACACCAAAGCCCAGATGGGTCCTCTGGAGTGCTGGAGATCGGCTCACTCCCCCCACCCCCAGAGTACTTTGTACCTTCCCCTTTCTCCCTCTTCTGCTCACTTCCATGCCCCGCCCCTGCCTGGTCCACACCCCAGGAGCTAGGGACCTTGCTAAGGACCTTGCTGGAAGCTCGCTCAGAAGCGGCCCCACCTGACCCCCTCTCCTGCCTTCAGAGGTTCCCCGACCCCCTCTGTCTCCCACCCCTGCAGGGAGAATTGCATCAGCAGAAGACAGAGCCAGAGCCCCGCGCTCTGTAAGGGACTATCCCCTGCAGTACTTCCTCTGGAGGCTCCCTTTGCTGACAGACTTCTTGAAAGAACAGCCCTTCCTTCCTACCTCTGTCCTCCCTCCCTCCTGCTCACTCAGCACAGTCACCTGCCAGCATCAGAACAGTGGGTCCTGGTGCAGCCACTCTGGAAAACTGTGTGGAGGTTCCTCAAAGAGTCAAAAATAGACCTGTCCTACGACCCAGCAATTGCACTGTTGGGGATTTACCCCAAAGATACAGATGCAGTGAAACGCCGGGACACCTGCACCCCGATGTTTCTAGCAGCAATGTCCACAAGAGCCACACTGTAGAAGGAGCCTCAGTGTCCACTGAAAAGTGAATGGATAAAGAAGATGTGGTTTATGTATACAATGGAATATTCCTCAGCCATTAGAAACGACAAATACCCACCATTTGCTTCGACGTGGATGGACCTGGAGGGTATTATGCTAAATGAAGTAAGTCAATCGGAGAAGGACAAACATTATATGGTCTCATTCATTTGAGGAATATAAATAATAGCGAAAAGGAATAAAGCGGAAAGGAGAGAAAATGAGTGAGAAATATCAGAAAGGGAGACAGAACATCAAGACTCCTAACTCTGGGAAACGAACTAGGGGTGGTGGAAGGGGAGGTGGGCGGGGGGTGGGGGTGACTGGGTGACGGGCACTGAGGGGGGCACTTGGCGGGATGAGCACTGGGTGTTATGCTATAGGTTGCCAAATTGAACTCCAATTAAAAAAAAATTAAAAATTAAAAAAAAAAAAAAAAAAAAAGAACAGCGGGCGCCCGTGCAGGCCCCACAGGCCGCGTCTTGGCTCCCATGGCTGCACGTGACCCGGGCTGTCCTTCCACCCCCCTGCCTGCGGCTTCTCGCCACCTGCCGGGGCCCCCCTTGAACCCGCTGGTCCCCTCAAGGCTTGCCTCCAGGCCGTCTCTTCTCCAGACCCACGTTCTCCCGGGATACTCGGGGCCCAGGCCCCAAGGCCCCGTTACGGTCCCGGTGCCCAGATGGAGCCTCCAGCCCTGGGCTTCCCGAGTGCCCGACCCTCCTGCCCACCTGTCTGCTGGCAGCTCTGCCTGCACCTGTGAGAGCAAACCCGAGACGACCACCCCCAGCGCCCCAGCGCCCCAGCGCCCGCCAGTGTCCCCCCAGCTCTTGCAGGCTCAGCTCTGGAACCGTCCCTGACCCTCGCATCATCCCCTCTGCTTGCAACCGGCCACTGAAGCTCGCCAGCTCCGCTCCAAACGGCTCCTGGAGCCCATCCGCGGCTCGGGGCCTGCGCCTTTCCCCGGGGTCAGCCGGGGTCAGCCCGCTCCCGGCCGGCAGGAACGACGAGCTCCGTGGCCGCAGGCCCGCGCACGCCTCCGCCGCTAAACCCTCCGACCGCCCCACACTGCGCCCCGAATGCACGTTCCACGCCCGCTGCACCGGCTCGGCCCCTGCGGGCCTTGCTCGGCGGAGAACGCGCTTCCGGAGACGCCCACGCGCCCCGGGCCGGGGGACCCCTGCGCCGCCGCCTCCCACGTTCACGCGTGAAAGCGCGGGCGCAGGTCCGCGGCAGCCGGGCCCTCCCGGGGCGGGCGGGGTCACGGGCGGCTCCCAGGGACCCCCCACCTGAGGCCGCCTCCACGTGATGTCCTCGCGGAACTGGGCCAGCGGCGTGGAGAAGCTGGACAAGAGCGAGGAGTCCGAGGCGGGGAAGTCGGCGTCCCGGAACAGCTCCCTGGCCGGCGCCCGCATCCCGCGCCCCGGCTCCCATGGGCGGCCCCGGGAGGAGCGCGCCCGCCCGGTCGCCGCGGTAACCGCCGGGCCACGTGACGCAGCGGCGCGCTCGCGCGAGAGCGGCGGAAACGCGAGCTCCCGGGGGGCGTGGCTCCCCAGCCCGGCTCTCGCGAGACCGCGCCGCCGTCGCCCCGGCTGCGCGAGAATGTCCCCGGGCGGCGTCCGGGAAGGGACCGCGGTCGCAGCTCAGCCCGCGCAGGCCGGCGGGACTCGCGTCCTCGTGTCCTCCAGTCCGGCGTCGGGCCGCCCGGACTGGCGGGCTCCCGGGGCTGAAGAGGCCTCCTGGGCCGAGGTCCGGGAGCGGACTACAGGTCCCAGCATGCCGCGCCGCCTCCCAGAATGCGCCGCTGCTTCCGGCGCGCGGCGGCCGCGCAGCCCGTCGGGGGAGGAGCCGGGGAGGCGACGGCGGCGGCGGCGGGCGGGGCCGAGGGCTGGGCGGCCGAGGGCTGGGCGGCCGGGGACGCTGTCCCGAGGCCGGCGGAGACCGGACGCACCGGACCCTGCGCGGGGCAGGGGGGAGGCTGCGGCGGACGGCGGGGCAGGCAGCGACGTGCTGGACGTGCTGCGGGGGCGACGGCGCGGCTCTGGCCGCCTGCCTGCGTGCTCCCGGGGCCGCCCGAGCCGCCGCTTCCTGCTTCCCGGGGTCGGACGGCGGCCAGCGGAGGCCGGGTGTCTGTCCGCCCCGCCCCCGCCGCAGCCACGCCCCCGCCGCAGCCACGCCCCCGCCGCAGCCACGCCCCCGCCGCAGCCACGCCCCCGCCGCAGCCACGCCCCCGCCGCAGCCACGCCCCCGCCGCAGCCACGCCCCCCGCCGCAGCCACGCCCCCCGCCGCAGCGGTCTGTCTGCACGGACACCCCTCCCCCTCCTCCCTCTCTCTTCCCCCCTCCCTCCTCTCCCTGCGTCCCCCTCCCCCTCCCCCTCCCTACTCCCTCCCTCACCTTCAGTCCTCCTCCTTCCTCCTTCTCCCCCTCCCCCTCCCTCCTCCCTCCCACCTCCCCCTCCCCCTCCCCCTCCCTCCCTCTCCCTCCTTCCCCCCTCCCCCCTCCTCCCTCCTGAGCGGGCCTGCAGCCGGAAGCTCCAGCTGGAGTCACAGGGTCACCCCCCAGCCGTTTGGGGAGCCTGGGGTTCGCCGCCGCCGAGGTTCTAGGAAGGGCCGCGTGGGTCAGCAGCGGTCTCTGGGAGGCCCGGCTCCGCGCCGCTCCACCTTCCGAGGCGGGGCTGCCCTGGGTGCTCGGCACTGCTGGGCCCCGGGGCTGAAGAGAGGCCCGGAGAGGCCCGGGCCCTGCTGCAGGTCGGGGTCCTGAAGGCGAGCGCTGAGGTTCCTCCTGCCCCGGATGCCGGGCGGTCCCCTGCGCAACACGCCCGGGTGCTAGCCGCAGGTCGGGCCCAGCCCAGCCACCCCGGCTCTAGGGGCCCTCGCGGGGCCTGGCGGCGTCGGGGGCTGGCCGGGACCCAGGTGTCCCTTCTGCAGCCGCACATCTCTTCCCCGTTCAGCGGGCAGTAAGCAGGCACCGCCTTCTGGTGGGGACGCGGACACGAGACACTGGTGTCCTGCCCACACGTCCCCCAGGCCCCGGGGAGAGCTCAGGGCACCGGGGCTGCGCCCGAGACTGCCCCCTCCACTAGGCCCCGCGCGCCCCTGACGCTGCCTGGCCAGCCGGAGCCCGACGCAGGTGAGCAGCAGAAGGCATCTGGGGAGCCAGGCCTCGCCCGCGCAGGGCCAGTGTCCACCAGGAGCGAGGGCCCCGTCCGAGCCAAGGGACGCAGGAACAGCCCTCTGGGGGGCTGTGGGACTTCCCCGCCACCTGCCCAGGGCACGCCGGGCGCCAGCCCTTGGAGGCGGCCTTGGCTGCCAGCGCGTGGGGACGTGGTCATAGGAACTGCTGTGATCAGCTCATGACCACTGGGGAACATGCCGGAGGCCACGTACGGAGACCCCAGAGTGCAAAGACGAGGACCCCGATGACGTCCCGAGCCCCTGAGCCCGTCCCTCGGATCGTCCGCCTCGGGATTCTGGGTCCTAGGTCTCAAACACAGCTGTGCAGCCCGAGGAAACTTTGACTCCTTCGTGTAAGGATCGTGCGGAGCCCCGTAACTCCACACTGCCGCGTGTCAGGTTGCCCCGGGCCTGGGCCCTGATCACGTCGCGGTTCCCGTGGGCCGGGGATGTGCCTGCAGCGCCCACGGAGGGTCTCGGGATGGCAAGGTGTCGGCCCGGACCCGCTGCAGGGGGGAGCTTCGTGGAGCTGCTTGGTGGCAGCTGGCGTCTCCCAGAGCGAGGGAGGGGAGTGGCAGCCGCCGTGGTTGGGGGTGCACCTGGGGTGTCCTGCTGTCGTTTCCTCGACGGCCCCTTCACTGGGAGGGAGCCCCGGTGCAGCCCCCGCTCCCAGCAGAGAAGCTGCGAGCACACACTAAGGACCCTGGGGGGGGGCATGTGCAGGGACTGGAGGAGCCGCTTGGGGGCCTGTGGAGGGTGGGGAGGGGGTGGTGGCCCGGGGCTCCCACTACCAGGGGTCCCGTGCTGTGGGGTGGGCCGGGAGGAGGTCTTCGGGCCCACGGTGGGAGGGCGAACCAGAGACCCAGGTTTTGAACCAGCGAAGGACGAAGATTTAGAATCTTTGGAGGTGCTCGGGCACTGGTCACAGGGTCACGGGTCACAGGAGTCGGGGAGGGGGTGCCGCAGGACGGTGGTGCCAAGCGAGGCCGCCCGGGGGAGCTGCGGAACTGGGAGAAGGACTGGCTTAGGTCCCCGCGGTTTCGGGAGGTCACGGGACTCCCAGCAAGAGAACCGGCTTTGTTCAGGGACGTGCCTTGACTTGGGCTGGCGGTTCTCAGTTCCGCCGCGGGCCTCAGTCGCAGGCCAGGTTGTGGCCCACGGAGCCGCGCCGGCCCCGGGTCCCCCCCAGCAGCCAGAGGGGGGCCCAGCGTCCTGGTCCCGCGGGCCGCGGGGCACCTGCTCCTGGGCGAGGCCGTGTCCGGGACTCTCCAGAAGTGGGAAGCTGTGGGGGGAGGTCCCGCAGCGGGCAGGACGGGCAGGAGCAGCCTCCCCCGGGGCCACCCAGCACTGACGCTGCCCGGGACTCGGAGGGACGGCGGACAGCCAGGCGGCCACCCAGCGGGTCCCTGAGCCCGCAGCACTCTAAGGTCCCCTGAGCGAGGGTGCTCCCGGCTGCTCTTGGCCTCTGCATCAGCCACCAAGCCCTGGAATAGGGGACCACGCAAAGTGCGTGGCCGGCCCCGCGGGGTGGGGGGGTGGTCGGTGAGGGCCTGGGCCGCGGGGGGCGGTCAGCAAGACACCGTCAGGGAGCACAGACTGCGTGGAGTGGGCGACGGTGGGAAGTCGGGTCTCCCGTTCCCCCGCTGGAAGGTTCCAGCTGAAGGGCCTCCCGGCGGGGCTGGGACGGGGCCACGGTCGGTTCCCCTAGAGAAGCGGGTCGCGCTCCTCTGAGACACGGCGTGGAGTCTGCGTGGTCCTCGCACATCCCAGAGGCACGTGTCACTGTCCTGTGTTAGGACCAGGAGCCTGAGCTTCAAAGGGAGGAGGTGGAGGGCTGGGAGGGCCGCCCCGAGGTGGGGGTGGGGGGCACACGGGGGCGCCCCAGGCCCGGCAGGCCCGGGCACTCTGCTCACTGCGGCACAGGCTCGGATCCTTCCCCGGTGATGTAAGTTGATTTTTTTTTCAAATAAAGATAATACCAGCTCCTAATAGGAACGTGCCCCCCAAGTACTGCTCTGGAGCCTTCCTCGTGCCGCGTTCCAGCCCACGAAGCTTCCCCGCACTGATCTCTCTCCTGAGTTTTCTTTCCTTTTTGAGGGGCAGGGGGTGCCTCTATCCTCGCGATGGCTCCCTAAAACCACTCCCGTGCCGCCGGGCGGTTCTCTCCCGTAGGCCCCGGCGTGCCGCAGGAGCGGGCCCGTTTCACGGCGGACGTCAGGCCCCGGCGGGGCTAAGATCCACGCTCCACGGGCTGTGACGTCCTCTCCGACCACTCGGCTTGTCCCCTCGGGTGCTGACCCTCCCGTCCCCGTGGTGGCCGGTCCAGCATCGTCGTTAGACCTGAGGTTCTGCCCCGAGCACCTGCCTTAGGAGAGGGACCTACCCCGGGGAGTCCCCGAGAGAGTGGGGAGCACCGGGGACAGGCTGGCCCGCCCAGGACACGGCCCGAGGTACCCGAGGACCTGGAGGGGCTCCCGGCAGCCTGGGGCACCGCACACAAGCCCACGGCCACCCTCCTGCTGTCCTCAAGTGTCCCCTCTCCTCACGGCCCCACCAGAGCCCATGCTCTAGGCCACTGCCGGCCCCTTTCTGGACATCACTCCACCTGCCCGACTGCTCCCTTCTCTGTCCCCCAAATGCTGCTGTGTTCCAGCGTCTGCCCTCAGCCCCGCGGTGGGTGCGACTGCCACTCGTCACCCCCTTGCGTGCACGTGGTGGGAGAGGCTGTGCGTCCCCGGCGCGTGTCCTTGGCCTGGCCGGCATGAGCCCCTCCACGGCTCTCGCTTATCTCTGGCCAAGTGCCTGGAATGTTCCAGATGTGCCCTCCTTCGTCAGCACGGGTGGGCCCTGAGGAGCCACGGTGACGGGAGCCCCACCCCGCCGCCCGCCCGCAGCACGAATGAGAAACAGCCCTCGTTCAAAACGCGGATCTCACAGGGGTTGTGGCCGGACCGTGACTTAGCCCGTGGCCCGGAAAGCCGCCCCGGGGAGGGTGCCGTGGCCTGGGGCTGGCGGGGCCGGGACCGGAAGCCGGGATGTGGCCACGGTGTCACGCGGTGGCGAGGCCCGGCGGGGGCGGTGACTCACAGGGCAGCTGGTGCGCGAGAGCCCGGGGCTGGCCGGCGCAGGCAGCGTCGAACAAGACGCGACAAGGGGGAGCCGGGTCGGGCGGGATCCCGGTGCCACGCTGTGGGGAACGGGGGTCCGAGGCCAGGGATGCGGGGGCTGCAGGACTGGGAGCGGGGCAGCGGGGGGCCAGGCCAGGCTGCCGCCGGGGCAGTGCTGGGGACGTGGCCGTCGCCCCCCTCATGGCAGGGGGTGCACCCAGAGGCCCCCCCGGGAGGCCCGTGGCCGCAGAGCTGCGGGCGAGTCTGAGACCAGGGCCCGGGGCTGGAGAGGCCAGGGCAGCTGGGCCCGGGGACGGCCTCCTGAGGCCCGGTGGACCCGCTCTCGCGGGGGCCGTGCAGGGCGCTAGGGCAGGACTGCGGGGCGCCCCGGGTGCCCCCCTCAGGGTTGCTGCTGCAGTGCCCGGGCCTGCTCCCTGCACGGCGGGGCGTGGCCTCCAGATCACAAGATCCTGGGCTCCACGGGCCCCGCTTAGCCCTGGCGCCAGCCCCGCCATCCCGGGGACCCTGGCGTCCTGACCGTGTGGGGCCGGGCCGTCTCCCAGGACGAGGGCTCTGGAGCACAGAGCAGCTGACGGGATGTGGGTTACCTGGCGGCGGGGCGTGGGGGCGGGTTCTCCCCCCACCCCCCCGCCCCGGGTACAGTGGGGCTCTGGGCCTGGGCCCAGCCGGCGGCTGAGCGGGCCTGTCCTCTCCTGGCCCCGCGTGAGGCCATGATCCGACCTGGGCGCTGCCCCGTCGGCTGGGTGGTGCGGGATCGTGAGCCTGGACCCAGCCTTGGTCTCAGAGGCTGCCTCACTCCCACCGCCCGCCACCCGTCACCCAGTCGTCCCCTGGGGACCTCCAAGTGGAGGCCCGGCCTCACTCCCTCCTCCGGGCCCCCCATGCCCGTCACCTCTGCTGCACCTGTTGCTAGTGGTTGTTCTCAGCCCCCTGCCCTTGGTCATCCCAAACTGGCCGCCACCACGCACCCCTGCCTTCGCCCCAGCCTGGGATGGGGGCCGCTGCTGAGGAGGGCCCAGAGCGAGCATGGTGACAAGTGGCCTCCTCTGCTGTGGTGTTCGAGGGTCAGCGGGGAAGGAGCAGAGGGCCCAGGGCCCAGGGAGGGCGGGGCGGCTGCTGCAGGGAAGGACCTGGGGCCTCTGAGGGCAGAGCTGGGAGTGGCCAGAGCGCAGAGGGACGGCCTTCAGCCCCTCGGCACCGGTCGGAGGACAGGCCCTGCACGCTCCAGACCCCAGCGCCGGGGAGCCCAGTGCACGCGGAAGATGCGGGTGAACAGGCCGGGAGGCTGTTTGCAGAGTGGAGGTTTAATGGGACAATCGCGGTGACCCTATTGCAGCGGTCCCCCGGGGTAGCCCAGCTCGGGCTGCCGGGGCCCCCAGGCCTCTCCCCGCACGGTGGGCCTAAAAAGAGCACCAGCACCACCTGCTCTCTTCCCTTGGGGTGTTACAGCCACGAGGCAGACTGTCCTGTCCCACTTCCCCTGGGGCCCAGGACCCCGTGTTCCCTGAGGGGCTAAGGCTTTCCGGGGACCCCTCCCCAGGGAGGTCCGCCCTCTCCTCAGTGTCCCCTGACCCTACACTACGGGCGTGTCTGCGTCCTCGTCCTTCTGCCAGGGGCCAACTGAGGCTGCCGACCCCAGGGGCGGGGTGCGGGGCTCCGCGGGGTGGAGGCGCGCTGTGGGGACGGCGCAGCCTGGGCTTCCCGGCAGGCGTAAGGCACAGTGTGGCGGTCGCCGTGGGACTGCAGGGCTGTCACCCCAAGGGCAGTGCCCGGCGGTCAGTGTCGAGACAGGGAGGCATGGCGTGCGCCGGCCGCTCGGGGCCTGCAGTGCAAGAGAGCCGAGGGGACCAGGTCCACGGGCAGCGCCGGCCACGAGGAGGTCCCTGGAGAGCCCGCGGGAGGGTGCGTGGGCCCCGGCGGAGCTCAGGCCCAGGGCCGAGGCACAGTCACAGCGGGCCCGGGCCACAGAAGGCACAATCGTGGCGTCTGGGAGGTCAGGCCTAGGCCGACACGTTGACGTCCCTGAGAGAAATGGCGCTGCTGGGGGCCTCGTCCCCGAGCAGCAGGGCCGGCGCGTCCGCGTCCACCCCCGAGTCCGCTGCGGCACTGGCCTGCTCCGCGCTGGGCTCGGCGCCGGGACCCAGGCCCTGGGACAGGATCTGCTGGATGGTCCTGCGCAGGTTGGGGTGCAGCCGGCCCTGCGTCTGGTAAAACACCTCCAGGGCAAAGGACTTGAGCGCGCCGGTGCAGAGGTCCTCGTACAGCGGGATGGTGTACATGCGGGACATCTGGGGACGGGGGCACACTGAGGCCCGGTCCCCTCCCGCGCTGCCCCCAGCCCCACCCTAGGGGACTTCTGCAGGGGCGGAGGGGGCCCCAGACAGCCCCGGGCCAGGCCACACCGTGCTCCCAGCCCTCCCAGCCCTGCAAGGACGGGTGGGGTGCAGGCTCGTCAGTGCTGTGCGCCCCCAGGGGCAGCCCAGGCCCCGCCTCTCCCCCGCCCCGTTCTGCTGGATGCCCAGCCCGTGAGGTAGAAGCCCGGCGGCCGTACCTGGCTCTCGAGGAACCGCCGGACCCGGTGGAGGTCGGGGTAGTAGTCGTTGCGGACCACGATCTGCAGCCAGCGGATGCGGATCTCGGCGTTCATCGAGTCCAGCAGGGAGGAGTAGCACTTGGACAGGCTCATCACCACCTCTGCGGGGCCACGGGCAGGTCAGGGCCGGGCAGACACCCCCCCGCAGCCCCCCCGCCCCCAGCCTCGGGACCCACCCTGGGGCAGCGGGGACCCATCCAGGAGCCGGTCCAGGAAGAGCGCCGTCTGGAAGGTCCTCCACTTGGAGATGTCGATGGCACTGGCCGAGGCGGCCGCCTGGTCCAGAGGCTCCGCGGTCCAGAGCTGGAAGAGGGCCTCCACCGGCCGAGTCAGGCTGGATCCCTGAGACAGGTCCGGCTCGGCCAGCGGCGGGCCCGTGGCGTTGAGCCAGCGCTCGAACTCCAGCCCTGCGGGGGAGAGGCCACCTGCGGTGCCCACGCAAGCCGGCTTGCCCGGGAGCCCGCGGGCTGAGGGCGTCCCTGGGTGGGACCGTCCCAGGGCCGGGGAGCCCCAGGGCAGAGGCGGTCAGGGGAGGCCGGGGTCGGCTCCAGCACCTGCCACCTCGAGCCTCAGGAGCGGCTCCGTGGGAAGCCCGGGGACACACTGGTGACGGGGGTTCCCTGCCCGCCGCGCCTCTCGTGGGTACCCGACAGCCGGGCACTCTGAAGCCGACCCCGGCGCCGGGGTGTGGAGGGGGGCTAATGGAAGGAGGGGTGTGGGGGCTGGCCGGCGGCTCGCCGATGAACCCACAATCCTGCTCTAAAGCCCTGGGCCGCTCGGGGGCAGGCGCTGTCTGCTCCCCACCCCAAAAGCGTTTGGTGCATCTACCAAGCCTTCCAAGACAGTCACCCCGCCCAGACTGTCGCCCGACCCGGCCCCAGCCACACCTCACTGCTCCCTAGCAGGTCTTGGCCTCTCCCCAGACATCAGACCCTTCCAGGCTCCCCTCTGGCCTCAAGCCCTTGGACCCCCCGAGGCGTCTTTACAGGCATCGCATGGTGGGGGGGCAGCCGGCCTCAGGCAGCTCTGAGGCACACCTCCCTCTGCCCGAGCCACCCTGCCCCGGGCCCTTCGCATGTCCCGCCTGGCTCAGCCTGTTTACCACCTGCCCCCTCCTCCAGGAAGCCTCCCGGGCCCCGTCAGGACGGGAAGCACCCTCTCCTCCCTGCGCCGTGGCGTCCCAGCCTGAGGCTCGCAGCATCCAGCTAGGGTTGGCTGGAGGACGGAGGGCTGAGCCAGGGGCCTTTCCCGGGGGCAGAAGCGGCCACAGAGCACCCCTCACCCCTACGCACAGCCGCGGCTCCCCCGGGGGCCGAGGGCCAGAGGTCACGGACACGCGGCTGGCGGCGGGCCTCACCTGCCCGGCAGTCCACGCTCTGCTCCTTCAGCTCTGGGAAGAAGCTCAGGAAGGAGTCCAACAGGTCCTGGGCGACCACGCTGGTGAACTTGTACTTCTCCACGTAGGCCTGCGCGGGTCGGGGCGTCAGCAGGCCCGGGGGCTGGGCACACCGCCCCCCACCAGAGCGGCACCCACGGGGCCACGTGGGCCTTGCCGGGCGGCTGAAACCCCGGGAGGGAGCTAGAGGGAGCAGGCGGTGCTGTGCACTGCTGCTCTCAGGGCGCCCGACTCCCCGCCACGCCACCTCCGGGGTGGGGGCGCTCGGGGTGGGCGGAGGGCAGGGCCTGCCCCGGGGAGAGGGGTGCTCACTCGGAGAAAGTCGTCAAAGCGCTGGGGGTCTCCGCAGAGCTGGGACAGGTAGTACACGAAGCAGTAGCCCTTCTCGTAAGTAAACAGGTTCATCAGGTGGCTGGGATTCACTCCTGCAAGGGGGACACGGCTCTGGGCGGCGCCCCTGCCCTCCCGGGCCCGGGGGCGGGGCCCCTCACATATCCCGGAGGCCCGGGGGTGCCCGCACATCGTGGTGGCCGGCGCTCAGAGCCCGTGGGAGGCAGGGGCAGGCTGGGGGAGCCTCAGGGAGGCCTTCCGAGGGCTGGGGGCACCCGGTGCTGCCGCGATCCAGCCAGGGGCAGCGAGGGGCGGAGGGGAGGTCCCGCGGGGCGACGTCTGCAGGGCCCAGGGCGGGGCCCGGCGGGAGTGGGTACCTGGCTCCAGCTTGACCTGCAGCTTGCTCACTGGGCTGTCCTCTCCGAGGAGCTTCATCTGCCTGTGTAGGGCATCCAGGCGGAAGGCCGTCTCCAGACAGGTGAAGGCAGCCCCTGGACAGGGGCGGGGCGACGGGGGCGGGAGGGGGCAGGGGCGGCCTGAGCGCCGGGCAGATTCGAGGCTGCCGGCCCGGCCGCCCCCTGCCTGAGCCCTGCGGCGCTGACCCAAGGCCATCCTGCTGGACACACGCGTGGCAGGGGCCCCACCCCGGGCACAGGCTGGGCTCTCGGCCCCTTGGTGGCGCCGCCCGCCCCGTCCGCCCCAGGCCGGCTGCGGGCAGTACCGTAGGTCTCGGTGGTAATACGGCGCTGGGCGTAGGTGGCCAGGCCCTCGCTCAACCACATCTCCTCCCACGTGGCGTTGGTGACGGCGTTGCCGAACCAGCTGTGGGCCACCTCGTGGATGACGTCGATGACCAGGAACTCATCGCTCTCCAGGATGGAGGAGATGATGAAGGTGAGGCAGGGGTTCTCCATGGCCACGATGGGGAAGGAGGGGGGCAGGAAGACGATGTCGTACCTGCCCGGGGCGCGAAGGCGGGCAGGTGACCGTGAGAGGCCGCCCCAGGTCCTCGGGAGGCTGGGAGTTGCCCTCCGAGCCCCGTGCGGCCAGCCGGGCTCCCGGTGCCCCAGGACCTACCTGCCCCACATGTAGGGCCCGTACAGCCGCTCCGCCGCGCTCAGCCACTGCTCCACTGCGCCCGCCAGCTTGCTGGTAGCCGTGGGCAGGAGGCACGGCTCGGCCCACACGCGGCTCCTAGCACGGGCGGAGAGGGTGGGCAGAGGCCGACGGGCCCCCGCCCCGTGCACCAGCGGGCCTCCCCTCCGCGTCTGCCCCCGACGCCGCCCGCACCTCAGGAAGCGCCCAGCCTGCCGCCCGCTGGCCCACCTCCCTCGAGCGCACACCCTTCCCACGGCCACGGCCAAGCCCCAGGCTGAGGGGTTCCTCCTGTCGCCAAGTTAAGAAAATGCACACGAGGGGATCCCTGGGTGGCGCAGCGGTTTGGCGCCTGCCTTTGGCCCAGGGCACGATCCTGGAGACCCGGGATCGAATCCCACATCAGGCTCCCGGTGCATGGAGCCTGCTTCTCCCTCTGCCTGTGTCTCTGCCTCTCTCTCTCTCTCTCTGTGACTATCATAAATAAATAAAAAAATTAAAAAAAAAAAAAAAAAAAGAAAATGCACACGAGCCGGCGGGTGCCTGGGGCTGTGGCATGGCCCCCGCAGGAGGTCGAGGGCCCCAGCTTCTGGTCTGGGGGTGGGTGGGGTGCGAGGAGCCCGGCAGGGGTCTGGGGGGTGGGCAGGGCCGGTCCCCGCAGTGTGGGGGTCCCCACAGGCCTCACGCCCAGCCCGTGGCGGGACTTCCCCAGGGCCAGGGCCGCGGGCAGCAGTGGCCACAGGGAGCGAGGGGCAGTGGCCCTACCTAGGCCCGATGTCTGCCGGCTGCAGGTCCCCGGCCACGAGGGCCACGAGGTAGGCGGGCACAGGGTGTTCCATGTGGAAGCGGTAGACGCCCTCCTCCTCCACGTAGCTGCTCTGCGTGGCGCTCATCAGCACCTGCACCCCCGACGGGGCCTGCGTGGCAGGAGGCCCACCCGTTAGGGCGGCCGCGTCCTTGATGGGGAACCCCACTCTCTGACCCCCACAGCTGGGGTCAGGGCACCCCACATCCCCCATCAGGGCACCCCACGTCCGTGACGGGAAATCCCGGCCTGCTGTCGGGGCGACCCCTGTCTCCCGTGGCAACTCCACACGGCGGCTCCGCGGAAGGGAGCCCCACGACCTGGGCCCGGGAGCCACATCCCTGGCAGGCCGCCCCCCGCCCCCGCCCTGCACGGGGCTCCCTTCGGAGGAGGCAGGCCGGCCCGGCGCACGCTGACCTTGACGACGGCAGAGTAGGTGCACTTGACCGCGGGCGTGTCGAAGCAGGGGAAGAAGGAGCGGTTGCACACCGAGTGGCCCTGGGTGAAGACGAAGGGCTTGGCGTTGCCGTAGGTCAGCTCGGGGTCCAGCCACCAGATCTGCGGGGGCGGTGGGCAGGGCCGGTCAGCAGCCAGCGCCGGGGGTCGGGCCTGCCCATCCCCATCTCAGCGGGGCCGCGGCCCCTCTCCCCGGCGCGGCACAGAGAGCGGCACGTGGGGACGCCAGGACCCCCTGCCACCCATGCCTTGCTTCCGGGAAGCTGTGCAGGTCTTCTGGAGAGAGCAGGGCCTTAGCAGCGGCCCCAAACCTGTGGTCCCTGGAGCAAACTGGATTGTTCCTTGTCCACTTCAGCGACCCAGCACACAAGGGTCCTCCCAGGGCCGTGACGGAAGGACGCCCCCGCCCCGGCCAGCCTCCGCCAGGGACCGGTCCGTGGAGTCCACGGCTGCTGGCCACGGGCAGCGGCTCATGCCAAGATCACAGGCGTGGTGGGCGCCACACCCGGGGGGCTCCTTCCCCGCAGACCACAGGCCCCAGACCCCCGTGGATTCCCGGGCCTGGCAGGGCGACCCGTCCGGTTCCGGCCAGACTCCTGCCAGGGTTCACAGGCTTCTTTAAAACTTCCTTCTGGCTGCGAGGTCTCCGTCCCCTCACTATGGGAAGCCTGCAGGGGGATGGTCTTTCTCCGCTGACCTCCCGGCTGCCCCCGATGTGCAGAAGGCCCGCCTGGGGAGCCCGTTCAAAACTGCAGCCTCGTGGGCCCCACCCCAGAGCTTCCCGGGGCACGACCCAGGAGTCTGCATTAAGGAGCCTCTGCAGTGGGTCCTTGGTCCATACTGGGGACAGGCCCCCGCAGTCCCCAGACCCTGTCAACCTCACGTTCCCCTCTCACACCTGCTCCCCGACTCCTCCCTTCCCTGGGGCCCTCCCCAGGCTGCGCCCGGCTCAGGCCTCCTGTTCCCACCATCCTTGTCCACCTCTCAGCCCGGCCAGCACTGGTCTGTCTGCCCTTCGCCTAGCAGAGTCCAATGGGGTCCCCAGTCCTCCCTGGGGCACAGTAGCTGGGGGGCTAGTGGAGGATGCCATGGACTCCAGACGCCGCAGAAGAAATCTGTTCTTGCTGGGGTCGGGTTGGGGCGGGGGGGATTCAGGAATGGGATGCAAGAGACGTCCCAGAGTCTGCAGCACCCCAGACTGCCTGTGGAGGTGTGGGGACCCATGCCCAGGCAGCTGCACCCTCGCCTGGCACACGAGCAGGTTTAGGGATCTAGGCCTGAGTTCTAGACAAGCCAGGAAGAGGACAGGACTCCATGCACCAGCCCTGAGCTCTGTGGTGTTCATGCGTGATGGTGGGTGCTTGGGGTCAGACGCCAAACTGTCATCTGCAAGTGCTCCAGCTGCACCGTCTGTGGGGACCATGACACCCCTCCCTGCTCCAGCCACCCAGGTCATAGAAGGCCCAGGGACTGTGGCCGCTCTTGCTGGCCTCACCCTCTATTCCCAGCAGCCTGCGGGGGCGGGGGGGGGGGTCCTGACCCCACCCACCATCCCGCCGGTCGTGGACTTGAGTGGACCAGACGCAAGGGCTCCAAGTTCACAGATCGAGGTCAGGGAGAAGCACATCTCTCTGTTCTCACAGCCGTGTTGGGAGGCATATATGCCACCTGTCAGAGCCCCAGGTGACCTGAGCAGGAGGCAGGGGCCAACCCAGCAGGCCGGCAGCCACCACACCCGTGGGAGCTCGGGCTAGGAAGTGAGGCGGCGGGGCCTGCCGAGGGTTCCTGGGGATCGGGCAGGAAGCACGGACACGGGTGCGTGTCTGGTCTGGGCTCTTCCCACACAGATGTCACCTAGGTCGACGACCTGGCCCGATGCCACCTACACCCCCCTGTCCACGTGCATGCTCGGGGCAGTGACAGCTGGAACCTCCCAGGGCCTCCCAGGGCCTCCCAGGGCCTCCCAGAGCCTCCTAGAGCCGGGGAGAGTCGTGTCACTTGTGTGTGGTCCCCATGGGAACCCAGGGAAGCCCAGGCTGCAGAGATGAAAGGCCCTGCTGCATCCTCAAGGCCTCACGGCGGCGGACGGGGTGCTGCAGCCACGCTGCCTGACCTGAGCCACCTGGGCTTTCCGGGAGAGCCTGGGGGGCAGCGGGTGCGGGATTCGTGCTGGAATTCGGGGGCACCTGCCAGTCCTCACCCGGGGGGGCCCAAGGCACTGGAGCCAACCCGGCCCTCTCTGGCTCCGGCAGGCCCGAGTCCCCTGAAGAGCTGGGCCACGCGCAGGCCGTCCACACCGGGCACCACCCACCGGCCTGCCCCAGCGCCAGGTGCAGCCGCGCGTGCACCGTGCACCGGCCTGGCCGCGGGGAAGCCCTGAACGACTGGGGGAGGAGCCTCCGCCCCCCTGGGCCGGCACCAGGACGCGGGCGCGGAGGCTCCCGAGGCTCCCGAGGCTCCCCAGGCAGCGGCCGGGACTCCGGGGCGGGGGGGGGGGGGCCTCTCCGCAGGTGCCCCCCCCGCGGCCCCGCGGACTCACGGCGGGGGCGTCGGTCGAGGTGTAGCGCAGGATGACCTGGAAGGGCTGGTGCGCCTGCAGCTCGGGCGGCAGCGTGACGGTGAGCGACGAGCCGTAGTCGGTGAACGGGTCCACGCGGAAGGCCAGCGGGCGGCAGGCGGGCTCGGCGCCCGGCGCCTCGGGGAAGGCGGGCAGCGGGGGCGGCGGCGCGGGCCCGGGCCCCGGCCCCGGCCCCGGCCCCGGCCCCGGCCCCGCGGCGGCGAAGGCGAAGGCGCAGGGCGGCTCGGCGGCGGCGGCGGGGGCGCGGCGGAAGGCGGCCGAGTGCAGGCGCAGGGCCGGGTGCGCGTCGAGCACGAGCGCGCGGGGCGCGGGCCGCAGCGCGCACAGCTCGAGCACCAGGCAGCCGGCGAGCTCGCGCGCCTCGGGCCGCAGCTCCAGGCCCAGCTGCAGGTGGCGGAGGCGGAAGAGCTGCGCGCTGGAGGCCGAGGCCACGTCCAGGGCGGGCGGCGGCTCGGGCGGCGGGCGGGCGGGCGCGGCCTCGGCCCCGGGCGCCTTGCAGCAGCAGCACTGCGCCGCCATGGCCCCGCGCTAGGTGAAATCCATGGGCGGCGGCCGCGCCGGGCCGCGGGGGGCGGGCGAGGGGCGCCGGGCGGCGGCGGCGGCGGCGGCGGGGCGCGGGCACAACAGGAAGTCGCGCCGGGAGCCGCCCGGCCCGGCCCCGAGCCGCGCACCGCCCCGCTCGGGCTCCGCTCGGCCGCCGCCGGGGGCGCTGTGCGCGGGGCCGGGCCGGGAGCCGGGACGCCGCGCGCTCGGGAGCGGGGCCGCGGGGCGCGGGGGCGGCGGCGAAGGAGCCGGGGCGGGGCTGCCGGGGTCCGGGCGCTCAGGACGCGCCGGGGGCCGAAGGAGCCGTGCGCGGGGCGCGGGGGGCCGGGGCGCGGGCGCTCCACGAGGGGCAGGAGGAGCTGTGCGCGCGGGAGCGGGGGCGCGGGGGGCGGGGGCGAGGGAGCCCGAGCCGGGCAGCCGAGGGTCCGGGCGCCCCACGGGAGGCCTGGGGTGGGGGGGCTGTGCGCACGGGAGCGGGAGGCGGGGGCCGAAGGAGCCGTGCGCGGGGCGCGGGGGGCCAGGGGCGCGGGGCGCTCCACGAGGGGCAGGAGGAGCTGTGCGCGAGGGAGCGGGGGCGCGGGGGGCGGGGGACGGTGGCGAAGGAGCCCGAGCCGGGCAGCCGAGGGGCCGGGCGCTCCACAAGGGGCCGGGGGCCTGGGGGCTGTGCGCACGGGGGCGCGGGGACGGGGGGCGAAGTAGCCGTGCGCGGGGGTCTGAGGGCGCGGGGCGCGGTGAGGAAGGAGCCCGAGCCGGGCAGCCAAAGTCCAGGCGCTCCACGAGGGACCGGGGGCCGGGGGGCTGTGCGCACGGGAGCGGGAGGCGGGGGGCGAAGGAACCGTGCGCGGGGGGCGGGGGGCGGTGGCGAAGGAGCCCCAGCCGGGCAGCCGAGGGTCCGGGCGCTCCACGAGGGGCCGGGGGCCTGGGGGCTGTGCGCACGGGAGCGGGTGCGCGAGGTGGCGAAGGAGCCATGCGCGGGGGGGGGGGGGGGGGACCGGGGGCGCGGGGCGCTCCATGAGGAGCCGGGGGAGCTGTGCGCACGGGAGCTGGGCGCAGGGTGCGGGGGGCGGTGGCGAAGGAGCTGTGCGCAGGGGACCGGAGGTCCGGGGCGCTCCACGAGGGTGTGGGGAGCCCGGGACGCTGTGCGCACTGGACAGGGGGCCGGGGTGGGGATTGGCGAAGGAGCAGTGCCCGGGGGAGCCGAGGTCCGGGGCGCTCCACGAGGGGCCGTAGAGCGGGGGACGCAGTGCGCGTGTCCGGGGGCAATGCGAGGGGTGGTTAGGTGGGTTTCCGCGCAGGGGAGCTGTAGGCGGGGCGCCGGGTGCAGAGGGGGCACTGGGTTCTGGGGGCACCTGCAGGCCGAGCAGCCTCCCAAGCCCTGTGCTGTTCTCACCTGGCACCTTGGGGTACTGGGGGCTAGGTTCCTGGGCAGGATGCAGCCTTGGCTTCCCCAAAGCCATGAAGTGTATACACCTGCACCCCCCCCCCCATGAGACCAGTGGTCTGTGTTGTGGGGGCGGGGCCCTTGGGGGCCTTGGAGCTGCCCTTAGGTGAGGGAGTGCTAGTCAGGTGCGGTTCTTTAGATTTCAGTGAAATACAGTTAGGAGTTTAGTTCCTCGCGGGCGTAGCCATATTCAAGGTCTCCCCGAGCGCGGGGTACTGTGTGCTTAGTGGCAACCGTATGGGACAGGGCGGCTGTTCCATCATCACAGAAAGGGCCGTTGGACAGTAGTGCCTTGAGGGCCGGCCGGGCCCTGGAGGCCACATTGTTCAGGGGGTAAGTGCTGGGACGCTTCCAGGGATCTGGCCTGCACCCATCCCACCTTGCAGGGGCCTGTCCAGAGGCCTGGGCCCATGGGACAGGGCTGCCCACCAGTGGGGATGCCTAGTGAGCAAGCATCAGGTGGATCTTGAAGTCATGGAACGAGAGGGGCCCCCAAGATGTTGCCGTTACCCTCGTGTAAGAATTCAGGTCTTTGGGGAGAAGGGGCTCTGAGCCGCGGAGAGCATCCGGGAAGCTCACCCGGCTGCGCTCTGCAGGTCATGGTGTGGGGCAGAAGCGGCTGTGGGGTGAGGCATCATCCCGAGTGGTGTTGAATCCTCCTGGACAGTGTCCCGGTCCGTAACCCATGCGGTGGGGCCCACCTTCCTGGACGGGGTGGGAAGGGTGGTTGGCTCCGAGGACCACGTGCACTGAAGCATTGTTTTAATTCTCCCAGGGGTCCTCTCAGCTGGGGTAATGCAGCCTCCCCGGGGGGGGGGGGGCAGTGGGCCCAAACTCTCCAGGAACCCCAGGGTTCATGTAGGCACCTGGAGAAGGTCAGTCCTATGTCTAAGACTCAAGAGACGAGACTGGTCCTCGCTCAGGTCAGGGGGCCCGCCCAGGTGGCAGGGTCCCAGGGTGCCAAGGGCAGAGGGCTTTAGATTGTACTGCCCGGTTCAGGAGCTTCTCTGAGCGCCTCCCCCGAGGCGTGGTTGGGCTGGAAGAACAGGACTGCACATGCCCACACTCGCCCGCCCTAGTCCCCTGACGCAGGCCGACCAGCCACCGTGCCCTCTTGTCTTCCTGGTACCTGGACTTCGGGGGCAGGGGCTGCATCTCCGTCCCTGCTCTGCGGGAGGGCCCTGGGCATCTCCCTCAGGCCGGTTCTGCACGCAGGGGGGTGGAATGGGGCAGCCCCGCTGGCCGCCCGCTCTTACCACCTCTCCTCTCAGGCTGGGGTGCCTACTACCCCACATTTACGTAGGGAGCCAACACGAGCCAGTGTTCGAGCAAGCAGATCTGTTCTGTAGGACTAAAGCCAGCCCACCAGGGCGCCTCGAGAACTGAGGCCCACAGGTGCAGGGCTCTGGTTGTCCTCACCCCACCCCGTCTTGCCCCTCAGAGCCTGAGCCTGCTCCCTGCAGGCCGCCAGCGTCACCCCAGCCTTCCCCAAGACGCCGCCAGGGGATGGAGGCTGGGGCAGCTGCAATGCACTTCGCCCCTCGCCCCGCCCCGCCCCAGGGGAGGAAGGTGGGAGGGGGCTGTCGGGCTGCGGCTTCTCCCACAGGAGTTTTCACACTCCAGCCTTCTGGTGATCAAACCCCGGCTGGCGTGGGTGGGCTGAGGCAGCCGCCACTGCCCACGCTGGGCCCTCCCCTAACGCTCATGGGCTGGCACCACCGTTTGACTGTGCTGTGCCAGAGACCGGAGCAGCTCCCTGGCCTCACCTGCTGCGGGGGGGTGGGGGGGGGGCAGGCAGAGGTCCTCAGAGAACCGGGCGTCCCGTGAGAGCCACGGTGGGTGGTTCTCAAACAGAGCCGGTGGGATAAAACACTGATGTGACCTCCGGGTGTCTCTGAACCTGGCCCAGCTGTCGCCCGTGCACCTGTTACCCAGAGCCAGGTCGGCCCGTGGGGGTGTCCCATCACAGCTGCTGTGGCATGCTGCGCAAACGCGTGGACCCAGGGCCTGAAAATGGCTCAGCTCCAAGCCACCGCAGCCTCGCCTGCCGAGTGCAGACAGCGGCACAGCTTCCACACGGGAAGGGGGTGATGGCAAGGTGACTGAGCCCGAGGGGCGTGGAGAGAGCAGACGGCCCTGCACAAACATGAAGGTTGGCTTGGCTGCAGCGAGCTGCAGGCGGGTCAGCCAGGGGCACGTGGGCCCGGGAGCTGCGGTCTGGTGACGCTGCGGGGGGCTGGGTGCCCACCTACAAGGTGTGGTACATGCTTGCAGCCAGGGGCAGCGGAGGGTGTCATGCCTGTCACAGAACCCAGGTGCAGGTGTAACGGGTGGGCAAGGGGCCCTTTCACGACCATCCTGGTGCCTCACTCACAAAGTGTGAGCTTCCCATCCCTACAACTTGGGCTCCACTGAATCAGAGTTTTGTTTTGTTTCAAAGGTTTTATTTATTTATTCATGAGAAGCATAGAGAGAGGCAGAGATCCAGGCAGAGGGAGAAGCAGGCCCCATGCAGGGAGCCCGAAGCGGGACTTGATCCCAGGCCCTGGGGTCACGCCCTGGGATGAGGGTGGATGCTCAACCGCTGAGCCACCCAGGGGCCACTGGATCAGAGGTTCGGTTCCCAGGTAAGATGCTTCTACCGGGGACACGCGTGTTCCCCTGGACGGCAGGCTGAGACACCCTGACCATGTTGGGCCCCTCGGGCCGCTAAGGCAACAGGCAAGTCGGGGCTGCTGTGCTGGGTGCAGTGAGTGATCCTGACTTTCAAGGAGCCCCGGGGCGTGGCTGCCGATCAGTGGGGCTGAGAGGAGGTGGAGGAGCTGGAGGCCACAGGGCTGCTCAGGGCCCTTCAGGAGGTGGCTCAGGTCACCTCACCAGGAAAGGCCAGGCTCAGCGAGGTGCTGGCTGGAAAGAACGGGAAATATTAAGCACTAATTATGATATTTTATTAATTGCCCTGTTATGTATAGAGTAGTACCTATTAACCAGGGGCTGTACTACCTGTAATTCACAGTATAACCCAGTTTCTCTTTTTTCCCCTTCTGCTACCTTGTTTAAGGGGTGTTGATGCTGATGAATCTAGTACAGTCTCTAGGCCGTAGGATGCAGGGGAGGGGTGTCTGGACCAGGAGAGGAATCAACACGCTCAGACATACAGGGGCCGGTGCATCTCTGACATGACCGGGGCTGCAGGATGCTAAGCCGGGGTGGGTGCTGTTGTTGAGACTGGGAGGGCAGCAAGGCACAGGCGTGGAGAGCCCCAAGGGCACCCATGCCAGGCTGGCATGAGGCAGCCTCACATCCTGGCCTGTGTGTTGCAGTAGTTACAAGTCTGGGTCCCAGGCCCGACTCTAGAAGGGACCACTGTGAGGTTTGGGGAAAGCCCGATGGCTGGAGCAGGAGGCAGGCAGCCAGGATGGGGCGGGGTGGGTCTCCGGGACATCCCCATCTCCTGGCTCCCTGGCCTTGCTCTCCGGATTGAATACTTTCCTGCCTAAAAGTCCTCAAGTGGTTTTGATTTTCCTGACCAAGGCCTGTCTGGTAAACCTGACCAGGGAAGGGATGCTTCCAGTGCCCTCGGGGGACACACTCCTGCAGTCCGTCCATGGAGACAGAAATACTCGAGCTGCATGTCCGGAAGAAGTAGAAAATGAAACTGTGCAACAGTAAAGAAGCAGAAAACCCCCTCCAGTCAGCGCTGCAACTACCTCCAGCTCCATGCGCCCTGCTCGGGTGGGGTCCTCCGTGAGGGGTGAAGGTCTAGGGCTCACTCTGGGGCTCATCTCCGGTTCGGGAGCCCTGTCCCGAGGGCTCCCCGGTCGGCGACGGCTGGGGCAGGGACTGCAGGGTCGCCTCGTACTGCTGCAGCTGAGACCAGAAACCCGGGTTGGGCTCGGCCACCGGACGGGCGCTCTTCACCGCCTGCGTACAGAGGCGGAGGCTGAACGCGGCGCCGCAGGGTGCTCCCTCCGCTCCGCTAACGGCAGCCCACCCGGGAGGCCTGGCCCTCACCCCCACCCTGACCCCGATCCCGCTCTGGAGGCCAGGCCCACCTGGGAGATCCTAACACCCGGAGGCGCCTCCACCCGGGGACCCACCCCTCCTGAGGAGCCCGTACCCCAGCCCTGGGAGGCCAGGCCTACCTGCAGATCCTGACACCTGGAGGCTCCTCCCACCCGGGGACCCGGCCCACCTGGGGAGCCCGTCCCCTGCCCCGCCCCCGGAGGCCAGGCCCACCTGCAGATCCCAACACCCGGAGGCCCCCCACCCGGGCACCCGGCGCACCTGGGGAGCCCGTCCCCTGCCCTGCCCTGGGAGGCCAGGCCCACCTGCAGATCCCAACACCCGGAGGCTCCCCCACCCGGGGACCCGGCCCTCCTGGGGAGCCCGTCCCCCTCCCCCTCCGGGAGGCCAGGCCCACCTGCAGCCCCTGACACTCGGAGGCCCCCCACCAGGGCACCCGGCGCACCTGGGGAGCCCGTCCCCTGCCCTGCCCTGGGAGGCCAGGCCCACCTGCAGATCCCAACACCCAGAGGCTCCCCCACCCGGGGACCCGGCGCACCTGCGGAGCCCCTCCCCGCTCCCCCCAGGTCAGGCCCGCCTGCAGCCCCCGACACACGGAGGCCCCCCGCCCGGGCACCCGGTGCACCTGGGGAGCCTGTCCCCCGACCCTGGAGGCCAGGCCCACCTGCAGCCCCTGACACCCGGAGGCCCCCCACCCCGGCACCCGGCGCACCTGCAGAGCCCCTCCCCGCCCCCCCCAGGTCAGGCCCACCTGCAGATCCTGACACCCGGAGGCCTCCCACCCAGCACCCGGCGCACCTGCGGAGCCCCTCCCCGCCCCCCCCAGGTCAGGCCCACCTGCAGCCCCCGACACCCGGAGGCCCCCCACCCGGGGACCCGGCGCACCTGCGGAGCCCCTCCCCGCCCCCCCCAGGCCAGGCCCACCTGCAGCCCCCGACACCCGGAGGCCCCCCGCCCGGGCACCGGCGCACCTGGAAGGCCCGCGCCAGGCTGAGGCCGCGGTGCCGCATGAGGTAGGCGGTGCAGACGGCGGCCGAGCGGCTGCGGCCGTTCTTGCAGTAGACCAGGCAGGCGCCGCCCGCGCGCACCGCGGCCTCCATGGCGGCGCAGGTGGGCTCCAGGTGCGCCAGCAGGTCCTCGGCCGGGTCGTCGAGCACGGGCACGCGCAGCTCGGCCACACCGGGCGCGGCCGGGCCGGGCTGCAGGCGCGAGACGTTGACGCACAGGGTGACCCCCGCGCGCGCCAGCAGGGCCGGGGAGGCGGCGGCGCGCGCGCTCCCCAGGAAGAGGGACGGGGCGACGCGCGCGAACGGCGGCGGCGCGGGCGAGGCGGCCCCGGGGAGGTCGCGGCCGGCGGGTCCCGGGCGCATGCTGGGCGGCCGGCCGGGCACCGGGTCCTAAGGGCCGAGGGGCCCTCCGATTGGCCGGGGCGGGCGGCGGCCCGGGGCACGCGGAGGTCGCGGAGCTGCCCGGGCGCGCGGGGGGGGCGGGGGGTGCTGCCGGCTGCGGTGCGCGGCCCTGCGCCTGCGTCTGCGCCTGCGCCCGAGGGCGGGAGGGGGCGCGCGGGGTGCCCCGCGGCACCTGCTTCCTAATACGCTGCCCCACATTCCCCCCCCCTTTTACTGCAAGACACGGTTCATATGAAATAAAGCCATTGGCTGTTGCGTTTTCATCATTTCCTCATAGGCCAGTATTTTTGTTATTCTTCTTAAGTTCTGGTTCATCACTGTAACTTACAAAAACTCACATCCTTTAGGGGTTCCCCGGGTGGCTCAGGTCATGGTCTGGGGTCCTGGGGTCAAGCCCCGAGTTGGAATCCGTGCTCAGCAGGGAGTCTGTTTCTCCCTCCCCTCCTCGCTGGTGCTTTCTTTCTCTCGAAGATAAAATCTTAAAAAACAACAACAACAACAACCCACAAAACACCATTATTATTTAATGTGCATATAGTTGCCACGTATGACTTTAGGAGGTTTTTCTGACGACCGGCGTCATTCAAGGATGTCTTTCCGGGATGCGTTTCGGTGAAAAGTAGCTATCTTGCAGTCCCCTCTACAATGATGCTGCAGTTTCAGTTTTCTTCTAATAATATTCTAATAAAACTTTTTTTTTTCTGATTCATCTATAACAAAGCATTACAAACTGGCTTAACACGACAGGGCTTTATTTTTCCCTGTGTGTTTGGGGTCTCCAAATCTCCCTCTTCTTATAAAGACACTAATCATTTAGTTTAAGGCACATCCTAATCCATGACCTCTTGATTATTTGCAAAGACTTTATTTCCATATAAGGTCATTCACAGGTACCAGGGATTAGGATTTAATGTTTTTGGAGGATGCCATTCAACCTACCGCAGATGGTATGGTTTACTAAGTTTGTAGGACATTTTGAAGTTGACCATTTTACTTTCTCTTTTCATAGGAAAGGAATTCTATTTCTTTTTTTTTTAAGATTTATTTATTTATGATAGACATAAAGAGAGAGAGAGGCAGAGACACAGGCAGAGGGAGAAGCAGGCCTCATGCCGGGAGCCTGATGCAGGACTCGATCCCGGGACCCCAGGATCGCGCCCTGGGCCAAAGGTAGGCACCAAACCACTGAGCCACCCAGGGATCCCCGATTTTTAAAGATTTTATTTATTTGTTTTAGAGACAGAAGGGAGGGGCAGAGAGAGAAGGAGAAGCCGACGGTGCGCAGAGCCCCATGTAGGGCTGGATCCCATGATCCTGAGACCTTGACCTGAGCCTGAGCCCAAATCAAGACCCAGACCCTTCACCGGTTGAGCCACCCAGGCCCCCCTCAAAGGAATTTTAAAGACAATTTAGTATGTACTTCAGTTCCTAAGCTGCAGGGCAGAGAGATGGGACCTGAGCGGGAAGGTAAGAGGTCGAGAGAGAGGGGGGACCCAGGAACCAAGGTGGGAGTGAAGGGAGACGAGAGGTGAGCTGGGAGGTAGAGGGCTGGAGGGAGCACCCCAGAGCCCTAGCCACTGGGGAGGGGCCTGGGCCTGGTTGAGGGGCAGCCCGGGTTGAGAGGCCCAGGCCCTGCGCCTGCACAGAGCCCCCCTCTGCGTTGCAGAACCCGCCAGGCCCCCGCGCGTCCTCGTCCCCTCCCGGCCCCCGCGCTCCTGCTGGAGAGCTCCTGCGCATCCTGCGAAACCCCATCCTCAGGACTCCTCCGCCCAGGCTTCCGTAGCGACGCCTGGGTCCACACGGCCTCTGGGTCGCCTCCAGGAGCTCCCGTCCCGTGCCTCCCACGAACTGGAACGGACCCCGCACACCCCGGCTTTGGAGACCCGCCGGGCTCGGGGATCTCGGTGGACACTTTGGCCCGCTGCGCCTCGGCGGCCCGGGGGCGGGGCCGGGCAGTGGGCGGGGCGCGGGTGGGCGGGGGCGGGGGGCCTTGTGGGCGGGGCGCCGGGAGTGGGCGGGCCGAGCAGTGGGCGGGGCGCGGGTGTGGGCGTGTCGGGGGCGGGGCCTTGTGGGCGGGGCGCCGGGAGTGGGCGGGGCCGGCGGGGGCGGGGCGTGAGCGGGGATTGGCGGAGGCCGAGAGCCGCAGCGGTCACGTGGGCGTGGGCCGGTCTCCAGGGAAACCCGACGCTCTGGGTCCCCGCGCTGCGCGGGGCTGCTCCGCGCTGGCCGCCGCCCGGGCCGACCGGGAGCGCTGGCTGCGAGCTCTCCGAGCGTCGGGGCGGCCCCGCGGCGGGGGTGCGGTGGGGACCCCGGCGGGAGCGCGGGGAGCCGGGCGGGGGCGTGCCCCGGTGGAGGGTCCTGACGCCCCCCCGGGCCGGGGCCAGGCAGGAAGTTTGGGGGCCGGCGGCTCGAGGTGGCGGGGGGGGGCCGCGTGCACCCTGGCGCTGGCTTCAGAGCCCGGGGGCGGAGGGGGCGCCTGCAGCCTGGGGCCCTCCCCGCCGTCAGCAGGCCCGAGAGGCCCTGGGAGGGTGGCTCCAGCCCTACGGGGGGACCGGGACGCCCTCGGGGCGCTGGCGGAGGAGCTTCCAGCAGGAGGGGGCCGTGGGCAGGGTTGGGGGCGTGGGTTTCGGTTCTCTGGGGCGAAGGGGGCTGTGGTTCCCGCCCCCCCGTGCCCGCCCGGAGCTCCCAGGGCGAATGTGGGTCCCTGGCTTTGCTTCCAGGTTCAAAGACGACAAGCATGGAAAATGGTAATTCTTCAGGCTTTTATTACGAAATCCCAAATGTGGGCATCTCCCAAAACCAGCCGGTGGCGAGCAGCTGCACCCCTGCTGCCAGCGAGGACTTGAGGATCCTGGAGAGCTCCAGGACGATGGAGATGTTCTTCAGCAAGAGGTGCGGGCTGGGGGTGGGGGGCTCCCGCAGGGGCTCCCAGGCCCACCCTGGGACCACTCCGCTGCCATCCTGCATTGGGTCCCGGGTTTAAAAACCGCTCAGAGTTATTTTGTGCCTCGAAAACTCGTGTCTGGAGAGAGAGGAGGACCTCCCCTGAGGAACTTACAGCACCGGGGACTGGAGCCCCCCCAATCCTGCACACTCCCTTCAGCCACCCCAAGCTGCCTTTCTGGGTGGGGAACATTTGCTTTATACCGTGGGCTTCCCCGAGCTCCTTCACCCCGCGATGTTAATTGTCGGCAAGAACTGACACATGAGGCCTCCTCTGGGCCCGGGCTGCCCTCAGCGCCTTTTCTGGGCCTCTTGTGAACTCCACCCCATAACGCTATTGTCTGTGTCCCTGTTAGGGACTGAATTGTGTCCCCCCTGGTCTCTCCCACCCCCAGGATTCATGTGAAAGCCCTAACCCACAACGTCATGGTGACTTGAGTTCTTTTGTCAGTGGAAGCTCAGCGTGGGCTTCAGCCCCAGCCACCCTGGCCTCTGTGCTGGTGGCAGTAGGTCTGGGGGCCCCTCTGAGCTCCGGCGCATTCCAGGTGGAGGACTGGGCTGGGGACCCCCACCTGCAGCTGCTCCTGGCCGGCTGCCCCCTGCCATCCCCCCACGCTGCGGCCCGAGCCCCTGGTTGGGAGGCTGCCCTGCTGTCCTCAGGCGAGCACAGCACTCCCGTGGCTCAGCCATCCTCCACGCACCCCCCGCTACACCTGGCCCTGGAGATGGGGCTTTTGGGGAGTACTTAGGTATAGATGAGGTTGTGGGGCCCCACGGTAAGATTAGTGCCCATATAAGAAGAGGAAGAAGCTAAAGCTTTCTCTGTCCACCACATGAAGACGCAGCGAGAAGGTGCCATCTGTGAACCGGGAAGGCGGCCGTCAGCAGGAACAGAGTCCGCAGGCCCCCTCATCTCAGGCTCGTCCAGGCTGGGAGAAATAAATGTGTGCAGTGTGTGGGGGCTCTGTCTGTAATAGTCTGAGAGCACCGACATAGTCCCCCCTTTCTAAAAAAAATTTTTTTTTAGGATTTTATTCAGTTATTCATGAGACACACACACACAGAGAGGCAGAGACACAGGCAGAGGGAGAAGCAGGCTCCATGCAGGGAGCCCGATGTGGGACTCGATCCCAGGACCTGGGGTCATGCCCTGAGCCAGAGGCAGGTGCTCAACTGCTGAGCCACCCAGGCGCCCCTAATCCCCCTTTACAGATGAGGAGAGCCACTGGGTCACAAGAAGATAAGGAACCTGTCTGGTGGCAGAACCAGGTGGCCAGGCCCTTGCTCACCTGGCCAGCTGGCCATTCCCACCCTGGCGTGGGCCTTTCAGCTGATTGGTTGTGTTCATGATTTTCTTGCTTGATCTTAGCATCATTTCCATTTATTTTTTTAAGGAAAGTCTCCATTTGTTCCTTTTTTTTTTTTTTTTTTTTTTTTAAGATTAAGCAGGTAAGATCTTTGCCACGTAGCCAAGTGGGAAAATAGGTGGTGTACGAGTTTGTTGGGGCTGCGACAGGATAGCACAGACTGAGTGGCCCGAGATGGACGTGTGTCATCTTCGGTCTGGAGGCTGCAAGTCGGGGGTGGTTTCTTGTGCGGGTGTGAGGGAGAATCTGCTCCAGGCCGCCCTCCCTGGCTTGTAAGGGGCCGTCTTCCCTCCCTGTGTCTGCGCGTCGCCTTCTCTTTGCGTGTTTCTCCGTGTCCAAGCTTCCCCTTGGCAGAAGGACAGCAGTCCCCTCAGAGCAGGCCCACCCTAATGACCTCCCCGTAACTGGGTCTCCCGTGTGAAGATCTGTGTCCAAGTGCAGCCTCGCCGTGCGGCGCTGGTATTCAGGCTCCCGTACGGGGCCCTGTGTGTGTGTGTGTGTGTGTGCGCGCAGAGGTGGGGCGTGGGGACACAATCAGCCCGTAACCACAGGTGAGCCAAGAAAAAAAACGAACCTAATCGGAGCCCCCGGGTTTTTTATCCTCGTGTCTGCTTTTCCTGGCGTCTTTCTACAGACACATAACAGGGCAAATGGAGGTTCCTGTGTTCACAGATTTTGTGTCCCTCCTCCTCTGGGCGGTGCTTCGTGAGGCCTCGGTGGCTCAGGGCTGGCACCAGAGGGCTGGCTGGTGGAGGGGGCTCAAGGTCTGGGGTTTCCGTGCGTTGAGCGGCCAGCTGGGCCATCCGCCTACACTGACACCGGTCGGTAGACCATAGACGCCCCCGAGACGCAGCGGGACCAAGAGCGCTGAGGCCTCGAGAGGGGGCAGAGGGAGGGGTCGAGCGATGGGGAGTCAGAGTAGGTCCCCTCTTAGGTCAGGGTTTGTACGTTTAGATGGTGTGAGCAGCAGAGAAGCACACGGACCTTGGCGCACGTCCCCTGCCCCTCGCCGTGCACCCCCTGCAGCCTTCCGCCCACCCGCCCGCTCGGTGCGGCTCCGGGCCCAAGCTCCCTCCCCTTCTTTAGACCCGTCGCTGGTCCACGCGTGTCTGCCCCATGTCCGCCTCCTGCCCAGCTGTGGGCCGGGCACTCTGGGCGCGTGGGGGACACAAAGCTCACCAGTCAACAGCTGGAGCGGGGCAGCCCTCCGCTTCCGGGCATTAGAGCTGGTGCTGCCTCCCGGGCACCGGCTGCCTCTCAGCCACGTCAGACAGACACGGGCTTGCCCGCCTCCTGTGCGACCTTGGGCCATCGCTGCACCCTTGTGCCTCAGTTTCTCTCTGCAGAATGGGGGTAGCAACACCCTCCAGCTCAGGGGCTTGCTGGGAGGAGGAACTGAGATGGCGTGTGGTTCCCTGCGCCGTCACCCCTTGGGCCTGTGCCGATGTTGGCCTTCTGTCTCCCGCTCTTCGCCCCTCTAGGGACGTCCCAGATGCCCCAGAGGAGGAGGAGGAGGAGTCCCAGGGTCCCCCCAGGGAGCAAGACCTGAAGGAGGCCTACATCCAGCTGGTGCAGGGCATGCAGGAGTGGCCGGACGGCTGTGTGTACCGAGGGGACTTCGGGCTGGACATGAAGCTGGGGCACGGAGAATTCTCTTGGCCCACGGGCGAGGTCAGTGGCTTCCAGGGCTCCCTCCCTCCTGTCTGGGCTCAGCCAGCGACGCTGGCTCTCTTCCTCCCGCTCCTCCTCCTCCTCTTTTAAGTGAGGGGGGGTCGGTGCAGGGGCAGAGGGAGAGGGGGAGAGGGAATCTTAAGCAGACGCCGAGCCCGACTGGGGGCCGCACCTCGCGACCCCGAGATCCTGAGCCGAGCTGGGCGTCGGATGCGTAACGGACGGAGCCCCCCAGGCGCCCCGGTCTCCCCCTTCTAAGAGGGCCCTGCGGCGGACTTGCAGGCCGCGGCAGGAGGGTGCTGGGCCAGGGTCTTCCCGACCTGGGAAACGTCCGCGGAGAAGCATCCTCAGACTTCCAGGGCCCTGGCCGCGGTTGGCCGGGTGTCCAGGGGGAGGCCTGGGAGCTGTGACCGAAGATACACCCTCGTCCGGGCGACTGTTTTGAAATCTCGAATGACTGTGTCCAAGTTGTATTTCTGTGGGTGAGCGGGCCCTGGAGCCTCAGGGTAAACAGAAGGAAGGGATCTTTTTAGCAATCAAATGACAGCGGTTCTGGAGGCTGCGCAGGGGGCCGGTCCAGGACCCCGGGGGGACGCCGGGAGACGGGCTCTGCAAGCTGCTGCCTGCGGGGCTCCGGGCGGGTGGAGCAGCGGGGCCTGGGGCAGGACCGTGCCAGGCGCCCCGGGCTCTGGCTGCCTCCCCTTCCAGCCGGAGGTTTTCAGAGCGGCTCCTCCTCGCGGGAGGCGGGGCGAGGTCCCCTTAGGGGGCTTTCGCTCAGTAGCTGCAGGGGCAGTGGGCTGGGGGGCCCCGGCTCGGGCCCGTCCCCCGCCTGGAACGCACCCCGAGCTCAAGGAGCCCCCAGACCTCCCACGGCCGGGACGGGGCCAGGCTGGCTGGGGCCGAGGCCGGGGCCGAGCTTCCATCAGCAGGTGCACGTCGCCATGGCGTTGACGGTCAAGCCCCGATCCCTGCGGGGTGTCTGCGGCTTTAGTCCTCCGCTACTTTCTCTCTCTTACCCAACTCTGTGGTGTCCCGGGCCCGCTCAGCCCCCATTCGCGGCCTTGGGGTTCGGGTGTGCTGACCTGTCCGGCGGAGCCCCGGGAGGCCACGGCCAGCCTGGTCCCTGTCTGGCGGGGACCTCCAGGTCCACCGAGCAGGTGCTCGTCCAGCAGGACCTGGAGCGGCCGGGGGACCGGAGGGCGTGCCGCTGCGAGCAGTGGCCTTAAAGGCGTTAACTGTGTTCAGAGGACCGGACCGAGCACGTCAGCTCTGGGGGTCAGATGGGGCTCCCGGGCTGGGCGGAGGGCCAGGGAGAGATGCGGCGAGCAAGGGCCAAGTCCCTGTGGTGCTGCCTTATCCTGGGGACTGGACGGAAGGGTTAAATGTCCCCCCTGCAGTCCTACACAATCTGCAAGTTCAGATTTTTTTTTAAGAGGTGGGTGGACTCTGGTGTGCCCCGCAAACCACGCAGATTAGGTGGGTGTTGGCGGAAGGCGCAGAGTGTCCTGGGGCTGCACGGGCTCTTCAGAACCGGAACTGAGTCCGCACTCATCCCAGGTGGGACCCAGAAGGGCCTTTGCTGGCTCTTGTACCTGGAGAGTCCATCAGCAGGGGCCATGGGGCCCCAGGCGTGGCCAGGTCCAGGGGCTCCAGTGACCCTGCCGGGCACCTCCTCCCCATCTCCACGTGGGGGGTCGTGACTGACCCTCCACCATCTGGTGAGCCCACAGGAGCCGCATCACACCCGCCTGGAGGAGAGGAAAGGCCGTGGCATGCCTGGTCTGGCTTGGGCGTGGGTCCTGTGGCCAAACCCAGGTCAGGGCCGGGGCCGGGGGTCGGGAGCCCTCGGGTTGGCCAGGCTTGGTCCCCTGTGGCTGGGCGCTGCGGTCAGTCCACCACCGACCCTGTGGGGAGTCCTGTCCGCTGCCAGAGGGCAGGGGGGTCGCCAAGCAGGCAGCGGCTGCCATCCCGTTCGTCCTGGGTGGCGTGTAGGCATTGCCCGGCCAGCCTGCTCCTGCCGTGGAAGGAGGCGTGAGCGGTGCCCGAGGCCAGCGCGGTGGTTGGGAAGGGCTCGGCGTGGGCAGCACACTCTTTCTCCGACGTGAGGCCCCAGTAGAGGGGCCAGGCTCAGACGGATGCGCCCCTCACATCCGTGGGCTTGGGAAAGGGCCCGCGGGCCCACATCCGTGGCTCAGTGTAGACGAGTTTTAAATCAAAGCCACGCCGGTGTTCCCAGCCAGGGCCATGGCCTGCTCCTGGGGCCCCACGGGGGGGCCCGAGCTGATGCTCCCCCCACCGCCCGCCCCCCCGCCTGGGCCAGCTTGCCCCCTGTGAGCCCGGGCAGGATGGGGGCTGAGCCTGGGCCAGAGCTCTGAGTGGGGTCGGCCCCCACCCAAACCTGAGCTGGGGGGGCGGGCGGGACGGATCTGGCCCCCGGGGGGCTGACCGCCTGGCACCTGCTCCTTGGGATGCACGTGACCATCTCTACAAACTCGGAGGGGGCCTGCGGCCAGGTACCCCGTGCTGCCCTCACTGCCTGCCTGGCGTGCTGCCCCCCCCAGGGGAGGGGGTTCCCGGAGCCGCCTCCCCAGCACCGCCTGGCACCGGCTCTCTCCGCAGTCTTACCGGGGGCAGTTTTACCGGGACCACCGCCACGGGCTGGGCACGTACCTGTGGCCCGACGGCTCCAGTTTCACGGGCATGTTCTACCTGAGCTCCCGAGAAGGCTACGGCACCATGTACCTGAAGACGAGGCTCTTCCAGGTGAGGGGCGGGGCGCCCGCGTGCGGGCGTGCAGGGCTGGGCCGGGCGGACCCTGGGGTTCAGGCCACGGGAAAGACCCCATTTTCCCGAGCAGGGCCGGGGGTCAGCGCGCTGCGTGTCTTCAGGGCCAGCTGTAAACGCACAGAGATGTCGAGGTTTCAGTCCGTGGATCGTCCCACATGTATCACCTTGAAACCTGCCTTTTTCCCCCGGAGCTGGCACGCCCTTGTCCCTCGTCCGTCATCTCAGGCCACCCTGCAGCAGGGTTTCCTCTGGGGCAGGACACGGTTTTTGGAGACTCAGACATGCTCGCGGACATCGGCAATCTGTCCCTTTTGCTGCGAAGCGGGATTCCATCGTGCGGACGGGATACGGTTTTTACCGGTTCCCCGAAGGCTGCACATTTGAGTTCTTTCAAGTTTCTGGTTCCTACGACCGAAGCTGCCCAGAGCGTTTGAGCGCCGGTCTTCGTGTGCCCGCGTGTCTGTCTTCTCCTTTGGATGAACACCTGGGCGCGGGGCTGCGGGCCATGGGGCGGGCGTACGGTCAGTCTCACACGACGCCTCCGAGTGGCCTTCCCAGTGGCCCTGCCGTCCGCCGGGTCGGCCCGTCACATGGGAAGGTTCTCGCCGCTCCGTGTCTCCGTCAACATTTGCTGCTTTCATTCTAGTCACTCTGAGGCAGACCAATTTTTCTTTCCTAGTTCTTGCTTAAAAAAAAAATTATTTATTTGTTTATGAGTCAGAGAGAGAGAGAGGCAGAGACCCAGGCAGAGGGAGAAGCAGGCTCCATGCAGGGAGCCCGACGCGGGACTCGATTCCGGGACCCTGGGGTCACGCCCTGGGCCGAAGGCAGACGCTCAACCACTGAGCCCCCCGGGCGCCCCAGTTCTTGCCTGTTTATATCCCAGCTACAAAATCGTAGGTTAACCCGAGGCTACTGGGATTTTCGTCTTCGTTCTGTCCTCCGCGTTAGGGTTTTAGCTCTGACATCGGGGTCCGTGGCGGATTTCGCGTTAGCTTCGGGATTCCACGGGAAGCGAGGCCAGGCCTTCCCCTCCGCCGCCCCCGCCGAGGCTGCCCAGGTGTTGCGTGCCCTTGGCTGAGGAGGCTCTTGCTTCTCCACGGCCGGGCTGCGCATCTCTGTCAGGAGCCACATCCGGAGACACATGTCCGGGGGTCTTTCTTCCTGCGGCGTCGGGATTGGTCCGTGGGGGCAGGGTCTGTCCCGATAGTGGTCTCGCCTCCGTTCCCGTGACCTTGGAGAAGATCGAGGACCGTTATTTCGTTAGAGGGCGCGAGACAGCGACTTTCTAAATCTACGACTCCTCCTTCATGTATTAACTTTCATCTACATCGTCCAACCGTCTGGTTACCTGGAGGGAGTTTTACGGGAAAGGCAGCGTGACCCTTGACGCTGCGCCAGTTGTCAGCCAGTGAGGTGACTGCCACTCACGTTCCTCGGGGCTCATCAGGGGGGCCTAGTGGGGTTCTTAAGGATCTTGATAAACTCATGGATTCTTTTTTTTTTTTTATTTAATTTTTTTTTAAAATTTATTTATGATAGTTACACACAGAGAGAGAGAGAGAGAGAGAGAGAGGCAGAGACACAGGCAGAGGGAGAAGCAGGCTCCATGCACCGGGAGCCCGACGTGGGATTCGATCCCGGGTCTCCAGGATCGCGCCCTGGGCCAAAGGCAGGCGCCAAACCGCTGCGCCACCCAGGGATCCCAAACTCATGGATTCTTCATATATTTGGCTTATCTCGGCACATCGTTAAGCTTCTCGATGCCCAGTTGTCACTCTTCGGTCGGGGGAGCCTCTGTGGCTTGGGTCTCGCAGTTGACGCCACTCCAGGAGGCTTTGGTGGTTTTCTTGCCTTTTGCCGTGAGGAGGAGACGCCGGCTCGTCCATATGCTTCCTGCCCTGGCCCCAGAACTGGCCGCTTACCCGGCAGGCCTGGTTCCAACAGTGGGACGTGGTGTTTAGACACCACAGTTTGGGTGCTTATTACTACTGTGTTGATCTGGTTTTCATTTTTAGGTATTTTTCAGTAGCAGATCTAGAAATTCTTTTTTTTTCCCCCCTAAATGAGGAAAGACACCACCAGTTCATACAGACGTCTCCAAATCCAGTTTAGGAGCGTGCAGGGTTTTTACTCAGCAGCCGTGATGCTGTATTTGCATATCTTTTCTCTTGGTCCTAAAAATCATTTCTAAGTATTAACAAAATTTCTTGTTTTATCTCATAAAAGAGTTTCAGAATAATAATACAGCACGAGCACCGCTGTGGCTCCTTCCATCCCGGGCTTGCCCCACGGGAATGTTGAATCCAATCACGGGACACAAGTCCTCTCTGTGCGTGACCTTCCACCTGAGGCTAGAGCTGCGCTCCCTTGTTTTGCTTTCGTTTTTTGGGATTTGACGTTTTAAATCTTGCTTTGATTTTGTTTTATGATTGCGTAAGCAGCTGATGTTTTTCTGAAGGCAAATCTAGCAACCAGGGTCAGCCCAGAGTCCGGCGTCCCTCCTTCCTCTCCTGTCACAGGTGATGGTTTCTGGGGCTTTGTCCTCGGGCCTGCACGCAGCAGGGCGTGCTCTCCGCGCCCCTCCATCGGTCGCCTGACGTCCAGACGTCTCGTGTCCTCGTGGCCGCCTGGGAAGGACTGACCACACGGGCTTTTCTCCGGTCTCTGTTGTGCCATCGGGCGCGGCGGTGACGGCCTGGCTCAGTAGTCACTCTGTGCTGTTGTGGGTGATCTCTGGGACTCGTTCCTAGGAGGGCGTTGTCTGGTCACAAAGTGAGTGTGCAGCGAAGACGATTTCTTGAGCCTGTGGCCTGTTGCACCCTGTTGCACGGCCTCCTTTATTTAGCCACTGTTAGGGTTGTCGTCTGTTAACAGCGTTGTAACAGTGCAACCACGGTATTCCTGGTAAACTGTTGTGAACGTGCGTGTGAGCGTAGCTTTGGTGACGTTGGGATCATCTCATTAGGAGAGATTCCTAGCGGGGGAGCTCCCAGGTCAGCTCTGGGGGCACGAGTGCCCTTGGGCTCCTCATTGATCTGCAGCAGCTGCTTTTCCGACTGCCTGCCTCCCTGCACCCCCTTTTCCTGCTGTGTCCCCAGCTCTCTTTCGGGCCCCTCCGCCTTGTAGTGAACACGGACCCCCTGAGCAAGCCACTCTCGCAGACTGCGGTGGCACTTGGTGCCCCCTTGCCACTCGGAGATCCTTCCGGAAGCACCTCTGCCGCCCCCACCCCACTCCTGCACCACGGGGCCATCCTCCCGCGTTTGACTCACCCTTTTCATTCCTTTGGCTGCTCCAGCCGAGCTGCCTGCGGGTGGGCCGGGGTCGGGGCCTTCCCCCCGAGGCGCCCAGACAGGGCCTGCCCTCGAGCGCCCCACCCGGCCCACAGACGAGGGCGCAGCTGCACACAGTGTCCGTGCGTGTCAGCCCCAGCACCTTTGTCCGGGCTGTCCCCGGCCCTTCCGGGGACCCCCAGGTGGCTTCGTCGCCAGCGCAGGCAGCAGGGGGCTCTCCTGGGAAGCAGGGCCTCTCTCGGAGCTCCCTGTGCACATGCTTCTTTCCAAGTTTCCTGGGGTGGGGGGCAGATTCGCCTTTCAGTCAAGGCTCTCGGCCCTTTCCTCTCCATGCATCCTCCACCCCGCAAACGCCGGCCTGCCCGGTGGGAGCACCCGGGGAGGCCCAGACATCCCTGCACTCTGCCGGGCTCGCTGCAAGCCAGGATTAGCTCCCCCTCCATCCCCCACTCCTCCTGCCTTCTCAGTCTGCACCTGCTGGGGTCTCTGTGACCCGGGGCCCGGGCATCTGGGCCCCACAGGCGGCTGGGGTCCTGGGCTGGGCCCCCTAGTGCTGCGAGGGGTCCCCTGAAATGAGCCCACACGTGGTATCCCCAACACGCTTCCACTGGAGACCCCGGGGCATTCCCCACTTTCCCAGGGAGGCCAGCCCGACCACCCCGGGCCTTAAGTCCTGTCTCTGCTACTGTGTTCCCTCTTGACACGTTTGCTTTTGAGCCCCGTCCCTGGTGCGTCCTGAGCCTCCGTAAATATTTGCTAAGTGAACAAATACATTTCTTAGGGATGTTTTCTTTTCTTGATTTCGAGAACCCGCTGCAGAGCACAGGGCCCTGCTGAACCGTCCCCTCTGCCCCCTGAACTCTGTCTCGCAGGGACTGTACAAAGCAGACCAGCGGTTTGGGCCGGGCGTCGAGACCTACCCCGACGGCAGCCAGGACGTCGGGCTGTGGTTTCGGGAGCACCTCATTAAGCTGTGCACGGAGGTCCCCGGTGGCTTCTCCATACACAGCTACCCAGAGTACTCGGCCTTCCTCACGCGCTCTCCCGCTAGCATCAGTCTCTCCGACGAGGAGCGCGTAGAGCAGGAGCCGCACGAGGGAGAGGACCCCTTTTACTACGACTACAAGCGCTTCCTCCTGGATGATGACCTAACTCTGCCTCCAGAAATGTACATTTACTCCACCGACAACAGCCACCTGCCCGTGACCTGCTCTTTCCGCAAAGAACTAGATGCCCGGGTCTTCCTTAACGACATCCCCCCGTTTGTTGAGGACGGAGAACCCTGGTTCATAAAAAATGAGACCCCTTTGATGGTCAGAATCCAGAAGCAAGCTTACAAGTACAGGTAAGGGTCCCGTCTTTCTTCCCACCTCCGCGTCTGGGAGCCCTGCCCCCCCCCACCCCAGCACACGGGCTGCGCTGCTTGGCCCCGGCGGCCTCGGCACCGGCGGAGTCACCTGCAGGGCTGTCGGTCAGGTTAATGTAAATGTGCTTCTCCCGTTCGACTGAGGTGAGGCAGCCGCGCGGGGCCGTGAGCTGGGCCGTGCTCCCCACGTTGTGAGGACGGGGGTGGGGCAGGCAGGTACCGGGCCATCGGCGCCTGGAAGGAGTGGTCAGGGGGTGGCTTGGTGCGCGTGGGGCCAGGGCAGTCCCTGGAAGAGCCTAGACCCTTGGAAGGGGACGTGGGGCAGGGCCAGCTCCTGAGTGGTGGCGCTGGGTTCAAATCCTGGCTCTGGGACCCCGTGTGTGTCTCCAGGTGGGAGCTCGGGCCCAGCCTCTGTAGGTCGTGTGTGTGACCAGGTGTTCGTGGGTCAGGCATCTGCACAAGGTCCGCGCAGAGAGGAGGGACTGCTATTACCAGACCCCACCCGAGAGCCAAGGGTGGGAGGCCCGGGTAGGCGTAGGCTGGGGGCTGGCTGGCTCCTCCGAAGTGCCTGGGAGACGTGGAGCTGCTCCGCGGGTCTCCCAAGACCGCCTGCCCCCACCCCAGCCCTGGAAAAGTTAGTAGCTACCTGAGGAAACCTGATTTTTTTTTAAGTTAAAATTTTATGTTTTTTTTAATCTAAGATTTTATTTATTTATTCATAGAGACAGAGAGAGAGGCAGAGGGAGAAGCAGGCTCCATGCAGGGAGCCTGATGCGGGACTTGATCCCAAGTCCCCAGGATCACACCCCAGGCTACAGGCGGCGCCAAACCGCTGAGCCACCAGGGCTGCCCTAAAGTTAAAATTTTAAAAAAGATATTATTTATTTATTCATGAGAGACACACATGCACGCACAGAGGCAGAGGCAGAGACACAGGCCGAGGGAGAAGCAGGCTCCATGCGGGGAGCCCGACGTGGGACTCGATCCCGGGTCCCCAGGATCACGCCCCGGGCAGAAGGTGGCGCTGAGCCGCTGAGCCCCCGGGCTGCCCTGAATCCACGATTCTTGGCTGTGTAGGAGGTTATGTGGACACAAGAGGCCTCAGTGTGTGGCGGTGGAGGGGCCATGGGGCTTGCACGATCTCTCCTCAAATAGAAGAGCGAATGGGCAGAGGCGGGATGTGAGTGCTCGGTGCCGAGTGCCAGATCCGCGTGTGTGCCCGGCCGCCTGTGAGAGCCCCTCGCCCGGCCCGCACGGAGGGGCCGCTGAGTCAGGGGCGCGCAGGGTCCCCTCGCAGCCGTTCCTGCCCAGGGCACACGAGCAGCTTGAGCGTCTTCCCCCGTGGGCAGCGCATCGCACCACGGTGCTGCGTCCTCGCTACTGCGACCCGCCGGTGGGCGGCCCTGGGGCTCAGGGTGCCTGGAGAGTGGGCTGTAAGGGAGGAAGAGGCCGGGGCGGGCAGGGTGAGGAACGCAGAGGGGGTGCGGGGGGCCCCGAGTGGGGCCCGGAGCTGGCCCGGCCACCGAAGCCCCCGTTGCCAGGAACAAGAGGGCTCACGGCAGCTGGGGCATGGGCGCCGTGCTGGAAGGGGACCGGAGCGGCTTTGCGCGCTGCGGGCCCAAGGAGCGCTTGGCCGAGGACATGATCCTGAGGGCCCGGGAAGGGAGCTACGACTGGGTCTACGGGATCCTCCGGGACGGGCTCGCCAGCGCCGACGTGGCCGATGCCAAGGGCTACACCGCGCTTGCCGCGGCTGCCGTGAGTCCCCCACCGGGCGCCCCGGGAGGGCGGAGCGGGCCGGCCTGGGCTCCTCGGCGTCAGGGGCCGCGTCCTCCCAGCCCAGAAGCGGGGGGCGCGGGGTCAGGTGACAGCGAGCGGCCCGGGGCGCCTCCACCTTCCCACGCCGTGGCCTCGAGTCGGCGCCCGCGTGGGCCTTGCTCAGGCGCCTGCCGTCCTCACGAGGCCGGCCTCCCGCCTCCAGCTCCACTGTCACAACGACATTGTCAACCTTCTGCTGGACAACGGGGCCGACGTGAACAAGTTCACGGATGAGGGGCTCACGGTGCTCAGCATGTGCTTCCTTCTCTACTACCCATCCCGGTCCTTCAAACCCAACATCGCCGAGCGCACGGCGCCCAAGCCCCAGGTCAGCCCCGCAGCCCCGCAGCCCCGCAGCCCGGCCTGGCGTCTGCACCACCCTGTCCCCCGTCCCCCGCCCACCTACCCCACGTCCCCGTCCCTTGTCCCCCATCCCCTGTCCCCCGTGCCCATCCACCTGTCTGTCTCTTCTCACAACGCCCACCAGTCTCGCCCTGTGTGGATCAGCTTCAGGTGGGGCGAGGGGACATTAAGGCCTGCGGGGCGGGGAGCGGGAGGCAGGGCCGTTGCTGGCACACTCGCTCGGTGTCCCAAGCTCTTGCCTCAACGCCAAGGGGTACGTGTCCCAGAGGAGCCACGTGCGCAGTGGTGGGGGCCCCGAGACCCCTCCTGTGGGCCGCAGGGAAGGAGACAGGGAGGGAGGGCGGAGGGGGGCGGAGGGGGGAGGAGGGAGGGAGGAGGGGGGAGGAGGGAGAGAGGAGGGGGGGAGGAGGGAGGGCGGGCTGGCGTCCAGGAGGGAGGCCCACCTTTGCCCACTGTGAATAGTGCTGCCCGGACGGCGCTGGGCAAGCGTTGGCGTGCGCTCCTGCTTCCGCGTGTTTCCCGTGGGATCTGGGGGTCACACGGTGTCCTGTGGTTCATCCAGGCGCCTCTGAGCCCCTGGGCGCTGCAGGGGCACCGCCATCTGCTGGGTTCCTGTGCCCGGTGGGGCCGCCAGCCAGGCGGGCAGTGCCCGAGGTCCTGCTCCCCGCAGTCCAGGGCCGCCTCGGTGGCCTGTCCCCTGAGCACCGGCCGGGGGGGGCACGTCTATAGGGGCTGCTCCCATCCCTTGGGGACCCTGGCGCCTGTCAGGGCTGTGAGGCCACCCAGTCTGGGACTCGCGTCCACCCAGCAGGCCTTCGGGGTGGGGGGGCTGCCGCTTTCCCCGCAGTTGGGGCCTCTCCTGGGCCGCTGAGGGAATGGCGCACGGTGGGCCCCTTCTCTCACCTCATCCCTTCTCCTGAATTCCTTCCTTGAGGAGACCACCTTATGAGCCTCGGCCTGTGCCCCACGGCGGGCAGAGCGCCTGTTACCCCAACATGACCCCTCTGCGTCTCCAGCCCCCAGCTTCTGCCTTCAGTTCTCTGAGGTGGGAGCACACCAGCAACCGGGGACCTCAGGGTGGCAGGGCCCACGGGCCTCAGGGCCTGACTGCGTGGGGAGCAGGTGCACGCGGGGAGGAGGCCGGGCCCACAGGGTCCCACTGCCCCGGGTGGGTGGGGGGAGCAGGTGCACGCAGGGAGGAGGCCTCCCAGGGAGGCAGGCGCTGAGCACCCCACAGGGAGACGGAGGTGGAGGGTTTGTGCGTCCGCGCTCCTTCTTGGCTGGAAGTTGTTCACGTACAGTAACGAAGTTCAAAGGTGATCGTGTGGACACGGTGGGGAGATCATTTCCACCCCTGTCATCCCCCCTTCGTTGCGAGCTTCCAGGGGCAGGGCCTTCTCCGGGCCCGCGGCGTCCCCCTGGCCGTCGGGGAAGCCTCATCAACTATGGGTGAAGGCAGCCGGAGTCCCTGAGAGCATTTTCTTCGTATACTTAAGGTTCTGGTAAAAATCACTCCTCTACCTTTTAAATTTCTTATTCTGAAAAAACACTGCCCGTACACAAAATAAGAGGAGGCGGCGGCACGTGCAGGAGCACGCGTGGACCGTCGCGCAGACCGAGGCGTCGCCAGCTCGCGGCGCACCCGCCGCGTCCACTCGCCCGCCGGGCCCCAGCCGCGCTCACCTTCAGGCAAGTTCCACCTGTGCGCGCTCGGGCTGCGGGGCCGGCGGCAGAGGACCCGGTCGTCCCTCTGCCTCTCAGCACCCGCAGTGTTGCCAGCGCCCCGGGAGCCCGTGGGGGCAGGTTCCCTGGGTTCCCACGGCGGCACCTCTTTAGAACGGAGGCCCCGCGTCCAGCCGCAGCTGGGCTCACGCACCGCACCGGGAACCTTCCTTCCCTGCGGCCTCCGCATGGGCGCGCCCCTGTGCCCCCTGCACCCCGCGGAGGCCCTGGGCCCGGGAAGCCTCCCCATCTATGGGGGGCACGGAGAGCTGGCCGCACCCCAGCATCTCTGCCTCAGGGGTCTGGGCTGGGGCCCAAGAGCCCGCCCTCCTGGCCACAGGGACGCTGCTGTCCCGGGACCACCCGGGGGGACAGAGCCTCTGAACGGGGCCCCGGGCGGCCTCCCATGGATGTGGCGCAGCCACGTGGCCATCCTGCCCTGTAAGTGTGTAGGGTTGGGGTGCGGGCGGGGTCCTGGATCGAGCCCCTGCTCATCGGGAGCTGCCTCCCCCTCTGCCCTCCCCCCTGCTCACGCTCTCTCGCTTTCTCTCGAATACACTAAATCTTAAAAGTCTCTAGGAGCCACAGTAAAAAAAGTGGTAAACCAGGGGGAATTGATTCTGAGAAGGTATTTTGTTCAACCCGAGCGTATCCACGGGCGAGCGTCTGTGTGAGGAGCGCGAGGACCGAGGCCATCGGCTGTCTGGGCCCACGCTCGCCGGATGTGGCCGGGCTCGTGCCGCGTGGCTCAGGTTTCGGGGCGCTGCCCCCAAGACGTGCGCTTCCCTCCCCTGGTGTCCGCAAAGTGCTTCGGCGTCGTCGGCCCGGGAGCCCGGAGGCGCCGTGTGCGCCGTGCGCGCCGCTTCTTGCTAAAGAAGTTGGTTTAAGTTGTTTAGGTTCAGGGTTGGCGCTCTGACCTCTCGTTCCTTCTAATGGGACGCGTGCCTCCCCTCCTCCCCCAGGAAGCCCCGAGTGTGCCGGTGAACCCCAGCCGCTCCTCCTCACTCCCCGAAGCCGCCAAGGAGCCCAGTTTGGAGGAGTGGGTGCCCATGCCCGGCAGCCAGGAGCAGAGGTCCGTGGTGTCGGGCAGTGAGGAGGACGGCCTCTCCGCGGGCACGCAGCCGTCTCGAGAGTCCCCCGACCCGGGGGGCAACCCTCAGAAGTGGGAGCCTGTGTCGCCGCGGGGCAGCGTCAGCGACCTGGAGAAGGGGATGGTTGGCGTGGCGGGGAGTCCGGACAGGTGCACGCCGGGCAGCCAGGAGACGGACTTCGAGTCCGACGTCTGCGTGCACAACTACACCATCGAGCTGTCCCAGGACCTGCTGGAGAAGAGCGCCCAGGCCCACAGCACGCTGAAGAGCCAGTCCCTCGGCGCCACCGGCTCGGTGAAGGGCACCATGAGGAGGATGGCCCTGGCCATGATCGAGTAGGTCGCTGGAGCGTGAGCGCGGGGGCCGAGGGCCACGCTCGGGCCGGCGAGCCTGCAGGGACGCGGGGGGCCCGTGCCGGGCGCCGCCACCCGGGGTGTCAGGGTGGCCACTGCCTGTGTGGCCCAGGGCTGGGGGCCCAGCTACGACACCGGGGGACAGCGGCAGTGAGAATCCAGGAGCACCGGGGCCCCCGAGGGGGCGCACACGCACGCCTACCCCACGTGCACCCAGAGCCCGCACACATTCGCTGGCTCGCCCTCCCTAGTCCTGCACATTCATACACGCGCTGGCACACGCTCATCTGCACACGCTCGCCCCCTCACCCCCACTCCCCACACGCTGCCCTGCACGTGGTCCTACACACACGCTCACCCGCCCCCCGCTCCCCTGCAGACCCTCAGCCCCCCGCCTCTCCAAGCGCCCGCGGGGGTCCCAGACTGTCGGGGAGTCTAGGGGGGGAACGATCCTCCTAACGCTCCTCATACGTCACCTGTCCTTTCGCCCTGTGACACCTGCCCCGCGTCTCCCATGTGTGGGAACGCACGCGATGCAGCAGTGGGGGCTTCTCAGCCATTAAACCTTGACCCCGAGGCCGGGCCTTTCCGCTGCTGTGCAACAAGCTGGGGGTCTCGAGGCTCGCCTGCTCCCACCCGGCGGGACGGTTCTCCCGAGGGAAGAGCGTCTCCAGCGCAGGCGTCGCGGGGGGCGCTGTCGCCGTCCCCCGAGGGACACCCCCTTACTTGCAAGAATGACCGACTGGCACGCAAGGGTCCCTCGTCCTTGTGCACACGCTGAGCCTCGGGCTCTAGGAGACCCCCGAAGGGTGTGTGGCCAGTGGTGACGTCTCGGCTCTCGAGAGGAGACTTGGATTTTGGACGCTGTGCACCTGTCACCGTGTGCACCCCCCGCAGCGTCCGGTGACACCTGTCAGCCTCGGGGAGAGCTCAGTTCTTTCCACACGACCAGGTCCTGATGTCACAGACTCACCCGGGCTTGGGACCCCTCGCAGTGCTGGATTCTGATGCAGCCAAGTGCACGTTTTTTATAAAAGCTTATTTATGGGTTTATAATTTTTTTTAAAGTGTATTAGTATTTAGGCATTTTTCTCATCTCACCTGTACTGCGGTAGACACGGGTGGGTAGAACCTGCACATACAAAGCTCTTTGGGGTCCTCGAGGGACCTTAGGAGTAGAGAGGGTCCCAAGGGCAGGGCGTTTGAGCGCCGCTGCTCTGGGCTGACCCGGCCTGCCCACCGCGCTCTTGCCTGCCCACCTGCGGCTGCGCTGGCGGCGGGGTCAGCGGGCCGGGCCGGACCCCCTCTGGTCCTGCTCCCCTCCCGCCGTACAGCCCGCTTGGCTGCTCAGCACGTGCTCCTCCGTCCCCAGTGGGGCTGTCGTCCCCGCCGGGTCTGGGCAAGGCTGCCCTGCTGCTGCTGGCCCCGCGCTGCTCGTAAGGGAGGTGCAGTGCACGGACGCACGTGTGTGGGGCGTGTGTAGGTGTAGGTGTGTGTGTTGTACACGCGTGTGTGGGACATCACGGTGTGCAGGCTGTGCTGTATATGCACATGCATGTGTGATGTGCACGTGTGTTTGTACCTGTCATGTGTGTCCGTGTGTGCACGTGGTGTACGTGTGTGAGTGTAGGTATGTCCCATGTGTATGTGTGTGTGGTGTGTGGTGCGTGCATGTATGCACGTCTGGGTGCAGGGTCGTGCCCCGCGTGTACTAGGTGCCCATGGCCCCCGGGGAGGGAGGGCTGGCCCCCAGCTTGTGCCCTATGTCACAGGTGACGGGAAGGCTGAGCGGCCACCCAGGGCTGACGCAGGCAGGGCCGCGGGGCCTGGAGCCTGGTGGGGGTGGCCAGCTCAGGGTGGCGACAGGGGGCCGCCCTGGGGCAGGGCAGGGGCCAGAGGTCTCGGGAAGGCGGGGCCGCGGGTGTCCTCGGGCCAGGCTGTGCCCGCCGGGGCTCCGAGCACCTCTCGTGACCCGGGCAGGGTGCTGTCCTGTGCCTGTCCTCCGGGCCGTGACCGTGTCACACCGATCCTTGCAGATGCCGAAGCCGGTGGCAGACCATCAAGCTCCTCCTGCGCCGGGGCGCGGACCCCAACCTGTGCTGCGTGCCCATGCACGTCCTGTTCCTCGCTGTGAAGGCCGGGGACGTGGCCGGGGTGAGGCTGCTGCTGGAGAACGGCGCTGGGACGGACATCCGGCTCCCCGCCGAGGTGGGACCCACGGGGGGCTGGGGGGCCCGGGGGGAGCGGGGCAGGCTGACGGGGCCCCGGTGGAGAGCTCAGAGCCCTGGTTCTGCAGTGTCCTGGCGGAGCTGGGCTCGGGGGTGCGCTCGGGGGTGTGCTCGGGGGGCTGGCCGGGGGCTGCGGATGGCCCTGGGCTTCGGGGCGGTCGGCTGCGTGCACCTGGCCGGGCTCTCTCGCCTCCGTGTGGCCGGCATGTCCCGACAGCACCCGCAGGGGGCCAAGGGCTGCCGTGGGTGGTGCCGGGCCCGGGCGGGACTGCAGGGGGCAGCCGGGTGGCCGTCCCCGCGGGGGCATCCGGAGTGGGGGCCGGGCAGGACGGCAGGGCGCCTGTCGGAGGGAGGCGGGGCCGCTGGCTAACGTGCAGACAGGCCCCGGGGCTGCGGGCCTGGAGGTGGGGGCCCGCGGGAGCCGACGCGGGAGCGCTTCGTTGTCCCACACATCGCAATGAGGCCGGGAGCATGTGGCCGTGGGGTGTCTGAGAGGTGGGGCCGGGGGCCGTGTCCTGGGAGCCGGCCTCACCCGTGCCCGTGTCGCCTCTGCAGCTGGGGGCCCTTACCCCGCTGCACATCGCAGCCGCCCTGCCGGGGGAGGAGGGCGTCAAGGTCACGGAGCTGCTGCTGCACGCTGTCACGGATGTGGACGCCAGGGCGGCCGACCAGGACGACGTGTACCAGCCGGGCAAGGTGCGCTGGCCTGGCTGCGGGGCGGGGGTGCTGCGGCCCCAGGGCCCTCCCGTCCGAAGTTCGGTCTCACGCCACTGTCCCCAACGAGCTTGACTAGTGCCCCGTGTGCCCCACGCGGCCGGGGTCTTGTGCGCGGCTCCCGGGGCAGGAGCCCGGGTGGGCAGGGGACCGGCTCTGAGCCCCTCCGCGTTTCACTCCGGGGACCCGCAGCCGCCGTCTGGGGACGGAGGCCACTGGCTCGTGCTCCGCGCCGAGCTCGCACCTGCCGGCGTCTCCCGGGCCAGCCTTCCGCCGGGACGGGCGCAGGGCCAGCACGTGTCCCCTCTGCACGCAGCTAGACCTGCTGCCCTCGAGCCTGAAGCTCAGCAACGAGGCAGGCCCCGCCAGCGTCTACCACAGCCAGCGCGCCTCGGCGCCCGACGAGGGGGGCAGGACGGCTCTGCACGTGGCCTGTGAGCGCGAGGACAGCTACAAGGTGCGCGGGGCCCCTGCAGGCGGGCGGCGGGCGGCGGTGGGCGCCGGGTGAGGGCCCGTGCGCGCGTGCATGTGTGTTCCGCGGGCGCCTGCCTGTGAGCGTACGGGCACGTCTGTGTGCGCGCCTGTGGGTCGGCGTGGGGGTGTCTGTGCGTCCTGCGCGTCCTGCGTGCGTGGGGTGGTCACTGCAGCCTCGCCGGTCACTGTCACCGACCGTCCCAGGCCGGGACTCCCTGGGCTGTGGCCGGTGCCTCCTGTCAGCCTCGGGGATTTATTGTCAGCAAGCGGGTGCGGGGACCTGTCGGAGGAGGGCCGGGCGGTTGGGGAGGGTGTGGGGGTAACCGGGAACCAAATCTGGGCGTGGTGCGGCCAGCCAGCGCAGCGCGGGCCAGTAAGCCTGGGTGCACTCAGTAGACCGAGCCTCAGTTTACCCCAAATGAAAATGGTAGCCAGCCGCTCGGGTCTGGGGTGTGGGTGGTTTGCCCCCGCACAGGGTGATGATTGTGGGGGTGTGAGGACCTGCATGGGGGTGGGCGCAGGATGAGGCTGGGTGGGCGGGTGGGCGGCCCCCACTTCAGTTCGTCCCTTGTCAAAGCCTCCTGGGGCCCAGGCCAGCACTCTGCCCATCGTGTCTGCTCCAGTGGGGAGGACGGGAGAGGGAGGCCGCCTTGGGCTGACACCTGGCCGGGGTGGGGGGCGGAGGAGAATGGGCCTGGAGGTGGCCCAAGCAGCCCCCTGGGTCTGCCCCTGCAGGGGGAGCGGCAGCCTGGAGGAGTCCTTGTGGCGGGGGACCCGCAGCACCCGCGGGAGAGGAGGAGGGAGAGAAGGGCAGGGACGGCAGGGACGGGCCCTTCCCACGGGGTGCACCCCCTTTGCTGGGGCCGGGCTGCTCCTGCACTCGGTGCCCTACACGACCCCTGAGCCCCGGGGCGAGGCACGTTCCTCTGGCCGGATGGACCCGCGCCGGCCTTGCTTCCAGGGTCACGCGGTCCCGACAAGCTTTCCAGCCGTTCATGCATCATGTGTCCCTTCCTGTCTTGTGTTGGAGACTCGGTATGTTTAGGAAACATCTTCCCAGTGTGAGGATCCGGGCAGCCTCGCACCCACCGGGCCGCGCGTCCATCCAAAATCCAGGGCGCTCCCTGTGCGCCGGGCAGGGGCCCGTCTGGAGGAAATGGCAATTAAGCGGCAAACTTGATCTTACGGCGTTTGAGTTAATGGTCAGCGTGAGGAGCCCCTGGGAGTCGGGGCCCCCTCAAACCTGTGGTCCTGCCTTTCTCCCCACCCAGTGTGCCAGGGACGTAGTCCGGCTCCTCCTCTCCCACAAAGCGAACCCCAACATGCTGTGGAGCGGCCACTCCCCACTCTCCCTGTCCATCGCCAGCGGGAATGACCTGGTGAGCACCTTGCACACCCCCTGATGGCGCTCCTGCAGTCTCTGCCTCACCGTGACCCCCTCCCTAGTCAGTCTTCGGGATTTGCTGCTGTTGGCGGCAGCGGGGCCGCGTGGATCCCTCCCCGGGGGATGGAGCGCCTCAGAGAGAGGAGGGTGTGGAGAGGGAGGGGGGCAGTGAGGATGAGGGTTCAGCTGGGGGACGCTCCTCAGGGTGGGTGGGTCACCCCGCCTACCCCAGGCATGGACCCCTCGGGGCCCTGGGAAAGGCACCCTGGCCAACGCCCACCTCTGCCGCTGGCAAGGATGTGTGTTCACCGTCCACCCGTCTGCCTGTCCGTCCACTCATCCACCCGCCCACCCGCATCCACCCACCCACTCACCTAGCCGTCCACTCACCTACCGACCCACACTCACCCCCCAGTGTGTCCTTCATCCCTCCCTCCATCCGTCCATCCGTCCATCCTCTGTCCATCCATCTGTCCATCTATCCACCATCCTTCCATCCATCCATCCTTCCATCCCTCCAATCATCTGTCCTTCTGTCCTCCATCCATCCATCCCTCCTTCCATCATGCCACCCGTTCATTCCTCATCCATCATCCATCGTTCTTTGTTCCTCCTTTCCTTTTTCCTGCCATCCATCCGTCTGCAATACGTGCCCCCATTCATCCTTACATTTAACTGTTGTTTTGTGAGACCCACTGTGTGCCAGGGAGGCACCATTGCAGGCATTAGGTGCCAAATAAAGCAAGGTCCCTGCTCTCAAGGATCCTACATTCTTTTTTTAAAGATTTATTTATTTATTTATTTATTTATTTATTTATTTATTTATTAGAGAGAGAGAGAGAGAGAGAGAGGCAGAGACATAGGCAGAGGGGGAAGCAGGCTCCCTGCAGGGAGCCCGACGTGGGATTCGATCCCGGGTCTCCAGGATCGCGCCCTGGGCCAAAGGCAGGCACTAAACCGCTGCGCCACCCAGGGATCCCCGGATCCTACATTTCTAGTGTGGGGGACACACCATAATCGAGTGTGTCACAAAATTTCCGGCGGTGATAGGTGCTGTGAAGAAGTGACAGCTGGATAAGGAGTAGAGAATGACGGGGACAGGCTGTTTTAGCGGGTGGCCGGGGCTGCTCGGTGAGGTGACATATGGGCGGAGGTCTGAGGAAGATGAAGGCGTGGGGGCTCCTGTGGTCCTTCTGTCCCTCCTCCCTTCCTCTGTACCCAGAGTCATTCACTGAGCACGTCATAGGGGCACCTGCTCTGTGCCCGCTCGGGTGCGGGGGGGGCGAGGCAGGGTCGGGAGCTTCTTGGGGAGAAGGAAGCTCTTGAGAGCCACACGCCAGTGCATCTCACGTCCAGCCAAGCGGCGGTCACTCCTGGCTTCCTAGTGGCACCGGGGCCGGTGGCTGGGGACACAGCAGGGAACAAGCGAGATGTGCCCCACTCGGCGTCCGGGCAGGTGGTCGCAGCGACTCAGGTGCCTAAGCGGCAAGGGCAGGCTGGTCCCAGGGAGGAGGGCTGAAGGGACCCACCAGGCCGTGTGCTGCCCCCGGGCTGGAAAGCACGACCCGAGCCAGGAGCTCTCTGCAGCCAGCGGACAGCGCGCAGAGGAAGCGCCAGACCTGGGCTGCCGGGGTGCGCGGACCCCGTGCCCCAGCATCGTCCTCTGGGCCGGGCGGCAGTGGCACCTGTGGGTGGCAGGCACGCGAGCCCCGGGTGTGGCGGTCACTGTGCTCGGTGCCGCACAGCCTTGGTCCGGGGGCTCCCTCCGCCGGCGAGGAGGGGGGACCTGGCGGGCGGTGACGAGCCCGTGTGTGTCCAGATTGTGAAGGAGCTGCTGTCCCACGGAGCCGACCCCAACCTGCTGCTGACCAAAGGCTTGGGCAGCGCCTTGTGTGTCGCCTGTGACCTCACCTATGAGCACCAGAGGAGCACGGACAGCAAGCTGGCCCTGGTGAGGGGTGAGGCTGGAGGGGGCGGGCGTGCAGGGCAGCGGGCCTGGTGTGTCGGGTCTCAGGGTGGGGGGGCGTGTTGGACCCCCGGCTCCACCCTCACCCTGGCAGGTAGGGCTTCAAGTGACCTTGCTCTGTGATGTTCAAACACCTGAGAAAGAACACCAAGTTCTGGCCCTCAGTATTACATGGGCCTAAAACTGCAAAGTTCAAACCCATTCAGGGGGCGGAGGGGCCCATGCGCGGCGTGGGCGGTGCAGCCTGGGTTTCCCCTGCTGGGCCAGGGCCGCGCCAGGCCGGGGTCTGCGGTTGTGCAGAGGCTCCCAGCTAGCTGTGAGGCCGCGGAGCCCCCGGGGAGCCCGGCCTCCCTCCTTGGGGCGGAGGGCGCCTCCCTTGGGTGCCATTTGCCGCGGAATCCGTAATAAGCCACTCGTGCCGCCTCTGAGCACACTCGTGTGTCATCGAGCCTCCGGGACGTGGTGGGGCCGTGGGGCCTGAGAGCAGCCCAGCCTTGATCTACCCCATGTCCACCTAACTTCTCCTCTGTGGGGTCAGCCCGTCTGTCCTGTCTGTCCGACCGCGGACTCCCCGGGTGGCCTCCCTGGGCCGGATGGGCGACTGTGGCCCTTGGGGGCAGTACCTGTCGTCCTGCTGGGCCGCTGTCCTTGGGCTGCCGTCCTGCCTCAGGTGACGTGGGGCACAGCTTCCGAGTCCTGCGTCCTGGCAGGGGGGGCGTCCACGCGTGTGACACAGGCTCTGCTCTGCTCAGATCGACCAGCTGATTAAGTACGGGGCCGACATCCTGAGGCCGGTGAGGCTGACGCAGGGGGACAAGGTGGCTGTGGGCACGGCCGTCGACTACGGGTATTTCAAGTTCTATCAGGTACGGCTTTGTGCATCCCGTGGGGGGCGGGCTCTAGGGCCGGGGCCTCGGGGTCTCTCGGCGAGGCTCGGCCACAGGCCCCCCCCGCCCCCGACCGAAGCCCCCCGCCCCCGGGCCTCCTGGGAGGGAAGGCCAGGCCACCCTCTGAGCGTCCTGCCTGTGTCCTGACTGCGGCTCCGCAGGGTCCGCCCCCCAGGGTCCCCCTACGGTGGTGGCCAGGCCCCGCGGTCCCTGGTGGTGACCGGTGCTGTGCTGCAGGACCGGAAGATCGCCCACTGCCCCTTCCACATGCTGACGCCGGCAGAGCGGGAGGTGTTCGTGGCGCGGAAGAGGCTCCTGGAATACATGGGCTTCCAGCTGCGCCGCGCCGTCTTCGCCAAGGAGAGCCAGTGGGACCCGAAGGTGCTGAACCTGAGCAAGAGAGGTGGGTGGCAGCGGGCTCGGGGGCACGTCGTGCGATCCCCGCCTCCTGGGGCAGCGTGGGCGTCGGGGCTGTTTGCTGAGGCCGTGGGGGACGCGCCAGGGTGGGACCGGAGAGGCCAACTGCGGCCCCCTCCCCGGAGGTCAGCAAGAGTCATGGAGGGAGGTGGGGACACGAGCTGGGAACAGAAGCCCAGGGCTCCCTCCCCAGGGGGCACGTTTGCCTGGTGCCAGGGGACACCCGCTCTGACTTGGCACCAACTACCTACCGCCTGTCCTGCTGCCACAGGTGGAGGGCATGACACCTGGGGGACAGGGTCCTGGCTGAGCTGCTCAGGCTGCCGTGGGGCCTCGTGTGGGAAGGAGCAGGGGTGCACGACAGCCCGGCAGCCCCAGGACTTGTGGGGGGCAGGCCCCGCTGCTCCGGAAGGCGGGCAGCTGAGTGTGACTTCAGGACACTCTGGGCCCGGTGGGCTGGTCAGCTCTGGGACCGGAGGAGCAGGGACCTGCCCCGCCCTTTCCTCAGGGAGCCACGTCCTGGGGGCTGGGATGGCGACTGTGCCCCTGCCTGGCGCTGCTGGCTTGGCTTAGGGGGCAGCCCTCGTCCTGAGGGCCCCACGCGGTCTGGCTGGAGGGAAGGGCTGCAGGGTCATTTGACTTGGGAGACAGGCTGACGGATGCGGAGAAGGATCTGGAAAGTACCCAAGTGCACACAGGGAGTGTGCTGCTTCCATGTGGCAGTGACGTGGCTCCTGCTCCCACAGAGCACTGCCCTGGCCACCGGGCCTCTGTGCCCCAACACACCTGGACCTCTGCACCTGGCTGCCCCACCCCTGCACCTGGCTGCCCAACCCCTGCACCCTGGCTGCCCGACCCCAGCACCCTGGCTGCCCGCCCCCCACCCCAGCATCCTGGCTGCTGGCAGCCAGACCTTGGAATGAAAGAATGGTTTAACAACAACAACAAAGTCAACATAACACCATATTATTAGACTGAAGAAGAAAGATCACATAATCATTTCAATTGATGTAGAAAAAGCATTTGACAAAACCCAACAGCTTTCGTGATAAAAGACATACAGCAAACAAGGAATGGAGGGGCCCTTGCCTACCTGATTAGGGGCACCTACGAAGGGGTCCAGCTGACTCAGACTCCACGGTGGCCGTTTGGGGCCCACCGTGTGCTGCTTTCTCCCTAAGTCAGGGAGGCTGCTTTCTCCCTAAGTCAGGGAGACGACAGGAATGGGTTCTCTCTCCATTTGTTGGGCGTTGTGCTGGCGTTGCGTTGCTGGCCAGTGTAACTAGGCAAGAAAAAGAAAGTCATTCAGATTGGAAAGGAAAGACTTAAGCCATCTCTCTTTGCAGAAATTATCTTGCAGATTGAAAATCTGGAGAATCCACTTTTTAAACTGAGACTAATATTAAACTAAATATATAAATATTAAAATATCACTATAAATATAAAACAATTACGCTATTAAAACTAAGGAGTGCGTTTAGTAAGGTTGCAGAATATAAGATCAATATGCAAAGATCAACTGCATGACTATAGCATTGCAGCAAGCAAACCAAAAAAGGGATTCTAAAAAGTTTCATTTACAGTAGCGTCAACAGAAATAACATACTGGTGAATATGTTGAACAAAAGCAGTTCAACTTACTCTCTAAAAACTACGACACGGTGCTGAAGTTAAAGGAGGCCTCAGTACATGGGAGGATATTTCCTTATCAGAATCCCACTGCCGCCTTTGTACAAATTGGGAAGCTGATTTTAAAATCCATATGGAAGGATCCCTGGGTGGCTCAGTGGTTGAGCGTCTGCCTTTGGCTCAGGGCGTGATCCCGGGGTCCCGGGATCTAGTCCTGCATCGGGCTCCCTGCATGGAGCCTGCTTCTCCCTCCTCCTGTGTCGCTGCCTCTCTCTCTCTGTGTCTCTCATGAATAAATAAATAAAATCTTAAAAAAAATAAAATCCATATGGAATCACAAAGGTCCCAGAGTGGCTAGCTATAGCAAGCTTGAAAGAAAAAAGCAAAGTGGAAGGACTTGTACTTCCTAAATTCAGACTCACTGCCAAGACAACAATAAAAACAGTGTGGCACTGGCGTGAAGACAGACACACAGGCCAGTGGAATAGAATACAGGTCCCAGAAACAAATACGTGTGGATGTCAGTTGATTTTCAACAAGCCAACGCTTTTTAACAAGGGTAAGAACAGGACTTTCAACAAATGGTACTGGGACAAGTGGTTATCCAGACACAGTAGAATGAGGTCTGACCCTACCTCACACCACATACGTTTAATTCAATTTGGACTGAAGACCTAAATGCAAGAGCTTAAGATATAAATCTCTTCAAAGAAAATGAAGGCACAACTCCTCACAGTCTCATAGTTGGCAGTAAACTCCTAGATATGACACCAAAAGCATAAGCAATGAAAGAAAAAAATGGATAGATTGGCTTTCACCAAAATTAAAAATTTACGTACTCCAAAGGACACAATCAAGAAGATGGAAAGACAGGGCAGCCGCCTGGAGCCCAGGGTGTGATCCTGGAGACCCGGGATCCAGTCCCACGTCGGGCTCCCTGCAGGGAGCCTGCTTCTCCCTCTGCCTGTGTCTGCCTCTCTCTCACTCTGTGTCTCTCATGAGTAAATAAAATTTTAAAAAATATTAAAAAAAAAAAGATAGACAACCCACGGTAGGGGAGATACATCGAAACTCATATATCTCCTAAGGGACTCGTATGTAGGATAGATTAAAAAATCATACAACTCCCTAATAAAGACGAATAACTGAATTTAAAAATGGGCAGAGAGCATGAATAGAAATTTCTCTGAAGAAAGACCTACAAGTGGCGAACAAGTGCATGCGAAGATGCTCCGTGTCGTTAGCTCCCAGTCATGCACAAAGCGAACTGCACCGAGATACCGCTTCACACCCCCCAGCGCGGCTGTCGTCAGGAAGTCGGTAACAAGTGTTACGGCGACGATGTGGGCAACGCAGAAGCCTCCGACACCGCTGCCGGGAAGGGGAAAGGTGCAGCGTCCTCAGAAGGCGGCCTGGCAGTTCCTTAAATGCTCCTCACAGACTTACACTATGGCCCAGCAATTCCGCTCCCACGTTTAGACCCGAGGGACGTGAGAGCACACGTCCACACAAACCCCGCGCTTGGATGTCTATAGCAGCAGCATTTACAAGAGCCACAGAATGGAAACAAGCCAAACGTCCGTGAGCTGACGAATGGAAAAGCAAATGGTGGCACAGCCACGCGATGGGGTGTTACTGATCCACCAAAGGGAGTGGAATACCCGTGGGTGACCCTCAAAAACATTTTAAGCAAAAGAATCTAGGCACCGAGGGCCACACACACACTGACTCCACTCATAGGAAACATCCAGAATCAGCAAACACACGGAGATAGAAAGTGGGTCGTGGTTGCCCAGGACTGGAGCGACGGCGGCTACCAGCCTGGGTTCCGATTTGGACCCGCGAGCGTGTCGTGCAGTTGACACGGTGCGACTCGGCCGGACCCTGAGCCGTACAGGTCCACAGAGGTGTCCGGGTCCCGCGCTCCCGCTAACGGTGCCCCCTGCCCTGCCCGGGGCGCGAGGCCGTGGCACCGCCACCTGCACCTCCAGTTCTGCCTCGCAGGAGCCTCGCCCAGAAGTTTGCCCTGGTGCCGCGTGGCCCTCACGACCGCGGCTTTGACTCCACGCACCGTGTCACAGAGCTGGCCTCCTGGGCCCACGCTCTAGCCGCTGGCGCCGCTGCGGTGCAGCCCTGGGTGCTGGTGGGTGCAGGGGGGGATGGAGAGGAACGAGGGGCCCCTGGCTTCTCTGCTCTTGTGGCCAGCAGGGCTTTGTGGGGTTCCTGCCGACTTAGAGGTTAGGTGGCCTTCCTGGGGAGGGTGGGCACTGATGTGCTATTTAAGGAGGGGAAGGGGGACAGTAATTGGAGGGGGCCTCACGCCCTTGGTCCCCAGCCCATGTGTACTCTGCTGCCGGCCCCCAAGAGCAGAGCCAGGAGGCTTCACTCTGGAGAGGACTGTGGGCCGGTCAAGGCCAAAGCCTGGTGGCCCTTTATCTGTGTGGTGACGGGTGCACTGAGCCACCCCAGACGGCAAAGACGCAGGGGGGCCAGGAGGTGCAGCTGCGCGGCCGAGGGTGCGGGGCAGAGGGAAGCCTTGGGGCCAAGCCCCGTCCCCAGAGGCTGTGGACTCCCCCGCGGCCCTGGCCCTGCTCAGACTTGCCAAGGGGCTGTGAAAGGCTTGGGGGACCCCCGCGTCCCCACAGTGCCGGGAACGGGCTCACCGCGGGACAGTGGTTGAGGTGGGCAGCTCGGGGCCCCTGTGCCCGCGGGCGTTGCGGCATGGCCAGGGGACCCACGGAGGCTGACGTGCTTCTCTGCCGGCGCAGCGGAGCTGACCCCCTACCAAAGGATGAAGCGGAAAAGCACCAGCGTGTCCAAAGCCCTGCACTTGGAGGAGCAGGAGCTGTAAGTGGCCGACGGTGGCCGTGCCTGGGCCGCCATGGGGGGCAGAGGGGCACAGCTGCACCCGTGGAGTGGCCCAGTGGGCTTGAACCCAGGCTTGCTGTCCCAGGGGGTGTCCTGCCCTGGGCCCCTGCACCCCTACCGCCCCTCCAGCACCGGCCCCTCCCTGGGACCCTGGCTCTGCACCCACCCTGCTGTTCCAGACCTTGTAATCCCCGAGGGCATCCTGGGAGGTGCCCGCGCCATAAACGCTGGAGGGTGGCAGGGGGTGATGAGCGGGCACAGGCCGGGGGTTGTGTCCGCCCTGGGGCCCACCCGCCCCTGAGACAGAATGCGGTGTGCCAGGCTCACCCACAGCACCGCGGTGTGCCTGCTGGGCCTGCCCCCCCGATGCTGTGGCGCAGGAGGGTCCCGGATGCCCTGCGTGGTCACCCAGCTCCGGCGGCTTCCGGGCTCAGTGTTTCCTGTTCACGGCCTTGTGCCGGGCCCCCTGGACAGGGACTTCGTGGGGCTGCCCCTCAGCACTCCCTCGGGGGACGGCGGGGCCCAGGTGGCGGGTACCCCCCGACTTCCCTGCTGCTCCCTGGCAGGGTCCCGTTCTTCAAGTTCTGCTACCAGTGTGGCCGCTCCATCGGGGTGCGCCTGGCGCCCTGCACCCGCTGCTACGGGATCCTGACCTGCAGCAAGTACTGCAAGACCAAAGCCTGGAGCGACTTCCACAAGAGGGACTGTGGCACCCTGTCGGCCATCGGTGAGTCCGGGCGTCAGGCGGGACCCCCGCCTTGGGGTGGCCGAGCGAGGTCTCCCTTGTTCCCCGAAGTCTCGCGGGCTCCGGCGACTCTGCAGACCTCCCAGGTGGGCCTGGGGTGCAGACAGGGAGGGCGCAGCGCCCACTGCTCCTCCCCTGGGCGTCCTGTGCCCGTGGCTCCTTGGAGGTGGGTGCGGCCTGGGCCCCACAGAACCGGGACACCCGACCTGGTGGCTCCCCCGGAGGCGTGGGGGCCCTGGGGAGGCGCTGCTTGCCCCGACCACAGGGTACTTGGCCTGGGCGCTGCATCTGGAAGCTTCCACCTAGCCCACCCTCCCACCTCCCCTCTTTGGGATGACCTGGGAGGAGCTGTGGGCATGTGGGTGGTGACCCGGTCCCAGGGGAGCTAACGGTGAGCAAAGCTGTCCCCTGGGACTGGGCCAGGCGGGGGGAGGCGCAGGGGTTGCTTTGCGCTCTCCCAGAGCCTGTCCTTGGTGTGGACGGACAGACAGGCGGGGCTGACCGGGCCTGGCGCCTGGGCCCCCGAGGCCTTTCCCCTCCGGGCTCTGACTCTCCGTCCTCTCCACTCCCTTTCCGTAAAATGGGGCTATAATAACAGGCTCCGCCTGCGGGGTGCACGTGGATCTGCACCAGGCTCCCTGGGCTTGGGGGCCCCAGGCTGGGAGTCCCCCTCTTTGGAGACACTGAGTCATTGCCATGTGCAAGCATGAAGCCAAGCAGGGCAGGGGTGGGGCCCTCGTCGCCGCACGTGCAGCGGGGAGCCCGGGGCTCGGAGAGCTGAGGGGGGTGCCAGGTGACGGCCCGAACGGCTGCAAGCTGCGGGGCCCGCAGGGAGTGCATGCCCGCCGGGGGCTGCGCCCCAGCCCCCCGGGGGCACGGCGCAGGCCCCTCACCTCCGTCCTCCCTGCCAGTTCCTTGTCCAGGGCCCCACCTGGAGGACTTGCCATGGAGGGTGGAAGAGACTCAGTAAGGAGCCGCACCCGGCGCCCACGGCGTGGGGAGGGCCCGGCGGCAGCCTGTGCCTCGCTGCCTCCCCACCGCGGGCACCCACAGCTCGCGCGCCTCCACGCCGCTGGCCCGGCGTCGTCTGCCTACTGGCCGGAGTGTGCCCCGCGGGGCTGTGTGGCACCGTCTCCCTCGGGACCTCACAATAAAGCGCCCTTGGGTGTGAACCCTCTCTGCCTTGCTCCAGCTCTGCCCCACGAGCCCGGGCTTCCCCGGCCACTGGCACCAGGCGTCCGTGGGCCGCGGGAGGGCGGGTGGATGCGGGTCAGCGCGCTCGGGAGCTCCTGCTGAGAGGCCACTCGCGCGCCCCGGGGGCCTGGGGGCTCTCCGTCTGCCTTCCTGCGGGTGCCCAGGGCGCCATCCCCTCCACGTGCACTTCCTGGGTGTCGGTGCGGGTCCGGCAGGCTCTGGGGCGGGCGGTGGGTGTGAGGGTCACCCGTGGTTGAGACCTGGGGTCTGGGCGGGACTGAGTCAGGAGCGCTGCACCGGGGTGATGGTGGGCCGCGGGTGGGCGGAAGGGGGCGGCGGGGACTGAGGCCTGAGGTGTGCGCGGGCCAGTCCTGGCCCCCAGGCTGCCCTCCCCTCTCCTGGGGGCCCTCCCGGGAGGCGGCGGCTCCCACCACACCTGCCAGGGAAGGAAGTGCTGCCAATGAGCACCCCTCAATTTTGAACCGATCCGTGTTGACGACGAGAACCTGGAGAGGACGCAGGTACACGCGCCAACGGTTGGTCGGCGATGATGCTGGACCCGGAAATGGCCACTGGCAGCACCTTGGCGTGTCCTTCCGATGGCGTGTGCCCGCGCTCACATTGCACGTACGTCACACGCGCCGCTCCTCGCACTTCCCACGCCGCCCGCCACGCCCGTCTGGACGCGGGAGCGTGATCCGTATGTTCTAAGCTCGACCTCGAATCTCTAGGGCTGTTACATGTTTTTCTGCAACGTAAGGTCCCCCCAGGGAAAGTCGTATTTATTCCCATTACGCGTGCAACACAGTAAGGAAAAGGCAAACCGCGACAATCGTCCCGGTCTTGCCGCTCAGGACGGGTAAGCTGCACACGCTGGGTTCTAGGCTGTGCACGGGCGCGCACGCAGAGTGCACGCGCGTGTTGCATGCGTCCGACTGGTTTTTCACTAAGTGGCTCACTTTGTCACCCTCCCCGGCCTGCCCGAGGCGCTGGGTGCGTCCCACCACCGTCCTCAAGGCCCGCAGGCACCTGCCCCCCCCTTCCACCTGGTTTTCCTTCTAGAAGAATTCAGAGGTTGCACTTTCAGATTTCAGGAGCCTTCGCATCGTCACCCTGGGACGGGTGCTGCAAGCGTGTCTGCCCCGGGACACCTGGCCGGGGTCCTGAGCACTGCCTCAACCTCCCGCCTCCCGGGGATTCACGCGGGACATGAGCGTCCCCCCACGCACCCAGGCGGGGCCGCGGCGTTCAGGCTCCTCCTCGGCTCCGGCTCCCCTTACCATAGAGGCCCGCCGACCCCCGCCGACCCCCGCCGACCCCCGCTGACCCCCTCCGGCCTCCGAGCGAGCGCTCCCTCCCGACCCCACGCCCTCCCTGCTGCCTCTTGCGGCGGGTGGCGGGGACCCTCTCTCGGTTTGAACTTTGCTCCGTGGAGTTTCTCACTCTGTTGTCAGGTGCACGTGTCCTGTCCTGCAGGGCCCGGTTCGCTGGCCGATTAGTGCCCAGACCCAGGTCACACAAGGCTCGCCCACACTCAAGAACACTCCGCACGCACCTGCATTTTACTGATTTTATGATCGGCCGGAATTCCTGCGTAAGAGCGAGAGCCAGCCCGCGGGGACGGTCCCCCACGGCTCGCGGCGACGGAGTCCTCCATCTGCCGGGCGCAGGGGCAGGTGTCGGGCGGTGCCCCCTCCCCGGACACCCCTGCCCACGCTGCGCGCCCCCTCCCGCCGGCGTTGCCCGCGAGCTCAGATGAACCGCGGACTTGGCCCGCCCGGTTCAGGTGTGTGGTGGTGCAACCGTCCTGCTCGTCAGCGTGACCGGGAGGCGTCTGGCATCCTTGGTGGCTTCAGGCTTCCGGGCGAGGCTGTGCCGTCGGGGTCCAGGTGGACAGGTTCCCGAGCAGAGAGCCCCCCGAGGCGGCCCTCGGGGTCCCCGCTCACCCGCAGCCCTGCCTTCAGCGTCTGGCCCAACCAGGCACGTCCAGAACTCCTGCCACCGCCGCTGCCTCCTCTCCGTCCCTGCGGCCCCGGGCACCTGCAGCGGAGGCCAGCCCCTGTTGCTCCTGCACCCACCTGCGTCCTGCCAAGTCCTTTGCGGCGCCGTCTCCCTGCACCCATTGCTCAAGGTCCCCTTCCGACGGCTCTAGACCCCCGTCGCTCCCACCGGGCCGTGCCCGCCTCCCACATGCCTGTGCCCCCTCCTGCTCCCAGGAGGCTGCTGCGGAGTCCTCTCCCGCTTCTGGGTCGTGTGCATCGAGCGCTCCCGGCCCAGCGCTGACCGCCGGGCTCTGGGCGCCTGCGCCCCGTCCACAAGATAACCAGCCCCTTCCCCGCTGGCTGTCCCCGGAGAGCCGCCCTGTGGGGAGATGCCCCCATTGCCAGGCTCCAGCGGTGCTGTTCCCGCCGCACCTCAGCCGCTGGGAGGACCCGGCTAGTGCAGGGCCCTTGGCTGGTCCCGGCAGGACCGTGCGACCCGCCTTCCTGCGCCTCTGGGGGGACAGGCCCTGCCTCCCCGTGCCCTGGGGCGGCTCCCTGATTCCCATAGGGCCTGGCACCGGGGCTCCCGTGCTGGTGGCCGGCGCTGCGGATGCCCACGGGGTGCAGTGAGCCAGAGGCCAGCCCCCCAGGTCCTGAGAGCCACGGGCAGCTGGACGGGTCTTCCGACTGTGGGGGCAGCGCGGGCCTCAGCTGTCCCTGCACTTGGTCCCCTCCGCAGACCAGGTGGTGGTTCCACTTGGCGAGTGGGCCGAGGGGCTCCTGCCTGGCACCTGCAGAGCACAGCCCCCTCCTCAGGAGGTTCGGTGATGCCGGGCCTCGGGGTGCTTCTGCTTCTGCTCTCGGGGTGTGGGGTTCCCGGCTGCTATGGGGGACCCGCCTCCCTTCTCCTTGGCTCCCTGTGAACCTGGGAGCCCTGGTCGCTTAGCCCCTGCTCCACAGTGGGGGTCCCAGCAGTGGGGGTCCCAGCAGGACGAGGAGGCTGTGCCCACCCAGGCCCCACGCCAAGCTGCCACCCGTGTCCCCGCTGGTCTGCGCCCCAGGAGCCTGCAGGCCGCTGCTGTGTGGGCTCCCCCGTCATCGGGTGTGGGAGCAAGGTGGTGGGGGTGTGTGGCCCGGGGCGGAGCGCAGACCCTGGGGGAGGGGAAGGGCCCGGCACAGAGGTGGGCAGGGGTGCGGGACGGAGGGGCGCTCGGGGGAGAGCCCGCTGCTGAGAATGCACTCGCGGCCCAAGGAGGACGGACGGAGCCCTGGGGTGGATGCATCCATCGGTGGGGAGGCTGCGCTGGCCGTGCCCTCCCGGTCGGTGGGTCTGTGCGTACGTGTGCGTACGTGCGTGTGCAGAGCGGTAGTTGGTGCGGAGCGGAGGGCTGGGTTGGGCAGGGAGGGGGCTTACCAGGCAGCCTGTGGGGGGCAGCTTGCTGAGGGGGGGCGGAGACCAGCCCACCCACCTCCCTCCCTGCCGCTGCCCCGGCCGCTGGCTCGTGAGCGTGCCCAGACCCTGCTCAGCGTCCCCTGGGCCTCTGGGCTCCGCTCGGCCACCTGCCTGGACTCGGGGTCCTCCTCTCTCGGGCTGGGAAGGGGAGGCCGCCTACCTCCCGATCGGAGAGCGGGGTGCCGCCGGGTGAGCGAGCTCCGACGTGCCACGGCCCTCGAGGGAGCTGCACTCCGGCAGAGTCCGGGTCAGATGAGGGGCAGCGTCAGGTGAGGGGGCCTGGGGACGAAGGAGCAGGCGGCGGGTGAGGGAGGGAGGCTGAGGCCGAGGAGCCAGGCGGCAGGACGGGCGAGGGGCGCTCGGGAGGAGGCCAGGTCTGGGGGTGGGGCGAGGGGAGCCGTCAGAGGGGCTGCCGGGCTTCCCTTAGGTCGGGGAGCCCCCTGGGCCGGCACCGCTGATGCCTTTGAGGGGAAGCCCCGTCCTCAGGGGCAGTGGGGCCGGGTCTCGGGGGACCAGGCTGGCTGCTGCTACCCCTCCCGGGCCCCGCACCTGGGCTCTCGGAGAGTGGGCAGCGGCCCGCGGGCTGGCCAGGGGAGCTCAGGGAGCCGGGGGGGGGGCAGATGCCCGGGGGTGGGGACAGGGCAGCCTCAGGGGCCCGAGGGGACCAGCCAGGTGAGCCGGGACGGAGAGGGGTTGTCAGTCTGGAACGCTGGTGACCACACAGAGGGCCTGGAACCCACGGTTGTCAGGGTTCCCCCGGAATCCAGCCTTCCGCGGCCTCTGGGGAGACGGGCCGTGGGGTGGCTGGGCGGTCCCGGGAAGGCCGCAGAAGGCACAGGCCTGGGGCTGCGGGTCCCCCATCCTGCCCTGTCTCCTTCCTCTGGCCACCGCCCCGCACCGACCACAGGCCAGGGCGTCCAGCTTGGCTTCGTTTGTGGTGTGCGCTCTTTTATTTTAAAGGACCGCCGCCCCCCCCCCACCCCAGCCCCAGTTCCCTTTAGCAGCTTCAAGGCCCTCAACCCTGAACATTTAAAAAAGTGAACACGAGACAAGGAGCCCCTGAGGCAGCAGCACTCGGGGGACATGTGTCCTGCGAATCGTGGGACGAGACGCCACGGCCTGCGCGCTTACCCCGCCCCCGGTCTCCCTTTCCGTTCCTGTGTCCCTAAGGGACGCGAGGGACTGTCCCACCGTGGCACCGCCCGCGGCCCCGTGCTTGGGAAAGCCCCTCTCCGCCTTCCCTGACGGCGAGATGAGCACGTTTCCATAAGTAACCAATAACCATCCGGTTTATTAGTTAAAGACCTGTTTATGTATTTGAGAGAGGGCGAGGGCGAGGGCGAGGGCGAGGGCGGCGCGTACCCAGGGGCTGGGGCAGAGGGCGAATCCCGCTGAGCGGAGCCCACTCGGGGCTGGAGCCCACGCCCCTGAGCCCAGGGCCTGAGCAGAAAGCAAGAGCGGACGTTCCCGACCGCGCCACGAGGTGCCCGCTCCTGGCGTTGTTCGCGGGGCACTTGGCGCCGTGTGTCTGGGCCCGGCCGCCGCGGGGTGCGATCGCTGCCGTCCTCACCGCAGGAGCCTCCGCTGTGCCCGCCGCCCTGCGTCTGGCCCTTGTCCGGAGGACGCGTATCGGAGCCGGGCTCCGGCGAGCTGGCTGTGCCCTGGGTCCCGGGTCCCCGCGGCCTCCGGGTGGGGAGCGGGCGTGCACAGCTGGTTCTCACTCGTCCCCAGCGCACTAGCTGTCGCGAGGGTGCGGCGGCCGCAGGGCCCGGTTGACCCTCCTGCGCGGCTCGGCCAGGGCACAGCGGGTGATGCCGTGTGCTCCCCGGGTGGCTCCCCTCTGCGCCCTTCTCCAGAATGTCCTCCACACGGACTCAAAGGGCCTGGTCGTCTGCAGCCCGGGCCGCACTCAGGCTTTCTGGGGGGAGGGGGGTCCAGTCCACCTCCCAACTCCCGGCCGGACCTGCTTCCCCCGCCTACTGGCCTGGGGGCACCGACCTCCTGCCAACCTGCTTCCTGGGGGGTCCTCACCTCCTGTGGGGGATCCCCTCAATCCATGGGGTCCTTGCCTCCCGTGGGGGATCCCCTCCTCCCGGGAGGTCCTCACATCCTGTGGGTGATCCCCTCCTCCCAGGGGGTCCTTGCCTCCCGTGGGGGATCCCCTCTTCCTGGAGGTCCACCCCTCTGTGGGGGGATCTCCTCCTCCTGGGGGTCCTCGCCTCCCGTGGGGGTCCCCTCCTCCCGGGGGGGCTCCTCGCCTCAGCTCCAGGTGGTACGGTCCCCAGCCTCCTGTTTTCTCCTAAGCAGCGGGCTTGTTCCAACCCGCGGCCCCCGTGTCCGACCCCACACCACACTCCGCGCTGTCTGCCCAGAGCCTGCGGGGCTCAGCCTCCGGGCAGGGGTGTCTTTGGCCGGTTGTAAGCTGTGAGCTCCCATCCGGGGGTGTCCCTCCCCGTCCCCAAAGGTGTCTCACCCTGGCTGCGGGGAGCCCCCCTGGTACCTGCCGGGGGCCACGGGAACCCCTGCTCCGGGAGCCGCTGTTTCTGGGCTGGGCCCTGGCAGCAAAGCTTTCCACCCCCGCCGGCAGGGCGAGGTTCCCTTCCTCCCGGAGTCCACGCTGCCCCGGCAGCCCCCCACCCCGGCCTGCAGGGCCCCCCGCCCCGTCCGGTGCCCACAGGCGGCTACTGACTGTCCTGTGTGCGGCTGCGGTGTGGGGCCAATGTCCTCCACGCCGGGCGCTGCCTGTGCTTTCCTCCCGCTGGGGGGAGGTGGCTGGACCCCGGGGGCTGCTGCCAACCCCCTTCCCTGCGCCCAGGTGGGGCCCCGGGCTGACCCAACGCCTCCTGCTGGTCTGTCCAGGCCGCGAAGGAGGGAGGGAAGTGTGGGGTGTGTGAGGTTGGCCCTTGCCGGGTCCCATCTGTGCCCGTCACCTGCCCAGACGCCGCCCCTCGAGGCTCGACCCCCGACTTGCCCCCCGTTGTTCCCGGCCGGAGCGCCGGCCCCCAACCCGGGCTCCCCGTGTTCACTAAGGTTTCAGGGCAGGGGTCTGCTCCCCACCCTGAGCGGAGCTGGGGCTTCCATTACCAACGCGATCTCTGGGCAGAGGGTTTATCTCCAGGGAGAGCCCTCGGGGCCTGCCCGCGGCCCCCCGGATGCCCGAGGCCCGGATGGGAGGGAGAGCCAGGGAGGGGCCTCCCCACGACCAGCCCCGGGTCCGCCGTGGGCAGGGTGGGCCCGTCCCCGCCACCCCACCCCGTCCCGCGCTGGCCCACCTCACTGGGGGCCCTTCTCACCCGCAGGGAATATGAACTCGGCTCCGTTTACACAGAACTTCCAGAAGCCCTCCAGGCTCGTGGCCGAGAAGGTGGGCCAGAAGCCCAAGCCCCGGAAGCCGTCGAGCCGGTGAAGCTTCACGTACAACCATGAATGAGCGCCCAGCGCCCCACCTGTTCTGTGGACTCCGAGCAGGGCTGCCCAGTGCCCCAGGGACGGAGGCCTTCACCCCCACCTGCCTCCCCGGGAGCAGCGGGGCCGCCCAGCCCACCCAGGACCCCCGGCAGGGGAGGCGGGGGAGCCCACAGCCGCCGCTCTTCGGGGGAGGCCACTGCTTGGGCCAGGCCAGGGGCCACCAAGGGGCTGCAGCCCCAGAGGAGCCGCGTCTTCCCTGCCAGGGCGGGCTGCCCGGACCCCTGTGCTGGCCGGGGGCGGGGGGCGTGGGGGGGCTCCTGGCCGCTGCCTCCGAGCACTCCAGGCCCGAGGGGACAGAGAGGCTTTGTCAAATGTCCGCCGGGCAGACCAGCGTGGCTGCAATTCCCAAATAAAGTGACCCTGCAGCAGCTCTTGCTTCCGGGCTGGCCTCTGGGCCCCACCCTGGGGATGTTGCTGAGGCCGGTGCCCTGGAGGGGCTGAAGGGCGCCCGCGGCGGGGGCGGGGGGGGAGAGGCTGGCAGCTTGCCCCAGTTATGATGCAGGACTCCAGGCGGCCGGGCAGCCGGTGGGGCAGGAGGTGGCTGCCCTGGCGAGGCAGCAGGGCTCCACGGCCCATCGGGACGTCCAGCCGGGACAATGCCGGTCCCCAGGCGCTGGCCTCCTGGGCACCTGAGGCTGCTTGGCGGGAACCGGAACCTTCCAGGCCATGCATCGGGACGGGAGTGCAGAGCAGGGCAGTGGACAGCGGGCGGGCCTGGCCTTCTGCTTCCCCGGGCAGTGCGTGGGCCCAGGAGGGAAGTGGAGACGCCGACCACAGGTCCCCACCCACCTCCCCGCGAGCCGAGTCGCGTCCTCTGCGCACAGCCCGCCGGCACGTGCTCACCCGAGCTGGGCAGGATGGGTCACGGCGGCCACACAAGCTCTCCAACCTTTTATTCGTACAAGGACTCAAGAGCAAATGACGCCAGTCGACACCGTGCAGCAGGACACAGCAGGCCTGGCTACCGCCCGGCCGGCGACTGTGCCGGGGCCACCCCCTCAGGCAGGTACAGCGCGGGCCCCCGGGGGGAGGTCCACATGTGGCCAAATGCTGGCGTCCGGGTGCACGGGCGGCCGCCCCCGAGCCCCTGAGAGTCCAGCGGGCCGTCACCTACGGGGAAGGAGGCCCCAGGCCCGGGCCCTGGTCTGGCACGAGCAGGGTTATGACGGGGTGGAGGTGCCCGTGGGGCTGCGCGGCCTGGTGGGGCACAGCGGGGGGCCCTGAGCAGCGTGAGAGGCAAGGCAAAGCAGTGCTAAGGGGCCTCGTCGGGCCCGGGTGCTGGTTAGGACTGCGTCTCTGGCCACGGGGGCTCAGCACCCCCCGGCCCTCGAGGGTCCCCTTGCCCGAGCCCCTCTCTGGCCGGGTCCAGCAGCAAGGGCCTGGGAGGGAGGGAGCTCCGGGGCCGGGGGGCTCGACAGCCTGAGTGAGCAGGGGCGCCCCAGGTGTGGGGAGCCCCAGCCTTCCCCAGCTCCGGGTGAACAAGTAGAACACGGGTGTGAACGTATGTACGTTTGGAAAAGCCCTTAACTGTCAAAGCGCCGCCCCCCCCCCCCCCCCGCCCCACTGCAGCCGCCGGCCAGGAGGGACCCAGGCGGGCCTCTGGTCAGCAGGGCCAGGTGTCCCCTCCAGCCCCGCCCGCGTCAGCCCGGGCTGTGGGGACGAGAGGCAGCGGCGTGGGCGGGCGGCACCTGCGCACAGCGGCCGTCACCTAGGGTGCAGGCGTGGGGCCCGCGTTTGAAGGGGGTGCCCACAGCCACACGGGGCCGGCCTGCTCTCCTGGGATGGCCAGGGTGGGCACCCCCATCCTCACACGAAGGTCCGCCAAGTGCCCTGATGCGCCAGGGCGTGACCACCGCGGCCACCTGCGCGCCCCGGGGCCCTGGCGGCTGGTCCTGGGGAGGAACGAGGTCCACCCGCGCTGGTGGGCGAGGCTGCCTTCCTGTTGGCACTCGCCCGGCGCGGAGGCCTCTGGGGCGCGGCGTCGCGGGGCCCTGGTGAGTCTGGAGGCGTCATGCATAATCTCAAGGGCCCTGCTGCACCCCGGAGGCCAGAACCCCGAGGCCCCCCCGGGATGCCGAGGCGCCGAGGGGTGGGCCTCGGTTCCCGACCGTGGAGCCTGGCAGTTCCCGCGGGAGGAGGCAGGAGAGGAAGGCACAGGCTCGCGCTCTCCAGCGGGAGCTGGGGCAGGCGCAGGCGCAGGCGGGCAGGCGGGACGTGGCCCCCGGCAGCCCCCGGGTCCCTGAAATACATGGCTTTTGGGGACATTGTTCCTGGCTGACCTGAGGGCCTCATACAAAATTAAAAGCCAGGGTGGCGGGCGGAGCCAGGCCGGGGCGGGGGTGGGGGGAGCGGCACCCCCGCCCCACCCCCGCGCAGTCACGGGGCTGGGGGGCCCCCGCCCCGCCCTGTCCTGCCCCGGGGCCTCTAGGCCGAGGAGAATTAAATATCATCTGTTCTGCGTTTTGGCAAAGTCAGTTCTTGGCCTCGGTCCCTGGGGCCTGGGGCAGTTACCGCCACGTGGGCCTGGCAGCCGAGAGGACCAGGGACAGGAGCAGCAGCGGCAGGGACGCGCAGGGCTGGGGGCAGCTGGCGGCCGACGTCTTCTGGCCCTCCCGCTCCGACAGGCCGGGGAGGGCGTGCGTCAGGGTCGTCCGCGAGCTGGAGCTCTTCTTGCTGACCCTCCGGTCACAGAGGTCGTCCGGGCAGCTGTCCCCGCTGCCCGAGCCGCTGCTGTCGTCGCCTGGGGAGGAGAGGAGGCTCCAGCAGGCTGGCCCCGCTGTGGACCCCGCGCCCCGCACCCCGCCCCGGGGGCCTCCCGTGCCAGGCGATGCCGGCCCCACCCCGAGCACAGCTGCCCGACCCGCCCGGGGCCTGCCAGGGCCGGATGCACACCCTGGGGACTGGGGTGCGTGTGGAGCGGGGTGCTCGGCGTCCACGCCTGGGCAGCGGCAGCAGCCCAGGACCGGGGAGGGTCCCTCCTCTGTGCCCGAGCCCGCCCGCCCCCGCCTCCCGGTCCCGGGGGCCCTGCCCGCACTGGCGTCCTGGAAGTCCACGTCATTGCCGCTGTAGGCGCCGCGAAGCCGGTTGGTCATGACCTTCAGCTGCATGATCTGCTGGCGGACGGTCATGTCGGGCTTGGTGATGTCCACCTCCACCTCGGGGTTGTTGATCTGATTGGCCAGGCCGTCGCCCATCACCTCTGGGAGGTACCTGGGGGCCGAGGACAGGCCCTGGGTCACCGCCCGCTCCCTGCAGAGGGGCACTTCCCCGGCATGCCTGAGACCCCCGTGGCCTTTGGGGGCCTGCCAGGAGCCCAGAGTGGGGAGCGGATGCACTGAGCGTGGTGCTTGCTGCAGGGAGCTGGGTCCTGCTGCGTGTCCGGGGTCGGGCATGGCCCTGTGCATGCAGCACCTGGTGCCACGGGCCAGGCTGGGGACCCGGGTGAGGCCACAGGGCCGGCCAGCCTGCGGTCAGCCAGGCGGCACCCACCTGCCTTTGGCCATGCCGTTCCAGCAGCGGTCATCGCTGGCGCTGCTCATGGCCATCTTCTCGCTACACAGCATGCCGGGGAGGCTGATCCAGAAGTCCTGGGCGTCGCGGAGCTGCGTCTTGGCCTCCGAGACCTGCAGGGCAGCGGTCAGGCCATGGGGCGCCCCGCTCGGCCCGCCCGCCCCGTCCACCCAGGGCCCGGTGGCTGAGGGCCGCTCACCAGCTTCTCCAGCGTGCCCGTGGGAGGCTTCTCTTGTAGCACCAGCTTGCCCTGGCGCCGCTTCTCCTCGGGTCCGGAGCCCTGAGGGTTCACCTTGGGGTTCCCACAGCCCTGGATGACCTGGGGGCAGAGCACAGGGGTCCTGGAGCGGCACGAGGCCACACGTGGATGCCCCTCCACGCCCACGGTCCCCGCCTGCCCGCACCTTGGCGGTGAGGATGTCCCTGTTGTCCTGGAGGGCGTTGATGGCTTCGGCCAGCCACAAATGCACGCCGCCGATGACGCTCTCTGCTCCGGAAGGGCCCCAGAACTTGTCGGTGATGAGCACCATGGAGTCTGGCACAAATACGAACACGCGCACGCACATTTTGTGAACACACACATTAGCCACCCGCTGTCGACACGTGGGCTCAGGCGGGGGTTGACGTGCACACTCGCGGCCCGCCAGGGGTCCGGGCGTGACGTGTCAGCTCCTACGTGCGTTGGCGTGTATCTATGTTGAACGCACGTGTACGGAAGCTTAGGCGCGTGCTGGCACGTACAGAGTTGGCCCACCGTGGGCGTGTGCGAGCTCACACGTGCTGGCTCGACTCCCATCGTGACGTGTCCACGTTACACGTATATTGATGTGGTCAGGGGCGGCCCACTACGTGCCAGCAGGCGTCCACGCCGGCGGCCCGCACAGGTGCTGCGTGTCCGCGCAGTGGGGCGCCTGCCCCGGGGGGGGCCAGGAGCCACGACCCCACGGGGCTGCATACCAGGCTCTGCTCGCCGCAGCCTCCCCATCCCTCGACCCCGGGCCCACTCCCCTCCCGCGGTCCGGCCTGGCTCTGTCCCCTCCACCCCCCCGTGGGCCCCGGGCCGCTCAGGCGCAGCTCAGTGACGGCTCACCCAGAAGATTCCTCCACTCGGCGTCGAGGTCGGCCTGGTTGGCCAAGCAACCCTTGAGCACGTTGCGGCAGTAGTCGGGGCAGGGCCGGGCGCCGGGGACCCCCAGGCAGTGGGCGCAGTAGGCCAGCTTCATGACGGCCCTGGAGCACTCAGGGCCCAGGGGCACCTGGGGAGGGAGGCAGCCTGAGCCCCGCCTTGCGGGTGTGCGCGCCCCCCACGGAGCCCCGGGGTGGGAGGGGGCAGGGGCTCTGGGCAGAGGTCAGGAGGCCGCAGCTCCGCCCCAAGCACCGTGCGCCCTCCGCCGGGCCCCAGCCCTCCTCAGGGACCCTGTCTGTCCTCAGATGGTCACGCAGGCCTCCCAGTTGTGGGGTCACTCGTCCTCATCACTGCTGCCATCGCGGCACGTGATTCCCCAGGATACGGCTGTGACTGAGCCTCCGGGGTAACGGGAGTACCCCCCTGCCACGCAGATGGGGGGACTGTGGCGGCAGCCGGAGGGAGAGGTGGCTCCCGTGGGCCCCGGCGGGGAGGTCGCCTGCTGGTCCTCAAAGACGCGGGCCCCACCCAGCCTGCTCTGGCCTCTGAGCATGTCACCCTCGGCTCCAGTCCCCCCGCCCCTGCAGTCCTCTGGGCATCTCGCCCCCCGCCCGTCTCCCTCCCCGTCCTGCGTGGGCCCTGCCCGCCGAAGATGGGACGGACGGCTGCCCCCATCAGAGCTCAGCCCTGCGGCGTGCTGTCTGCACCCCGGGGCCGCGGCAGGTTGACGGCCAGAAGGCCCCAGGGCCCAGGGGGCGGCGGGGGCGGGGGCAAGGTTGCGGGGGCATCCCGGGAGCCCGGGCCGCTGCGCGCACCTGGGCCACCTTGCGGACCACGTCGCCGGCCACGCCCAGGCCCTGCACGAAGGCTCGCGCCGCCACGAAGGCGCGGGTGGCCCGCAGGCGCAGCTCCCGCGGAGCCTCCCCGAAGGGCCGCAGCGCGTCGGCCTGCTTGCCCAGGCAGTCCAGGTAGTCGTCGGGGAGCAGCAGCTGCGGGTGCAGCTGCCTGAAGAGGCGCTCCAGCAGGCGGGCCCAGAACTCGGCCAGCGTGTCCTCCAGGTGCAGGTTGGCGCCGCGGTAGTAGAGGCGCAGCTCGGCGTACAGGTCCCGGAAGGCCTTGGCGCCCTGCGTGTACAGCTCCCCGAAGGCGCCGGGGAAGGCGTCCTGCAGCGCCCGCTCCGACTCGTTCAGCAGCTGCTGGAAGTGATCTGGGGCCCGGGGAGGTGGGCGTGAGGCCTCGGGGCCTCCTGCCCCCCCGTGAGGCCACGAGGGGGACTCGGGGCTCTTCCTGGGACCCCTGCTGCTCCGGGAGATTCGGAGCCCAGGCTGCAGAGGCTGCGAGGGCCCCAGGCGCCCCCAGGGCGCTCGAGACCTCCCCCGCCCCCGAGGCCTAAGGTGCAAAAGCCCTCCTGGGTCTCAGGGCCTCCCGCTGACATTTCTGAGCTGGGGACGGACACAGGGCGTCAGTGACCTACTGGGATCACCTGGAAGGGGGCCAGGAGGATCCTCGGAGCCGGGGGGCAGGTGCGGAACCCACCGCCTTCCTGCTCTCTCCTCCTACCCCCGAGTGTCTGGCCCCGTCTGGCCCCCTCTCTCCGTCTTTCTCTTAGATGCTCTCCCTCTGGTTCCGGAAGCCTCAGCTCTCATTGTGTCCCCCAGAAGCTGGGCTGCCTGAGGGCCTGGGGAGGATCCCCTGAGTCTTTGGGATGTGCACAGGGACCACCGGGGCGTGAAGCCTTCCAGCAGGGCAGGAACAGGTGCAGCAGACCTCTGGGGCTTTGGGGACATGCCCCTGTACCCTCTGTGCCCAGCACGGGGCCCCCGAACAGTACCCACCCCCTCTGGCAGCGAGACTGCAGTCTGTGGCCACACAGGCCCTCCACTCAGACCCGTCCCCAAGAGCTACGGCCACCCTCCCTGCGTAGGCCGCAGGACCCCGGTGGCCAGGGGGTGGGGGCTCCCCTCCATCTACCCCAGCCAAGGCCTGAGGCTGTCGCACTGGCTGGGAGCCCGGTCGTGCAACGGTGAGCCCGAGTCGGGGGCTGAGGTCACGGGCCTGTCGGCTGCAGACGCACCCTCTCCCTCCGGTTAGACTTCCGGCTCCGATCTCAGCTCAGAGGTCACTTCCCGGGGGCCCCACCCCAGCGCCCCCGCCATTCCCTGGACGTGACCGCGGTGGACGTGACTACGCCAACCCACTCTGTGCTGTCCAGGGCACTGGCTGTCTGCCTGGACCTGGTGCGAGACCGGGTGAGAGTCAGGCACTGAGGGGCGCCCCCGGCAGCTGCCCTGGAGACAGGACGGCCGCCCCCGGGGCCCCAGACTCCTGCTCCCACAGCCGGGCGGGCCCATCCTCAGGCCGCTGCCCCCATGGTGGCCAGGGCAGGGCCCGTCCCTGTCTGCCACTGACAAGGAGGCACCTCTAGAGCAAGAGGGTCCCCTCCGAGGGGCCGATGGAGGGATGGTCCTGATCTCCGCCTACGGGCCCAGCACGGGGGGACGAGGGTGCCCGCAGTTGGCTCCTGGCCCCGTGGGTCCCTACGTGGGCCTCGCCGCGGGCAGCCTCCTGCTCCTGCCTGGCCAGGGGAGGTGTCCCTGCCTGTGGTCCCCAAGCCCGGTGCCTGCTCACCATCGAAGCTCTGCAGCTGGGTGGCGAGGGTGGCCTGCAGGGCGTGGGCGCTGTCCAGGAGGGCCGTCTCCAGCTCGGCCCGGCTGCGGTTGGCCAGGTTCTCCTCCATCTCACTGGTACAGCAGGTATAGCCCTGGGGGCAGATCCGCAGGTGCTCTCCTGTGGGGAGGGGCTGTTGTGAGGAACGGGGGCGCCCTGGAGGCTGGTGGGGCCTGGGCAGGGTGGGGATGGACGGCGACGCTGGGAGGGGGCACGGCTCCGGCAGGGGGCGGGCCTGGGCAGGACACGGGGGTGGGCATAAGGCAGGGGTGTGGAGGGCTGAGCCCCAGCGCAGGGATGTTCCAGGTCAGCCCCCCTTGGCTCCTCCCAGCCCCCCCCCCCCACCAGGCAGTGAGGAGGGCCATCGGGGGGCCCTGCCCAGCAGAACTGCCCCAGGGCCCCGGGTGTGCGCAGAGGGCGGCGCTGCCAGACTCTGGGCCCCTGGGGTAAGCTCCCCGGCCTGCAGGGCGCCCCTTGCCGGGGCCCAGGCTGAGAATGGGGAGGGAGGAAGGGCCCCCCGAGGGGCATGCCAGGACACCCAGAGCCTCCTTCCCTCCATGCCAGGCCAGAGCCGCAGCTCCCAGGGAGAACGGCTGGCCCGGGTGGGGCTACCGACGAGGTGCGCCCTGCATGTGGGGGGGCAGCCTAACCCGGTCAGGACGGGGCCTGGACGCACCTCCGCGCCCTAAAGCCCTCCCCAGCCCTCCTGCTGCAGCCCCGGGCACTGGCTCCCGGGCAGCACCGCTCACAGCACCGCACCACCCACGTTTCCACCCGGGGCTGCAG